>NC_135419.1:3880102-4215102 GCF_051991245.1 Festucalex cinctus | reverse complement strand
TGTGTTTCTAAATGCAGCAGGATCAGAAATCTGAAACTTAATTAGTGTGTCGTGTTTGTTCTCGGGTGAAAAGTTGCTCCTCCATTGGGTCTTGAGGGAGGAATATGAAAAGAGAGAGTGGAAACTGTGAATGTGAGGCAGACTGATGCTGAGCAGAGACTTACTGCACATGTGTGTGTGTTGTGTGGCCTCGCGTCCCTCTATGTTTATCAAACATATTACAGCTCCTTCTAGATTCCTCACCTGCACTCCCCCAGCTTGCTACATATGGCCCACCAATCACAAAATAAGGAATCATGCATATATTAGCATAGTTAATGGCCTCCCCTCTCCATTTAATATGCAAATTTCCTGAAACATTACTGAATGCCGTCTGTTCTAAATGAATAAATTTGAATCGCAATTAGAATAATCCTTTATAATTAATGAAAACTGTCAATTTTGGTTCACGAGTAATTTGATTAAAGTGGTGATGGGACACTTATGAAGTTCACGGGGCGGCGAGGAGCGTGAGCTCATACTTGCACATGCAAACACGTAAGCTGCGCGCGGACCAGCAGTGGGGCTGCGGGTGCATTATTGATGACAATGATTAATAAACCTAAGATGGTGCTTGTCACGCATGGTGAGAAACACACACCCCCTTTTAAAGTTTTTTTTTTTTTTCACTTCTTTACGCCTGTGGAGCAACAACAGATCAATCTGGCACCTGACAGAGGGGGGAAAATGGGTCAGGGGCGGGGGGTGACTGAAAAGGTTGGCGCTGTGTCAGTGGCCTGTCCGTCCAGTGGGAGAGCCTGATGGACTGTCACACTTGGGGGACACACTTGCAGAGTCATTACAAGGTGTTTAAAGGCTTCCCAGAGGAGGCCACAGGCCAGCGCTGCTGTTTGCTCACTTTCATTAGTATATCACATACATTAAGATGTTATGAGGAGAATAAAGAGGGCCACCGCTTTGTAACTGTTCCCTAACCGTCCCCTCCTTCACCATTAACCCTCTCACGCTGTGCGATACGTGCTGAAGCGCGTAATGGTGTCACTTAAAATAGGGTCGCTCAGCAATTGTTGCAAAGGCGTACACGCCCAATGCGAGCGCGCGAGTGTTTAGCGCCATCAACTTGAGCACGAGTGAGCGTATTTGCATGGCTTCAACCCAATAATAATGGTCCAGATAGTGTAGCGCCTCGCAGACTAATTAGTCAAATCACTGAGAAAATAGCAGCCGGCTAATTAATGGGTATTATGGCATTTCAGAAATCACTGCTCTAATTGGGAGGGAAGTGAGCCTCACATTTCCATACAGCAATACTAGAGGCTTTATCCGTCCGTCTATCCATCCGTCTGTCTACCTACTTGGCATGCTTGCTTTTAAAAAAAGAGCTCGCAAACAAGGCAAAAATAATTACCCAGCGCTCATGCATCCAAACATACATACAAAATGTATGCGTAATGTAATGTTTTGGCAGGGTAGCTACCGTCCAACTTTACCCGCAAAGTCAAAGATCACCGCGCTAAACATATTTGTAGCCTCTAAGTTATTGTTTTATGTTTTATGAGCGAGCTGCCGTCATATTGCTTCCAGAGCAAAAGTGCATGATGCAATTGAATCGGCGAGTAATATAATGCATCTGAATAATTCCCCATTTTCTGTGTGCGCGCGTGGCCGCACAGAAAGCCCCTTGACACGCATGCATACATGCATGCACATCCCCAATAGGTTCCTCTTAACCCTATCAGACAGCGGGACGATCAAAATAGATTTGCATTCAAATGCCACATGCTCGCTATCAAATATCAAATCAAGTCGCTGAGACAGACAGCCAGTCAGTCACCTCCTCCTTCTTCCTTTCGGGGGTCCCAGGGAGTCCCGGGCCCCACCGGACTAGCCGAGAGTGACAGGCTGCGGCCCGGCGCTTGATTGACAGTCAGTTGAGGCTTGGTTTTCCCCGCCACACATGTCTGTCTCTTTTGGCGCCCACGCACTCACGCCGCCTCGGTTCACCTCCGCCATCACCCCTGCCCGCCCGTGGACTGCTCCCTGCATCCGCGACAGCCCCTGGGCTTGTGCCCCGCAGGCTGCACAGCGCCATACATACAAATCGCAGTGTCAGTCCTGCGAAAGGGCCCATTTTGACTTTGTCCTTGGAAAGTCAGGCATCCCCTTGAAGCAGTTTGAACATGAACTGCTTTCCATTTTTTTCTAAGATCCACAAACAGGCAGACACAAAAGGACACTTAAAACATAGCAACATTGCAGAAATGGCATATTGATTGGTCGGCATAGCACCTCACTGAGACACAATATAAGTAGAAAGATATTGACAACAGTGATAAATTCGTTGATGAAATATTTTCGGCACAATTTTTTTTTTCAGACGAAAATTAAACGAGAACTAAAATAGAAGCCATTCATTCATTCATTCATTCATTCATTCATTCATTCATTCATTCATTCATTCATAACTAAAATTGACTGACAATTTCGTCAAAACGAAAATTCACAGAATCCAATCAGAAAGCATGAAATGCCACTGGGAGAAAATAACCACTCAGTTCAGCTAAGATTAATCTCAAGCGTTAATTCACCTTTTTTTTTTTTTATTTAGGTGAAAACTAAGTTATATTATTGTCAGTTCAAAATGTTTCATTGGAACGATTAATGAAGACACACTATTGTATTAAATGTGTCTTGAGTGTTGACCTACAGTACAAACGTTGAAATGTATGCTGAAGGAAAATGTCAACTATCAATTTTGTTGACTAAAATTGCTCTTTTTTCGTCAACTAAAATTGGAGTAAAACTAAAATACAATTAGATGACTAAATTATGAATACAACTTTAATTAATTTTAGTCAAAATTAATTTCTTGTCAAAATTGACAATTCCGAGATAACGTCGCAAGCCAAAATGGCGGTCAATTGGGTGAAAGAAATCTCTCATTGAAAAGCATTGGACTTTGGATCATTGTAATGTTATTTGTGACGATTATCTTTATTTCAAAATGTTATGAGATGTATTTTTGGCTGCAAGCATTTGCATTGCACTGCATTGGGGAGCGATCGTAAATGCCCGGATGTTCGGAATTGTCAATAGTTAGCTAGCTAGCTATTGCTATCTAAAATCAGATAGCTTTCTAGCTAGCTACCGGATTCACCAATACCAGATAGATAGATAGATAGATAGATAGATAGATAGCTAGATAGATAGATAGATAGATAGATAGATAGATAGATAGATAGATAGATAGATAGATAGATAGATAGATAGATAGATAGATAGATAGATAGATAGATAGATAGATAGATAGATAGAACGCGTAAAACACAACGACATTGTAGAAATGCCGTATTTATTGGTCAAGGCACAATATAAATACATCAACAACAACACACTCAGACAGTCAAGACTCACGAGAGCAGTCCAAGACCCGGGGCCTAATCTCACACACTCAGCAAGTACACCTGGTTAATGTTAAGAGGGCAGTTATAGTCAATTACATCCCCATATAACGCATAAACCTCCACCCCGCCTGTGCCGAGAATGTAATTGGAAACAGGCGCCCGGCGCACCGGGGTCCAAGTAAAAAGTTAACTTCCCACCCCTGACTTTGCCATTCACGAGAAGTCTTTCCGAAGGCCCTGGGGCAAATGGAAGGGGTGATAGGAGGCGGGGCTGCCATTTCCACATACGCCAGCGAAAAGAGCAGGCGGCTATGAAGTCATATAAGCGATGAGAGAGCAAGACAAACGTAATAGGATGGAGGCTGGAAGGCTTTGTCTATGGGGTTAGGAGCTGGCGGGTCAGGGTGAAAGGGTGTTCCAGTGGTTTTGATGGGGGGGGGGGGAATGAGAGGGTGTCAGACAGCGGTTGTAAGTGGGAGTTGGAGACTGACAGGTGACATTACCCTGCGTCATGGCTGGACGGACTGGGGGACAGGGGGCTCGATGGTTATCCAAGCAGAGAAATGTCACCGTCCAGACGCCACTGTCACACACACACACACACACACACACACACCCGCACGCCCACGCACACACTTATGCATACAAAGTCCACACGCAGATCCCGGACAAAGGAGTCTGGAGTCTTTGAGTTATAAAAAAAAAAAAAAAAAAAAAAGGTGGGCTGCAGTGGACAGAGATGAAGAGATTACATCTTCTCCATTCAAAATAGGAAGAGATGAGAATAAAAAGACAACGCCAAAGAAAAGGCGAAGAGTCAAAGACTGATACAACCTCACATTTATTCGTAGTATCTTTTTAAACAGAAGCTTCTCCTCCTCAAGTTCCTTCAATTTTCCTTTTTCATTATTTATTTATTTTTTCTATTTCTTCACAATCTGTTGTCTGCGCTTTTCATTAAAGCCCAACCTAATTTTGGCAAAGCTTATAAAATGTCCATATTGCTGCTCATTCGACCCCATTGATTTAGCGTTTGGTTAAATATTCACGACTGTGGATGCAATTAACATGCTGTTAATGAATAATTGATCGCATCTTAAGCGGCCATAAAACTCATGCATATTAATTATTGAAACAGGAAATATGAAAAAAAAAAACAAAAAAAAAACAACCTTCCTTGTTTTTGCCTCAATCAAGCTTCTTTCATTTTTCTTTCGTCAGGAAGGCATGTGGAAAGTATTCAAGAGGGAAAAGTGCAGCGTGTGCGTGTGCGTGCGTGCGTGCGCGCGATGGGGGAGGCAGCAGGCAGAATGAGCAATGAACGCTATGCAAATGTCTCCTATAAACACCACTTTAACAGCTCTTATACAGCTTTAAGCTGCTCGTCAGTACATCCATTCCGCTCATGCAAACATCTGAACGTTACAGTATGTAACACAGCAAGCCGGGGACAAACACGCCACCGAGTGAGATGCAGACTTTTTGGGGTTGCAGTTGACTATTTGTAAAGTTATTGACACATGAACATGAAAGCGTTAATTGACAGCTTAGCCCGGTAGAACGTCTTGACTATAAGGCTAACCAAAAGAGCGGGCACTTACCACAGCATGTAAATAGTCTCTCAGATTAATTTTGTGACACAACATGCTGGGCGGCGCTGAGCTCTACGAGATGTGGATGCAGTGTACTGTAATTAAGAAAAGAGATGAAAAACAGAGACGATTCCCTCCTAAGCAGAGAAAATATGTATGCGCATAAGTAATGCGCTGAGTGGTTTGTGTCAACATTCTGTTTTTTAAATATACAATGTTTAATTCTTTTTGTGTGTTGAAGTAGCATTTTTTTTGACAAAACACGTCACATCTCTTCTCATTTCTGTTAGCCCGTATTGGGTGTTCCACATTAGGCTATGTTAGCATTAAGCTAGTAGACGTGTTTTGTTTGCTAGGCTAAGCTCCAGCTAACTAGCATTCCTAACAGTGGTAGCACAATTACAAGGATAGATTGCGCTAATAGTCTGAGCAAAATCTAGATAGATAGATAGATAGATAGATAGATAGATAGATAGATAGATAGATAGATAGATAGATAGATAGATAGATAGATAGATAGATAGATAGAGGCAGCACAGTGAACAAGCAGTTAGCGCACAAGGGGTAATGCTGCATTCGAGGACGGTTGGATTTAACCCACTTGGCTTTTCCCAGTTCCGAACTGAAGGCGTTCGAGGTAGGGGTGGGACGATATGGGTAAACCATGATTCGATACTGTGACGATATTTGACTCACGATATCGATAATATCACGATACACGATATCCACGATTTTTGATATATTGTCAAAAAAGATTTAGCAACAGATCACGATATGTGACTGAAAAAGCCAAACAAATGTCCATAAAAAGTAAGATGTCTAATTATGCATTTATTTAATGCCAAAGCATGTACAATGTACAAAGTTCTGCATTGTGTCTCACTGCCTCTTAGCCTTTTAACTATAAACATTGTAGTCCGTTGGTGAAGTCGGGGACTTCGCAAGTGGAATTACCGAGTTCAAGGGGGCGTTCCCGTGCACACTTCCTGGTTTGAACTCAGAAAAGTCGGACTTCCGACCATCCTCGAATGCAGCATTATGTTTTGGAGCTCTGGTTTCTTCCGACGTGCATATTATTTAACATTCAGGTGGCAGAAAAGATCAGTATAATTAATGTTGTTTGTGTCTTCATTGGCATATTTTATATTGGAAAGTTAAGGGGTTTTAAAAGTGTTCAAGATACATTAGTTTAATATTATGCTACCTGGATTAAGTTGTAACTTTTTTTTTTTTTCTTTTTCAAGAGGACAGGTAGGTAGTAACTGCATTGGAATACATTTTGAAAGTAACTCTCCCAATCCCCCCATGATATGTTTATAAGATAATGATCACCGTTGTGAACACTGTTGTTGGAGAAGCCGAATATCAACAGAGAGATGGATTGTGTCTCACATTGACGCAGGCAGTAGCTCTTTGGTCCAATGAATATCACCCTGCATGGGTGTGTGCATTTACGCACATGGTTCCAGTGGATGCTGGGGGCGGGGTTACATTTATTAACCATGCACTCCTAAACCACTGTAAAATGTTTTGACATGAAAAATACATCCCAGAAGCAACCACACACTCCAGGAAAACACCAATTTACATCGTCGCTTGTTATTTATTTAGCATGCCAAGCTCTTGAAGGTGCGTGTGTGTGTTACTTTCCACCATCTCCTTCTGAGATACATCACTAACTACTCGGCAACGTCGGTGCCTTGGAGCTAAAAGTGACAAGCCGTCAATTGTGTTTCGATTAAAAAAAAAAAAAAAGAAAGAAAGAAAGAAACTTCTCGTTGTCTGCGTGCATGTCTTCCGCTGTGTGATGTTGCCGTGATCAAAGAAGCAGCACTTTGGTAAAAATAGGAAGACACCATGCTGCTACACAGACTGATGAACGACGGCCAGACTTTCTGCAAAAACACTCTCCACAATTTCTTGCCTTCGTCTGTCCATCTCTGTCGTTCTCATTATCTCCCACCTTCTCTCTCATGGTGGCTTGTGCCTCCTATATACAGCCAGCAGGTAAGTAATGTCTTGTGTAGTTTTATAGAGAGGAAGAGCGCGGCTTGCAGGCTATATCGCCACTGTAAAGACATTTTTTTTTTTTTTTTTTTTTATAAGGAGAGGAAGTGGCTGCGGGAGGTGGATAAAAGCGAGAAGCGCACCAGCAGCAAGACGGAATATGATCGAAAGATGCCCCATGCTTGTGTTTCATCTCATCTTAGCAGGTTCACCTTGCGGTGAAATTCCTCAAACGCGTCTTCAGTCATCATTGACGGAGGCGGAAAACCGACAAAGTAAGCAAGAAAGGCGAAAGGGGGGTGGGGACAAGCGCGCGGCAGGTGGATCTCGCTGTGGCTAATTCTCGGGGTGTGGGAAAGCGGCGCACCTAACACAGGTTGGCCTGGTTTCCGTAATGAGTTTGATTCTTCGCTCTGCCTGCTAAGTCTCACTGGGGACCCAGGCTGCATAATAACATCTTACACACACACACACCCCCCCCACACACACACACGCACACAGGTCTATGGGGAGCTAATTATTCTCACCTGTGTTAATTATTGCTGTAAGCCAATCAGTGGACTCTGTGCTAATTAGGCAGCGTTAGGTCTGATTAGTGTTTTGCAGGCGGCTCCCTCAAACTGTTATCCTCCATGCTAGTGCCCTCAGGCGAGAGGAGAACAGGTGGATGCTTGCCCTGCGTGCATGCGTGTTTATATGTGCGCGTGCGCACGCTCATCCTTCATAATAAATAACCGAAGGACAGCTTGGATTCACAATAAAACTCTAATCGGCTACTTTTGGATTGAAACTTTGGATAAACAAAGCAACTTGTGCCGTCTAAGATATGTTCGATACCACTTTTTTTTCAGACCGATACCGATACTCGGACCCTCAGTACTCACTGATACCGATCCCAACTGCCGATTCCAGTAGTACATTTTAACAAATAAAAAAAAAAAATCACTAAAATATATTTTTAAACAAATATATTTCCTTTAATTTTGACCAAAAAAAACAGCACAGTCACTCTTCAATAGCCTTAACGCTCAAAATAAAACACAAAAATGCTCTTTTAGTTTAAGATTCACAATTTATTATTTAGTATTATTTAAAATTCTAAGTAATTTAGCTTTTTTTTTCTAGATGGCCCTGGTTGATCTCCTTTGCTCTGCTGCCACCTGCTGGCCGTTTGTGTAATAACTACCATTTCTGCAACCGTTCTTTGCAGTTGAGAGGCTGCATCAAAGACTTCTGTATGCTCTAGCATAAACCAAGCCCCCCCCCCCAAAATTTTTTTTTATAAATACGTCTTTGGGACACTTAAAACATTTTAAAAAAAAAACCAAAAAAAACGTATTTACACGTTATTGGGAGCAAATGAGTTAAACAAATATAATTCCTTTAATTTTGACAAAAAAAACACACAGTCACTCTTCAATAGTCTTAACACTCAAAATAAAACACAAAAATGCTCTTTTAGTTTAAGATTCACAATTTTGAAGTATTTCCAAACCGGTGAAGTTTTGGTGAAAAACTGCTGCAAGCTAGCGCCACTTACAGGCAAGGAGGACTCACTTAACGTCTTCCCCCTCTGCCATCGGTCACTTGTACTCGTCTGCGAGTACTCGAGTACTTGAAAAAAAGGCTGGTATCGGCCCGATACCTGGTATCGGTACTCGCCCATCCCTAGTGCCGTCAATTCCTTTCAAGTTAATTGGCCCTGCTTCGGGGGTCATTTTCTTTTATCTGGACAAACATCCTCGCTGCCCTTTAAAGTTAATGAGGGATGATCCGGGATCACTAATGGCCGCCATCGCCGGGATAACCTCACCCATTGATTCGCACGTCGCGCAAGCAAGTCCCATTGCGTACAAAAACGAAAAAGGAAGATGGAGGTGAAAATCCCAAGTGAAGCGTAGAGATCCTCGAAAACGGCCAAAGAAGAAGAAAAGGCGAGAAGAAGGCTGGAGGAAACCTTCCTCTTATGACGCCATTGATTTTCTTTCACATGCTTGAGCCTGTCACGACTGAACACTCGATCCGCCATTCCTCCTTCCACGCGCACAAACTCTGTGCCCTGACCTCCACGTGTGCCTGCTGGTCCATACTGGGTCTAATGACACGGGGCCTCCCATAGATCAATACTAGGCTGTCACTCAGCTGGCGAGCCCGCACACATAAACACATCACAAAGGCGCAACACACATGTGAGGTCAGGCACACGTTTGCACATTTGCGCATGCTGGAAGCGACGCTTTCTACAACCTCAGCAGATGCGCGCGCACACACACACAAACACCGGACTAAAGCCATATTCTCTCCCCTCAGCCATTTTCTAAGCTCCCCATGAGCGTCAAGGTCCTGATGTAATATTGATGAGCGAGGGTGGAGGCTCCATAAAAAAGTGATAGGTCCTTGTGATTGGGAATTAGAAATTGTCATCGATTTCACGTCAATTACCGCATACATGGAAATGCTCTCAGACAAATAAAAAAAAGGGGACGCACGAGCTTAGTGTTTGTTTGTTTGGGGGGGGGGGGGCAACGGGGGGCACCAGCACACCCTCTTGACTAACTGATTCCATGTCATTCAGCACCATCACTTCCTGTCTTTTTGTCTTCCCTCCGCCTCCCTCCTCCAGCGTCTCAAGCGCTCATCCCGCGCTCTCCATACACATCTCAAGTGGCACTTAGAAAAGCAGACCGGGGAACGAGCCAAACCGTCCTCGCGGGGGCTTCGGCGCGTGTGTTTATTTCTCCCTGCGACGACGCTGTGCGTCTCAAAGAAAACTTGACAAATCGGCGACAAGCCACAAGTTTCCTTTTCGTTTTTGGTCAGAGAGATCAAATCGATTCTCATAAGAATCGCGATTCTCATTTACTACTATTTAGAATTGATGTAAAATGTCTCTAAATCATTTTTTATTTAAATTATTTATTAGGGATGGGCGAATACCGATATCGGTGCCGATATCAGCCTTATTATCATGTACTCACAACAGCGTCCGATGTCAGTATTTGTCGCCAATTATTTTTATTTTACATTTTATGATGAAAAACTAGAATTAAAAAATTAAAAGAATAGAAAATTGCCTTAATTTCATGCATTTTTAAGGAAGAGTGCCATATTGGGATATGGGAACATTTTTTCCCAATTTCCCAATTTCTTAGACCAATACCAGTACTCAACTCTTCAGTCGTAACCAATACCAAATACTGATACCACTAGTATATAAACCTTCAAAAAAAAAAAAAAAAAGTGACAGCAAATTTTAAATAAAGGCCCATAGACGCCAGTTAAAATAATGGCCCAAGTCATTTTTTTTCCCAGATTTTTCAGGAAACACAAAAAATTTAACCATTTGCATCATGAGGAGACGATTTAGGCAAAAAATAAATAAATGCATTTTCCAAAAAACAAAAGACTTAGGCAATTATTTTAAGAGGGTGACAATATATTCCAAGATAGCATTTTTTTCGTAAAATTTTATGAAATTAACGAAAATTTTCTCTTCTTCTAATTTCTAGTTCCTGATTGTAAAACGATACTGGCATCATCCACCGTTGCGAGTACTGTTACTCGTATTCACCAATCCCTATTGGGATATATATATATTTTTTTTTGGGAGGACTCCGGTTCGAGTCCAGGTTCCGGCCTTCCTGGGTGGATTTTGCATGTTCTCCCCGTCCCTGCGTGGGTCTTCTCCGGGTACTCCGGTCTCCTCGGAGACATGCATGGCAGGTTATTTGGGTGCTCCGAATTGTCCCTAGGTGTGCTTGTGAGTGTGGACGGTTGTTCGTCTCTGTGTGCCCTGCGATTGGCTGGCAACCAGTTCAAGGTGTACACCGCCTACTGCCCATAGCGAGCTGGGATAGGCTCCAGCACCCCCGCGAACCTTGTGAGGAGCATGCGGGTCAGAAAATGGATGGATGGATGGATGGATGGATGTTTTTTTGGGGGGGTAAAATTTTATGTATCAAAAGTACTGATGGTATCGGAACTTGGTAGAGTTTGCTTCTTGAACTGGTATCAGTCTGAAAAACTATCGAACATCCCTAAATAAAACGCACAAATGTTTGGTTGGAGAAATGTGGGTGAAAACAGTTTTGTCTTTGTTGAACGGCTAATTACGGTTTCGCACAACAGAGGGCAGATGCAGGCTAATGCAGCATTAGGCTGTTTGCTGTTTATTCAACTTTTATAATATGATCACTCTGATAAGGCCACAATTGTTTCCCAGGGCGTGTGTGATTACACTGTTGTACCTTTCAGTCCCCTTATAATGGTTCCCGCCGAGTGTGTGTCCATTGCAGCATGTGTGTGCGTGCATGTCTTGGAGCATGTGGAGTCGTGTTTTCCATTTCTCATTAGAGTGGCACAGACTCCTGCTGCAGGGTCAATGCACGGGGAGAGGGGGCGTGTGTGTATGTGTGTGTTTGAGGGGGAGTGGGGTGGTAATGAGAGCAGGAACATAATACTACGGCGTCCATTAATGCTCGGAGGCAGTGACATTAGGCATACTTAACTAATAGAGCCAGTCTCTGCAATTACCCACTGTTATCTCTGCAGCTTTTCGAGGGGAACCGGCTTTAATAAATGTTTGTCGTAATGTGATAAATGCCAGGTTTGCTCATTTGTAATCAACACTGCAGGACTGCGAGGGGGGGGGAAGCGGGCGCATCTAATTGTTTTCCTTTGGATTCCACAATGCGGCCCTGTGAGAGGACAAAAAAAAAAAAAAAGCAGAGCATCTTTTTCCGTCAGAGCCTTTTCCTACAGGTACATCTCTCCCTGTGTGCGCCTGTCTGCCTGGTGAATCCTCCCCATGTCTCCGTCTGCGCGCTCAGTGGGCTACTGTTACAACTGTCCTCCTGTCAAACAGACAGAAGCAGACACTCGCCATCACGTCTCTGCCTCCACTTCGTTCCTTCCTCTCTCGTCTCCCTTTCATCCCCGCCCGCATCAGAGGCGCCGCCGTGATTGTTCGTGTAAACATCTTGTCACACTAAACAGAGGCGTCATGACAGACGAGAGACGCGCTTCATTAACGGCGGAGCTTGCAAGTTTGTCTTCTGTGTTTGAATGCGGGAGCTAACGCAGCCCCCCTTGCAAAGGGGGGGCGTATGCGAGCCGCGGATTATCCGGGGTCAGAAGCGGGAACCGAGTGCAGGAGGCTTTTATTGTACAAATAAGACACGAGTTAAAGATTCGCATGAACCCCTCTTTACATTCACCCCTGAATAACTGCCAATTAAGGAGTGAGTAATCACTTGCAGGAGAGCATGCTTGTATGAAGTCAGGAATTTCACTAATAGGAATTGGAGGCTGCATAAGAAAGCTCCTCGAAACTTTTTCCAACTTGATAGTAAATTAAAAAAAAAGAAGCAAAAGCTGATGAATACCACATTCATATCACTGTAACTCCCAGATGTATTACACAATATTACACTTCAAACATACTGTGCCCCGCCATGTTGTAGTTTGCGTGTGTGTCTGTGGGTACGATCATGGGTGAGAGGGATGGCTTTTTCTTTTTATTGTATTATGGATGTTTTAATTGTTCAGCACTTTGAGTTGCATTTGAATGTATGAAAGGTGCGATATAAATAAAGTTTGATTTGATTTGAGTTTGATATAATATGGATCAATGATGACATCAGTGCCAATTCAAGTAAGTACTGTCAACTTCTGGCAATGCCATGACATCACTTTGATATGACAAATTTTTTTTATACAATTTATTCCCCCCAAATTCCACTATTTAAAAAAAAGCAATAGTAAAAAAATAAAAAATAAAAAAATATAAAAAAAATAAATAAATAAAAATTATTTATTTATGTATTTATTTATTTATGATATACTACACGAGAGTGCTAGAGGGGAGCACAATTTTTCATCAAGGACTACACACTTCCTAAGCAGATGTATGGAAAAGATACTATTTGAAATCTAGACCCAAAAAAAAATGGTAAAAATAATAATAATAATAAAAACCCTAAATAAATAAAAATAAATAAATAAATTAATAATAATAATAATAATAATAATAATAATAATAATAATAATAATAATAAAATGCAAACATTCAAAATACGTGCTCTGTTTCATTATTGATAGTGCATCTTTCAATGCATTTATAAAAGATCCACTATCCTAACCAAACAAAAACAAACAACAACAACAAAATATCCACTACTGCGATTATGACCACCAACCCCACCCTACTTAGTACAAAGAGCCCCTAAAAAACAAAAAGACCATTCCAGGATGGCACAACACTGCTGAACAAGAAACTAACATTAAGTGCAAGAATTTGTTTTATACTTTTTTTTTTATGTAAAAATCAACTCACTCAAAATTTTTAATAATATTGAGCTACCAGTGTTTGTCCTGGATATCATTACAAAAAAATGCAGTGTAAGATCCGGTGTAAGTGCAACTAAGGTATCTCTGCCATCTAGTGGTGATTGGTGATATTACAACTTAAAACGATAGTCGACCCTACATATTCACAATTAAGCAATCATGGATTTGCATATTTTTAGATCAATTTACTGTTTAAAAAAAAAAAAAATCATAGTTTGGAACTGTTTCCTGGGATCCGTTGGTTTCACATACATCCTGATATTGTCGAACTGTTGGAAAGTGCAGAACTTTGTTTGTCTAAAAATAATAGTTAAAAAAAATCATTTTAAAAAACAACATTTTTGGAGATATGTGCTTTTCATTGGACAGCTGGGTGTGTTGCATGAGTGTGTGTTTATGTCTGTTTCTCTCTCAGCATTGACGGAATAATAGGGCCCTACTTTGTGTATTTTTACAAGGCCCATAATTCTTTTGTAAATGTGCCTGCTTGCAAACACGCTCACTTCTTTGCCTGCGAGTCTTCTGTATTAGCGAAGACAATAGCCAAGAGGAAGAGAGCGAGGGAGTGGCGCATCAGGAGCAAAAGAGGATACAGGAGAACGCTGCGCCGTTAATTGTTTTCCAAAAAAAGGCTGCGAAGGTCTGCGTGTTTGAACTGAATGTCACCTCATGTAAATCAAGGCCCCGATGCAGGAGAAGCCAATAACTGGGATAATTAGCCTGACTCACCCCCGCGTCACACGCAGGGAATCGGCGAAGGCGCGACGAAGGGTGTTCAAAAGCGGGAAGACTCCATGTGTGATTAACCAAAAAAAACCTCAGCAGTTATGAGTGGGAGGACCAAAGCAAAACACAGGGGCAGGCGGCGCAGGAAAGCAGAGGAGAGACGCACGGGTGGCAGTCAGCAGGGCGAACGCAAGGAGGAGCGAACGCTCCTCTCAGCGAGGTCAAGCCAACTCAAGCAACAAACAAACAAGCGCAGACGCGAAAGGGCCGAGGCGGTGTAACACAACAAAGTGTCTTGTTGATCGCCTACGCCTTACTTTGTCTCCCCCTTCAGTTACATAAATACAAACAAAGGCCTTTAAATACGAGCTCGGCTTTTTGATGTCAAACAGTGACATGCGCTAGGTCTCATTTGTCGATGATTAATGCAAAATATATAAATAAAAAAAGGGGATTATATGAAGAGAGAAGGAATATATACATTTCTTTGATGAACGCTGCAGTTGACCATAATTGTCTGCTTGCTGACGTGCCTGCTTTAGGTTTTAATTATGTCGCTTGAAGAATTGTCTTGTACCTCAACATTGCAGCTTAAATTAGTCAAGCTCAATGTCTTAAAACTCAAACAAGGTTGGAGATAATGATGTTTTCTTAAGGAGAACAGACATCTCATATCTTAAAAAAAAAGATCTGTCCAGTATTCTTTAATTGCACTGCCCGAATGCTAGTATCACTCTTCGTATACAGTTCCAAAAGGAAAAGTAGTCACCCTTTTCTTACATTCTTTTTTTCTAAACAGTTTTCTCACTTTAAGACCATCATCCATCCATCCATTTTCTTGACCGCTTATTCCTCACAAGGGTCGCGGTGGGTGCTGGCGCCTATCTCAGGTGGCTTTGGGTAGTAGGCGGGTGACACCCTGGACTGGCTGCCAGCCAATCGCAGGGCACACAGAGACGAACAACCATCCACACTCACAAGCACACCAAGGGACAATTCGGAGCGCCCAATTAACCTGCCATGCATGTCTTTGGAATGTGGGAGGAGGCCGGAGTACCCGGAGAAGACCCACGCGGGCACGGGGAGAACATGCAAACTCCACCCAGGAAGGCCGGAGCCTGGACCCGAACCCGAGTCCTATTTTTTTTTTTTTAGCTGAATGAAATCAAATTTGACTTGTCTAAGATTTACATTTGTTTCATGATCATAGCCATTAAACTCAGGAAATTACACAACAAAATATATAATTTATATATAATAAAGAGCGCAAATACCGTTTCACGGCACTGTATAGCCCCTCCCCACCTTATCCACCCCTCACCCCCACCCCATGCCGTGCAGGTCTTCCTTCCATTGTGGCGTGTGAAACTGAGAGCGCCGCTTTACATGGCCTGGCCACTGATCCGTTCTTCCTGAACAGATTGATGAAAAACAATCAGCAGACTATACGTTGCGTTGGGACACAGCGGGTCAACACGGCGCTCATCCTGGACACCTGGACTCACATCCTGGGCTACTTACGGTGAGGTAACCCTCCCTAGAAGAGGGGCCCGCGATGGAGACGGGGGCTAGGAGGAAGTGAGACGCCAGCTTGGGGGGGGTATCGAGCTGGCATGAGGCGTACTGTCTGTGTTCTCACTTAGCCGGAGTAAACAATGCATCGTTGGGCGTGTGTGCGTGTGTGTGAGACACAGAAGGCGAGGATCAGGGAGCGCATGCAGCTCAATGACACACTGCCGCTGAGTCTTTTCTATTACAGGCACAAACAGACAGCCGTGTAACACATTGGGCCATGAGAGCGCACTTAAGCTGCGCTCTGACTGTCCACAGGCATCAGCAGCGAGAAAACAAAGCCTTGCTCCTGCCACACACGCACGCACGCACGCACGCACGCACACGCGCGGACAAATATACCATCACACAGAGAGGCACACGCTTGTGCTCTTCACGCCTCATTTGAAAAGCAAATTGAGCGCATCTTCTAGGGCATGGACTTAAGTCCTGGAAAATGTTACTCTTTCATCACTCGCAGTAGCACGCACACACACACACACACGCGCGAGGCCTTTCGTACCGTAAATATATCTTTATTCTATTGACCTCCCTTCTATCTCTATCTCCGCCGCCTGCAATTTCGGCACCAAAAATGTCTTTCAGAGAAGTAGGACGCCACTCATTTGGAGCAACGCTGGCCGGACGAACCCTGTCATCATTCCGGGACAGAACAAACACTGGCACCAAAGGCGGAGGGGAAGACCAAGGAGAGGGCCGCAGGTCAAGGAGGGAAAGTAAACAATCATGACGAAGCAGTTTGGGCAGAAAAGTCAGATACTTACTAGCCAGTTTGGGTGTTATGACATTTGTAAATTGCCTTTTATGAGGGCTAATAAAGTGTTTGTTACCTACGTTCAGCTGTAGGTCATTAGTTTTTTATGAGCTACAAAGTGTGATAGCGTCTCGGTTATTGGGGGGAGAATTAAAACACAACAAGGAAATGCGAGCATGTTCTTATGTCTAGCTTACGCTTAAGAATTTAAAGTAAGCCCCATACTATGGAGGACCAAAACTGCCAAGATTTGAAATAAATAAATTACTCAATAAATAAATATCTAAAAGTGAAAATAAAAATGAATATAAAAAATATTATTCGAAAATTACATCTAAAAAAAGAAATGGAAATAAATCTGTTTTTATTTTCACTTTTATTTATTTATTTATTTATTTATTTATTTATTTATTTATACATTTATGTATGTAGTCATTTATTTATTTATTAATTTAGATATTTATTTAGTCATTTATTTATTTATTTATTTCGTCATATTTTTATTTAGTCATTTATTTATTTTGAATTTTGCCAGTTTTGGGCTGTACAGCCAAGTCGAAATGTTATTCAAATGAGGGGGCGGTCCTAAGCATGTCTTGGGTTGGATTCCACCGTTGCAAACTGCCTGTGATTGGTCGAGTGAGCAGCTCGGCGAACAAGGAAGTCTCGCCGGCTTGCAAATGGAGAGCTCCAGCAATGGACGACGATCTTGTCCAATGTCTGCTCTCACTTGTTGTCTTAACAACTCAAGTCGCAAGTTGAGGTGACGGTGGACACGATCGTTGTCCATTGCTGGAGCTCTCCATTGAAAGCCGGCGAGACTTCCTTGCGACCAATCACAGGCAGTTTGCAACGGTGGAATCCAACCCAAGACACGCTTAGGACCGCCCCCTTATTTGAATAACATTTCCACTTGGCTGTACGGCCCAAAACCGCCAAAATTCTAAATAAATAAATGACTAAATAAATAAATGACGAAATAAATAAATGACTAAATAAATGTCTAAATAAATAAATATGTGTCTAAATAAATAAATACGTGTCTAAATAAATAAATAAATAAATAAATGACTACAAGTGAAAATAAAAACGGATTTATTTCCATTTATATTTATTTTTTTTTAGATATAATTTTCGAATTCTAATTTGTTATATCCATTTTTATTTTCACTTTTAGTCATTTATTTATTTATTTAGTCATTTATTTATTTCGAATTTTGGCAGTTTTTGGTCCTGCATACCCCTCCCATTGTTTCTTTGCCCCAAAACAGCTCTTGAAATTGATGTTTCATATTTGGAAAAACTAAACCAGCACATGAACGCTGTATTTTTTTTATTTTATTTTTTTTCCCCCCTTTGCAAGTGAAAGCGCAGCAGTTGTTGGGGGTTACAGTGCTGCAGTGAGAGAAAAAAAAAAAAAAGAGGCAGCCCTGTTTTAGAGGCTCCTCGACCTCCAAACTCTCTGCTGTCAATCATCCCAGCCGTCCGTCCCCTGGGGCTGCGCTTTCTTCCAACCCTGAGGGGGGAAAACCACTGCAGGGAAGAAAGAACACAGCCAAACAGATGCAGGCAACTGCGGGTCAAAACGGATTTGTGTATGTGTGTGTGTTTATGGTCATGGCGGTGTATTCTTGTCTCCCTACATATTTGGGAATGAGTTTATCTGAGAGTGAGAGCTCTGTGTATATATTTGTGTTCTTAAAAAGAGCAGCCAGCACCTGAGGGAGGGGACTTGTGCATATCGATGAGGCAGGAAGTCAGCCTCTTTGGCCCTCTGCCCTTTAAAACTTCAAGTAGCTTGAAGCCAACCCACCAAATGTCTGTTGCAGCTGACCCCGAACCTGCAAAAAGTACAGTGGAACCCCTTCTGCCAGCCAAAGTCAAGTACAAAAATAGCAGCGCAATTTGCACTGACTTCTATAAAAGTGCAACAAAGCTAGGTCACGTGACTCTGTTTTTGCTATAAACTGCTTTTGGGGCATTTTATTGAGGGGAAGTCAAACCATGTTTTTTTTGTTTTGTTTTTTTTTTATGTTCTATGTAGCCCCACTAGTCTAAAAATGGCATTCTGATGCGATGCGGAATGCGATTTAACCCTTTCGTGCACAAATTATGATAACCTACTTCATCTGTTTTTATTACTCTTTAATGAAAAACATTATCACCTTCATTTTTTTTTAAACATACATTTTTCAAGGAGTGATATGTCCACTAGAGTGGACAACGTGCATTTGAGCAACCGATGCAATATGTTTGTAAGAAAAGAATAAATAATAAATAATATAATATCATACTTTGGGGATGATTTTGAAGACGTTTGAAAGTGTCACACAGAAGTGATGTCATCTAGCAGAAGCCAATAGAAAAGCACCATCTGATGATGTCGCTCCTATGGCGACAAATTTGCCTGCTTGACTTTTGGCTCCAATGACTCGGCTCACCTGCATTTTCATTTAAGTCAGACAAAATGCAACACCACTTTTTTTTTCATTTTACCATGGTTTTTGCTAAATATTGCGCACAAATAATACACTCATGAACAAAAATGAACAAAAATTAATACTGACAGTAATTAAAACTAAACTAAAACTATGCATTTAAAAAAAAAACTAATAAAAGCTAACAGAAATACCCTAAAAACTAATTGAAACTTGTTAAATTAAAAAATAAAACACAAAATGAAGTAAAACCAACAAATGAAAATCCCCCCCCCCCCCCCCCCCAAAATAAAATAAAATAAAATAAATAAAATAGCCCTTGTTTAGACTAGTGGGGTTGCATATATAAACATATTATTGTAAAGAAAATGTTGGTGTTGATCTCCCCTTGAAGTCAAGTTAAGACAAAAATAGTGCAAATATGAAATAAGGAAATGATGTTGCGGTCATCATTGAGGTGAGATGCAGAGGGGATGACAGCCGTATGTACAATAAGTATGTTTTCACCTTCTCGCTGACACAGTCATGGATATGAAAGTGAAACTAAGCTACAGCAACGGAAGGCGCTGCCAGTAAACCACATTAGCATCAAATGCAAATTAGAAGCGGGCTAATGGCTGGACAGGTGCAGACTGGGCCTCTAAATGACACAAATTCGCAAGCGTGTGCGCTCGCAAACACGCGCGCGCGTGCGCGCGGACACACAAATGAGACGGATGAATTAAACATGGGTGGGCTCGGCTTGGGGGGCTGGCAGAGCTGACATAAAGTCAATGAAATACATTATTCACTAGCGCACGTTAGCTCAGCCAAGGCAACACATGAACTCTCACCTCAGGAAGTGCATCCAAACACAACAAGCAAAAACAATGAGGGGGTTCCCCACTAAAGAGAGACAATTAGCAGGAGAGTGACTAACAAGCGGCAGAACGCACACGCGCGCAAGCTAACATTTTCAAAACATGGCCGACTCCCAGGAGGATTTGCTCCTCGCGCGTACGTCGCCAAGAGTTCCAGTCCTGAAGCAGCAAAAGGAGGTGATGAAAAATCTGGTGCGAGCCGCTCGGCTCCAATGGCAGAACAGGAAACCGCCATGACATCATCCTCCCCGGGAGGAGTACTTCCTGCCCGACATTCTTCACTCAAGACACGCACACACTCGCCAGGAAATGGCCTCTATCACCGCACACACTCCCAGGGAAACAAGCAACGTCGACGCCGATGCGCAAGCACACGAGGAAATGGGCCACATCAACAGCGGGCCGCGGGAGTGTGCGCAAACACAAACAGCCATGAGCACACACTTGAAAACAGCAATTAACCTGAAATAACATCGCCCGTGCGTGTAAACACGGCAACCTCGTAACACACACTCCAAAACACAGCCACTGGAAAGGTGGGGGTCCTATGGATTAGAGATAGACCGATTATCGGCCGGTGCCGATATTTGTCATTTTAACAAATATCGGCATCGGCCATTTTTTTTTAATCTGAAGGCCGATAAAGCTGGTATCTCACTGAGCAGTGAATACTTGTGAACGTAGCGAAGTTGTGGTTTTCATCAGGAATTTTAAGATGTTCAGTCAGTTTTTATTTATCGTAAACACACTCGGGACATATTCAGACAATTTTTCACTGCAGAGATCTTTTGAAACGTTTTACGAACCCGAACAAACCCCCCAAATTAGCTATATTAGCATGCATTTTTCACTCAGTGAGCTTTGGGGAACTTTTCATTTATGCGTTTATTTAAATTTCTACTTTATTAAAAATAAATAAATAAATAAATAATGGACATACACTTTTTATTTTAAAAAATTAAATCAAGAAATTACCTTGAAATTTTAGAAAACTTGGGGAGCTATTTACTTGCTTTTTAATTATTATTATTATTATTATTATTATTATTATTATTATTTTAATTTAGCTTAACACATGCTAACGACCCTGGAAGCTCTGCAACTTTTGTTACATATATATATTTTTTAACCAATTGTCAATAGTGTTTAAAAGAATTTTTTTTTTCTATTTTACTGCAAATGAATATCAGCTTGAAATATCGGTTATCGGTCTCCTTGGCTACTAATAATTTGTCTCGGTATCGGCCTTGAAAAAAACATATCGGTCTATCATTACTATGGATCCTTATCTCTGGCGACAGAGTGCCCACCAAAGAGGGGGAAAGCCTGCCTGGGGGACCCCCTGCGGAAAGCCTACGGGAGCTGCACAGGCAAGAAAGGGCCACGGCACACAGGTGGGCAAGAGAGGACACATGGACCTGCGGGGCTGACAGATTCGTCTGCAATCAAAGTTATTGAGAAAGAGCAGGAAGTGGATGGACGGGAACAATGCAAAGAGACAGCAAAGGTTTCCACGGGTGAGATGTGGTGATGATGTGAGGCCCATCCAGGCAAAGCACGGAGTTGACTGACTGGCAGTGTCTGCATACGATTAACCCCGTGCTAAGCAGGAGTGCTGAGGAGAGCTGAAAGTGGAGGTGAAGGGGTTAAGGGCTCTCCCCCTCATATTATCCTGTTTCTGTAAGAGGCTAAAGTGGACCACATGTTTCCCTGGGGAAGACATAGAGAGGTGCACCTTCCCCTGACTCACATTTGCCAAGGTAAACCGTTGAATTCACCAAAATATGAAAGGCCCCTTCAGGCTAAAACAAACAAGACACTTCAACTAATCCAAAGTAACACCAGAGCGGATTGTGGACATCTGCAACTTCTCAACAGATAATATTTCAAATCATTACAAATGGGGAGTAATTGGGACATTTCGTTCGAGTAGGCATTGCAAATTAAAAAAAAAATCAAATCATAATTTGCAGACGCAGCATTTTGTTTACATGGTAACTTTGGGCGCAAGTCCACTTTTTATTACAGTTACATACTTAAACCACATGGGAACAAATGCCCGTTGACACATCTTAAAAATAATGTGTATGGAGTACATACACATGAAATCATACCTGATTCTTTTTTCTTACCGGCTGTTAGTTCAAACGCCAACAACGCGACAAGTTGCGTAAGATATTTTGAAATGCTACGCGATTATTTTAAAAAAGCTAGCAAAACACTTGTTTAGCTATCTAATAGGTATCTGTTGAAAAGGCAGGCGACGGTCTCTATGTCCCGATTATAAAATGACACATCTGTAATAAAGTGGTGTCAAAGTCCGGTCCTCGAGGGCCTGAGTCCGGCATGTTTTAGAGGTTTCCCACTTTCAACACAGCTGATTCATATTTAACTCATTCACTCCCAGCCACTTTCACAGAAGCAATCCCCTTCACTCCCGGCTGTTTTACTGAATTTTGATTTATATTGCAAGGTCTACAGAACATTGTGTTCTGTTGCTATAAAAATATGAAGCCTACCAAAAGAAAGATTAAAGTCTGTTCTTTTATCGGGGGGGGTGTATATTTATATATTTCTATCTGGTTCCATTTCGCAGCAATTAGCATTAGAATATAGCTAAGTTTCATAATTTTTCACAAATCTATTTAGAATTGTGAGTAATTGAGGGTTTTTTTTCAACATGGCTCTGGTTTATCTCCTTTGCTCTGCTGCCACCTGCTGGCCGTTTGTGTAATAACTACCATTCACCGTTCTTTGCAGTTGAAAGACTGCATCAAAGCTTTCTGCATACTCTAACATAAAAAACAAAAACCCCAAAAAAAACGTATAATTACGTTTTTGGGACACTTAAAACATTTAAAATAAAACGTATATATACGTTTTTGGGAGCAAACGAGTTAAGCTCATCAATAAGCACTGCTGGAGCCAGATAATGATCCTGATCATTAAATCAGGTGTGTTGGAGTACAGAAACCTCAAAAACATGCAGGACTCAGGCCCTCGAGGACCAGATTCTCAAACCTAATACTTGTTCCAAACCAATCCGCATCAAAATTGCTCAAAAATTCAGTGAGTTATAATGAACTTATCGGAGCCAAACACACGTTTTTGTCTATAGCAAACATATCTATGGTCTCCGTAGCGAGCAAGTGTACCAAGTAGCATGCAAGCTACATTCAGGATGTTTGCCCAAGTACTATTTATTCCGATTTTACAAAAAACAATGTGCGCAATAACCGACGCAGATTCTACTGTTGGCCACAACGCAACATGAGATTCTCCATAAGGAAAGTTGAATTTACAAGAACAAAAGTTATTTTGTCGTTAGAACAATTTGCTAGCAATGCTGAATGTTGGGATTTGTAAAACGCTTTGGACAACGTTTAACAATTTACAACTTCTTTTTTTTCTTTTACTTGTTAAATTGTATTTATTTTTGGAAGGGAAATGTCCGCCCCCGACATACGTTAGATTAAGTTAAGAGTCCAACTGCAATTTTTCCGCTGACGTCGGCACTGTTAGCGAATCGGGATTCCAGCCCCAACAAATCAGAGTCACGTAACTGCCTGTAGATGCTTTAAATGTCCAAACACATTCTCTTGCAGGGTGTCTCCTCGTGAGAGCGCAGTACCCGGAGTTCTGTGAGATGCACACTGTACTGATTTGTTCTGCTAACAATCAAATAAGTTTCTCATTAGCTGCCTTTATTTTTCCTCATTCCTGCGGTTTTGCTGCCGTGGCCTGTTTCTCCAATCTTAACGAGAGAGAGCTAATTAGGCAATGAGACCCATTACTCTTCCAGAAGAGTTTGAGCTCGCCCAGCTAATTAGGGCTGTAAAATCTAATCATCTCTGCGAAACAGCAGCGGGCTAACGAGCCCTTATTTAACGAACTAAATAACTTCAAGGGTGGAGAGGGGCTGCTGATGGTATTTCTTTATGAATTTGAAGGAGTGGGGGCTCATGTTAATTGAGTCAGCTTTGGCATCACGGTTGTTTGTTTGTTTATGAATCCCTGATTATTACCACTGCCAAGAGTATATAGATGCTAAATGAGTAAACCCATAAACCCGCCTCCTCTTATTCCCCTTCAGTCTTCAGATTGAGCGAGCATCCCCACCCCCTAAATCACACACACCTCACACCTGACCTAATTTCCTGTCCAGGAAGAGTCGGAGAGGAAAGCGAAGATATGGCCGTTGTTTTCCCGCCGCCTGCGCTAATTTGTTGTTGCTTAATGCGGCCTTGCACACCTGAGCCGTTAAGCGTCAGGGGAGTAAACGCCACGAAGCGACCGCGGCACGCTCAGTGCGGGCAAGGCGCTGGTTGTGTGCCCCAAACTTGAGGATTAACGCTGATGAGAAATTCAACAAGTACGCACGCACGCTAAAAAAAAAAAAATAGCAAAGAGTGACGGGCGGGCGTGATGTCGAAAGCCATGTGGTTGTGGGGTGCAGCTGTCTCAGGGAGCACTGAGGTGAGGCCTTCCGCTTCACTGGAGCGGAACCAGGGTGGCGCTCGCACACAAACACGCACACGCGCACATACACAGGTAAAAGAGTGGCTTTTGACGGAGCAGCAGTGAGAACAGGACAGCTGTGTTCATCAGATAGCACAGGTCACTGCCTCATTAGCACACGCACATACTCTTGTACATGTCAACTCAACATAAAAACTCAAGTAGCAAATGTGTATTTTTTTTTTTTTCAACCTGGCTAGAATGCAGATTAGAAAACACAAACTGCTTGAAAATGTTGTTTTGTTAAAGGGGAAGTCAACGTAAAACTTTTCTTTACAGCATTCTCATTAATATCGTGTTTGTGGACGATGAATTAAGCAGCAAAATCCACCCGTTTTTAATCCATCGAAGGGGGCGGCCATTTCGCCACTTGCCATCAACTGAAAAATGACATCACAGCTCCTCGGGGCTCAGGTCAAGTCAAGTCAAGTCTATTTATATAGTGCTTTCAACCAGCCTGGTTTCGCTTGTGAAAGTCACATAACCAAACTCAGAAAATAGGTGAGCCCTGTTTGGTTGTTACCTCACCTGTGATGTCATTTTCAGTCAACAGCAAGTGACAAAATGACCGCCCCCTGAATTGCTTAATTCATATTCTATAAACACAATATTAAATACACGGTGAATTCTGTAGAGTAAATTTAACTCGATTAAGAGTGGGACCAAATAGAAAGTTTTTGAGTAATATTTACACTTGAAGAAAGTAAAATAAAGAATTGAAAAGAAAGAAAAGAAATAAAAGTCACTCAAGGGCTGAGGAACAAACTCACGACCTTCAGCTTGGGAGAGAGCCGATCTACTCCCTGAGCCATGCACGCACGTTCATGTTAGCTGGAATCTTCGTAACTTCAAGAGACCAAAAATAATGTTTTTGGTCTCTTGGAGAAAAGCAAACAGTAAGAGGGAGGGGCATAGCTCAGGTGGTAGTGTGGCAGTCTCCCAAGCTGAAGGTCATGAGTTCGTTCTTTAACCCTTGAGTGACTCCCCCCCCCCCCCCCAATTCTTTATTTGACTCTCTTCCAAGTGTAAACATTACTCTAAAACGGAGTCTATTTGGTCCCACTCTCAATAGAGACAAATTTACTCGACAGAATTTATTGTGTAGAATGCCGTGTTTAAACCAGTGGGGCTGTATGGAACATATTGTAAAGGAAATTTGGGGTTTGACTTCCCCTTTACGTTCATAATACTGATTCAATGCCAAGATAAAATATTCAAGAATAATCACCGTGACGAAGAGTCCCACACAAGAGAGGCCAGACTGTAAATCTACAAGCAGGCCTTTTCCTTTTTTTTTTTTTTGTTTCCTCCTTTACTAAGTGTAAATCAGGCGAGCCGCTGCATTAGTCATCCGTAGTTTACGATGACAGGAGGATCGGCGCACACTCGAAGAAAAAAAAAAAAAAAAAAGTGCAAGGAGTGTGCGCTAAAAACAACAAAGCATGTTGGGTCGGTTAGCGTTTATCCGGCAATACTCACACATCCGCACATCTGACTCGAGTTGTAACTCTAACTGCTCATCAGCTAAGTCATCAGGCAAACCACTCAAACGTTGTGTGCGACCACACATGAAGGAGTCCGCGCACTCGCATACCGCTGCGATGGTATTTACTGCTGCTTCGCACATTTTGCTCACAGAGATGATTGCGGTTGCTGAAATGTAAATAACTGCGTCTCTCTGACCAATCACACGTCTCCGCCGTGTGACGTTTTCTCCATGATGTTAGGATTTATTAAATGGTAACGCGCTAACAAGTCGACAAGGTGAGTTTTCGCCTACCTGTCGATGATGACCGGGTCTGACGGGGTCTCGTTCCTGTTCCCACAACTCTTCTTATCGCAGCATCGACTGTGGGGGTGACAAAAGAGGCGTTAGCCGGTTAAAAGTGAAGCAGGGATGATACGTGAAGACTTTGAGCGTGAGACTTTTGTGTGTCGGGCTTTCCCCGGGCTTGTCTCGGTAAGACCGGGCTCAGGCCGCCATTGTATCGGCGGGATCAACGGGGTGGACTCGGTCACAGTTTGGAGCCGAGCGAAAGTGGTGAACCGGATTACGAGAGCAACTCGAATCACAACGGAGGACTCAGGTTAGCTCCATTTCTGTCAGACATCACACAAGCAGACATCTTGTGTTCTCTATTTTTCCTCCTCAGAGCTCGTCCCCTCCCTCTATCCCGCCTCGCTCCTTTCTCTGCCTCAGAAGTGGGTCACAGAGTGGTCCCACCGGACCTGGGGAGTAGTGCATGCTGGGTAAAAAGGGGGTTGCATACTGATGTGACGAGTCCTTTTCCCAGTGACTTGACTGCAGCACAATGTAACGGCGTGTTGTCATCCCGCCCATCTCTTTCCCACCTTCAAAAATACATCACATCCACTTTTTCTTCCCTGCGCCGGCATACGGTATACGTGCGTGTACCTGTATCCGCCTGCATGTGAGCATCTGCTTTAGTGGTGTATGACGGGAGGCGGAGAAACGCACAAAAGAGAGCAGGGAGGGGAGTGACCCTCCCCCTACTTTCTCGCGTCCCCCAGGACAGGAGGCTAGCAGAGCCAGATCAGATTTCTGATCTCGGGCCGTTTCCTGCAGCATATGAAAACAAGTGGTCCAAATTGCCCTTGTGTGATAACCAGGAAGTGCCACAGGCCATTTATTCCGACTCGTAAGCCGACGTGTATTTTTAGATGGTCATCGGCCGCGTGATACCTTTATTGATACGCCGAGCGCGTTTTGAGCGTGTGAACGCGTTTTAAGTGTGTCCTGCTCGGCGCATAGCTCACTGTCAGGACGATGCAAACCGCATGTGTTACGCACACGAAGGAGGATGGGTTTGAGTAATGAGCTTTTCCTTGTCCTAATTAGCCGAACATGAGAAGGATACGCACACACGCGTGCATTCTCACACCGCTACCAACAGAAATAGGCCAGGGCCAATCTTCCCCAACCCACTTTGAAGAAAATGATAAGATTTCTATAGTAATTTGGCACCGCTCTTCATATATTCGCCCTCTCCTTGCTCCATCAGAGACACTTTCAATGAAAAAAAAAAGGCCCAATCTGCACTAAAATGCTGAATCTCTTACCTGCACATGATCTCATGGGTCAGCAGAACCCGACACATCTCTGGATTTTTATCCTGGCCTTCATAAACAATTGCCTGCAGTAAAACAAAAACATACAGTTATTTTTAGGGATGTTCTATAACACTTTTTTTTCAGACTGATACCTGTACGATACTGATAATCAAGTACCGAAACCATTAGTACTTTTAAAAATAATAATTTTAAATGAACACCTATATATCAAAATGTAGCATTTTACTTAAATTTGCATGAAATTAATGGCACCTTTCTGTTACTTTTTCCCATAAATATGTATATATATATATATTTTTTTT
Organism: Festucalex cinctus; assembly: GCF_051991245.1. Classification (NCBI taxonomy): domain Eukaryota; kingdom Metazoa; phylum Chordata; class Actinopteri; order Syngnathiformes; family Syngnathidae; genus Festucalex; species Festucalex cinctus. Next base: position 4,187,488 of record NC_135419.1, on the reverse strand, counting down.
TTTTTTTTTTTTTTAACTCATTCACTGCCTTTGACAAGTATACTTGTCAATTGTATTTCTTAGAGCGGAGACAAATGGGGGCTAATCTGACTATGCTCCACAGTAAATATCAAACTTGGAAACCAACTTTACTGATGCCCAACCACCGGTAGATGACATCATTGCCCCATTTTATACGAAATAAACACAGTTTCAGAGTCCATAGGAGAGATGGCTGTATTTTGCCAAACTTACATTTTTCTACTGTCAATTATAAAAGAACGGGACGGGACAAAATGTAGGGAGTCTATTCTGTTATTTGGTAGATTCGGTTTATATATAATTATTGAACGTAATATCAAATGGGTATTAAAAATTTTGAAATTTTCTCAAACGGCTGGCAGTGAATGAGTTTTAATAGAACACACACCACAATTAATGTTTATAACTAAATACCTTACATAAAATGAAAAACAAGTACTCCAGTGGGCAAAAAAAAAAAGTCCCAATCAAAATGTATGGTTGTACATCTTAATGGGCATTTGTCAGACGTGTTTCCTTTTTAGCTCCTGGTTGTAAAAGGGCCACACGAGGGCCACAATCGGCCGCCGCCGTCGCGAGAACCGATACCTTGAAATAAAGCCGATACTTGATATTAGCACTCACTCATCCCCATTTATTGGAATTGTTTATTCTTAAATGAGGTGGATCAAAAAAGTATGGATATAAAAGTATGAGTGTGTTTTTAAATTGTATGTAACGTGGGAACCGTTTCCTCCTGAACACTCTGTTCTAAACAAGGAAGAAAGCATTTCTGTGTGTATGTCGCATTGTCCTGTGTGCGTGTGCACGTATGTTTATGTTTACGTGCGGTGTACAGTGAGCAGTTGGGCCGCCAGACTGGAGTATAGTGCACCATCTGCTCCATATAGCACAAGCGTCCAAAATTGTAGTCTGGTTTCCCCTGACTACAACCCCACTCAACATGCTCTCCGGGGCCATGATCAACATGCGCGTGCACGCACACACACACAGAGAGTAAACAAACACACACTAGGATCAGGTCAAAATAAACTCTAATCCTTTTCCTTTAGTGCAAAGTGTCACCTGATATCAAACGACCTTTAAAGATGTTAGTTTTGCCACTTTTGTTAGTGCATGTTAACAACAAATTCCACACTTTTTTTTTGTGCCTATCTGTGTTTTTTGTTTTTTTTAAATGTGATTGGCCAAAAGACACTCTGGGATAAAGTTTGTTCTGTTTCACATTGAGCAAATGAGGGTCAAGGTCCTCAAAGAGTGAGCTGGCATGCATCACTGTCTCTCCCCAACACGAACACACGCCTGCACTTCTTGTACACACTCACGTGTACGCACGGATGCTTATAAAATCCCACATTCCAGTTACTGGCTGCTATAAGCGGTGGTGGAGTATAGGAGGACACATGTCCTCTACGTTCTCGGGCCTTCGTAAATGTATTCCACAGGTAAGACAGGTCGTTTATCACGCCGGCTGTGCTGTGCTGAAGTTGAGGGTCTCAGACACAGACTCAGGGTGAGGCGGGTGTAGGGGGGGTAGTGGGGGGTCCAGAAATAAGACCAGTCCAAGTGTGCAACTGCTGCAAAGTTGAAATTGGTGGCAGTATAGTAACATGGAAAATCTCACCTGCTTGGTCATGGAGTCAATTAGTCGCACAAATAAGTCCTGTTCTGTCCTGATCCCTGTGAAACAGACAGGAAGTTCTTATTTCTTATTTAGGATTTAACAGCCCAAGAGAAGCAAGAATGAATTTTTTTTTTAACACTTTTTATTTTTATTTTTTACTTTGTTTGATAATTGAGTAAAAGATCCTGATATATTAATTTCATGCATCTATACTTTTAATAGAAAAAACACATACACATTTCTAAATTGTAATACAATGAAAGCTTTCAAATTATTGTGAAAACTGCTGGAAGATATTAAAATTTGTAGGTTTAAATGAAGCAGTTCTATTAATAATAGTTGTTTACAGTAATTAAGGAGTAATTGTTAATTTTTTTTAAATCAATTTCCTTCTTGTCAGTCTTCAAACTAAACATCTAAGACAATGTTTAAAAAATAATAATAAAAAAAAAGACTACATAAAATATTGGACGGCGTTTGTGCTCAGCTTTTCGTGTTCAAAGTGCAGATACAAAATGTCTCACTCAGTCGCTGTCTGTTATAACAAAATCCCGGAATGGAAACTCACCGTTACTGTAGAGGAGCTGAAGTCTATAATGGATCCCATTGTTGGTCTTTTCTCCTGTCGTTTCCTATCAATAAAAATTTAAAATTGACAGCTTAGAATGACACGAAGGGCAACATGTTTCATTTAACGTTATTCGTACTTAAAAATAAATAAATAAATAAAGACTGTAAATCACGTCACATCTCTCACAAAGTCGTTTTTTTCATTTTGTATACACAATATAGGGAGGTGTTTATTTTAATATTTTAAATAAAACAGAATTTCAAATGTTAATATGACACGCCGTAAAATGGTGAATACTTTAATGCTGACCAGTACGAAATGACATTATAGGATTAAAAATAAAAATTAAATTAAAAGAAAAAAAACATACAATATGTAGCAAATTTGAAGCAGCAAAAATATAAACACTTCAATTTACATTTTCAATCTCATCCGAGTTTAGAAGATAATAAAATTCACATTCAATAAAAACGACGTTCGTTTCGTTTTTTACTTAATTAAATGTTTGTTTGTTTTTTGGCAGCATCAAAAAGTGCAGTAAAATGTTTCCATATAATTAATGTGAACGTGTGACCACTCGGGGTTTATGCAACAACTTTGCCAGCCTCACTTGAGCATTGAGTTGTAACAATCTACTGTGATAGTCTGCACTTTATTTTCACTAATAAATTACTTTGATTGAACAGGCCGGCTAAAACTACCCCGTGAAATATAAACCACCACCACATTTAGTTTTTTTTTTTTTTTTTCTGTGTGTAAACTCACAAAAAAAATAAAAATTAAAAAATGTTTGCACTCACCTTTTCTTTCTCCACGAAATCAACGAAGGTGGTTCTCTCAATCTCCACGGGCTGACCCTGCCGGTCGTACAGAGCCAGTACAAAGTGGAAGAAGTTGGATTTGCGCAGGTTGGAAGGGGGTTGCTTCTCGAAGTGTGCCCGGGCCAGACCCACTCCGCTGCGGACACGACAGGCACAGCATCAGCGCCGCGGGAGCCCCCGTTATAAATTTACTTCAATTCAAATCCATTCGGGATTTAAAGCCCATGCACGCACATTCTCATTTTTATTTTTTAATAAGCCAAACAATTTGTAATTTAATTAAATAACGTTAAAGCGATGTTTGAACAACTGTTAGGTTATTAATAGAATTAAATATTGTCAATTAAAAACGCAGTTTCATTATTAAGGCCTGCAGTCTATAAAAATTTTACTTTGGTTGTAACAACAAATCCCAAATAATTCAGCTCCATGCGAGTTGAAGGAGGTAAAAAAAAAATAAAATGTTATCACCATAAAATTCCGAAACAAAAGTTGACATTTCACGCTTGCAACGCTTAATAAAGTTGCTTGGCGTGAGCTGCATTTTCACGCCTCGCCTATAAGTCCTGCATGGGCGTGAAGCGGATCAACTCATAAAGTCCTAAAGCCAGCCAGCGGCGGTTCTGGTTATCCAACAACTGTGTCCTCTGGGACGGGCGTGCTGCCTGCCCCAAGTGGTATACCGGCTCGCAGAGCTCAAAACGCCGGCAGATGAGCTCCATCTCCCACCCGCCCCTGCCTGCCTGCCTGCCGCCATATACGAGGCCGCCTCGGGCTCACCTCTGGGCGGCTGTGTTGGCGTCCAGCACTCCGGCACCTTGCATCCATGTCCGAACCGCGTTCATGCCGGCCACCATGGGCTCTTCTTTCATACTACTCCCACTCCTGTGGATGCTCTCGTGGATGCCGAACATGAAAACTGCACCTTCACGCTCTCTCTCTCTTTCTCTCTCTTTCTCTTTCCCGCTCACTCGCTCTCTCTTCCTCCTCTCCACTGCCTGCCTATGACTCTCTCCCCTCCTCCGTTTGAAGGCGCTGTCACCGGAGCGAAGTGCCGCGCTCCCTATTTCACTTTAACGCTTCTCAAAGTCAACAAAAAAGATGCGACATGTGGAAAGCTGCGAGAGGCTTGTCAGCGTGCGGGCTCGTCGTCAGTGAAAGCGAGAGAAAATAGCTGCGACACTCCCGCGGATCAAGCTGACACAAGAAGAAAAACAAAACAAAAAACAAAATGTCAGTTTTGGCAACAAACAGTCCACGCGAGGAAGAAACACCCAGGTGACATCACTCCTTCCCCTCTTCTTCCTTGATTCACGGAGTCTTTTCCCCGGCGCAAATGGAGGAAGGCGGTCCTCGGCTAGACGGCGACTCGACTGCGGCTCCTCCGGCAGCTCCAGCTCGCGCGGTTTGCGCTCTTTTCTTCCCAGAGGAATCACTTTAGACCTTCCGTGGCACGCCGAAGAGGAGTGGGCGATGGGGGGCGTGGCCTGCCAGGAGAACAGCAACGCCCCCCCCACACTCCCCAAACGTGGTTAATAAGACGGACAATCAGCTGTCCAGCAAGTAGACCAGCGTGGAGCTTGGAGAACCGCCCCCATCGAACTTCCCCATCGGTTGCCTGATTTCCACCACTTGCAATGTCCCGCCCCTGCCACTTAGTCAGAAGCTGTGCACGGCGTGAGCGCCTGTGGTGGGTGTCCAAACTATGATACACGCTCCATGGAATCTGTGCAACGACATGTATGTACCGACCGAGCAAAAAAAAAAAACATGCATGTCCATCAAGACACATTTCGGTTGTTCCAATTTCAGCAAATTATATACTTTATTTTATGTAAATTATGATTTAATGTGCATTATTTATTTTTATGCAAAAAAAGGACAAGAGCAGCATTAAAAAATTGCATACCCTCCCAAAAAAACTTGCATTCATTAAGAAACAAAAGGGAAACAAAGCCGCTGTTGCACATTTTTTCAGTTACAATCCGACAGCGAGAGAACAGAGAGCTTCGATTTGATGCGCGACATAAATCATTTGGGACCGAGTGGTGAATGCAACATGAATGTGAGGATTACAGCTCATCTGTGCCGCGTCTTCGAGTTGTCCCACAGCATCGCCACAAGCCAAGAAATAAGTGCAGACGCGGAATAACAAGAAAGGAACGCATCACACTTCATGTGCACGACACTCAAAAGTGATTTCCTCAACAAGGATTTTTTACTCTGGCCATGCATACACACACACACACACACACGCCTGAATGACATCCCTGGAGCAAAAAAAAAAAAAAAAAAAAATGAAAAATGAAAATAATACAGTACCCTGGTTTGACAGTGTCAGATTTTTTTTTTTACTTTTTTTTTTTTACAACAATATGCTTCTCTCTCATTTTTTTTTATTATTATTTTTTAACAATACACTTCTCAGGTTTAAATCGTGCAGTGATGTTTCATAATGCCTTGCTTGAGTGAAATGTTGCATAAATACAGATTTTCATATATATATATATATATATATATATATATATGTATATATATATATATATATATATATATATATATATATATATATATATATATATATATATTAGGGCTGGGAATCTTTGACTGTCTCACGATTCGATTTGATTACGATTTTTGGGTGTACGATTCGATTCAGAATCGATTTTCGATTCTCGATTCAAACGATTTTCGATTCAAAATTATTATTGATTGACAAAATGATTTCTGCTTCAATTTACAGATATGCACAACATTGTCACGATCTATACTCCAATTTGCTTTGCAAGACAAAATGTCAAATTGAGACAAAGTGTCTTTTTTTGTTTTTTTTTGTTTAAACATTTATTAATTTTGTATTTGAAGTGCATTTTTCCACAAAAACAGCATGTGGGCTACAACTGCCTTTCCCCCCTCTTCTTCATTTATAATTTAAATAAAATCGATTTTTGGATATTAATATCGATTCGATTAATAAATGAGAATCTCGATTCTTTTATGAATCGATTTTTTTTGGCACACCCCTAATATATATATATATATATATATATATATATATATGTATGGAGGGAGGGGAAAAATAGGCAGAATGGCAGCCCTCTAAGATGATTTGTTGCAAAATTCTCATATGGCAAAATTTCGTAATATGTTCCAGTTTGAAGTTTAAACAAGCAGCAATCATGTCTTCTTTTATCTGTTTTGGCCTCCCGTTGTGGAAGGAGAAATGGGAGCGCCTCCCCGCGTGAGTACACAATATTCTCAACGCTGATGAATAACAGCAACGCACACGGTCGGAGTTATCCTTCAGCACATTTGTTTGATTGTGGCTCTCCGTGATCCGCCTGCCTCGGTCGGCATGCGGGTCAGCGAAGGCCCCATGGGTGGCTATATTTTTATCCGCGTAGCGCACACACACACTTAGCCCAAATATCCACCGCATCGCCCTCCATAAACAGAGATGTCACTTGGGCCCTGATGATCCCCAACACTGTGATCTTCTAACTCCGTGGCACCCACGCAGACATAAGGTTGGCAACACACAGTATCGCTGGCTGCGGAACAAAGCGCGTGTCAAACGGTGTGCATGCGCATATGGGAAGGGCCATCAAAACATCTGCGTTCAAACTCATCTCGAAGGAGCGAAGTGATCAGAAAGGAGTTGTTCGAGCGAACGGCCGCCAGATGTTGTCGTATATCAAAAAGGTTGGGCTGATGATAATAATGGCCCGATTGGATTGGAGACTCGTAAAATGACCCGTTATAAACTCAGACATATGTTTATGAGAGTGCCTCTCGCGTCGAACAATATGCTCGCTTGTCGCCATAAAAAAAAAAAGAAAAAAGAGACAAATATGCAGTGTGATTTTAATATGCAGATCATGCAGGCTCTTATTTACTTAATATGGCGCGTTGTAATACAGTCAAGTGGTGTGTTTGCAAGTAAGTGAAAATGTAGAGTGTATTTATGCATACTGTAATAATTAAAAAAGTATTTACTAGCGTTTGAACGTGCGTCATAAAAATCCAATCAAGCGGTGTCCTTGGGTATTTGGTGCAACGTTGCCATCTAGTGGCGGAGAAGGGACATTGCACGACCAATCATGATTTGTGTCTTTTTCGGCCTGTAAGCGACACAGGAGGGTTTTTTTTTTTAAAGCAAAGTGGAATATTCTTCAATAGTGGTGTTAATCACTCGATCTCTGACCAATCGAGCATGCATTTCACTTTTTCACGGCAAAACTGAAGACAGAAAGACGTTCAGATACAACTGAAGACAGCTTCAGTCAAGGCCTAGCAAAACATCACAAAGGAGGAAACTCAGCTTTTGGTGATGTCCAAGCGTTCCAGACTTCAGACAGTCACTGCCTGCAAAGGATTCTAATCTCAACTAATGATTGAAAAGTACTATTTTCCTTTTGCATAAAAATAGCCACAATTCCGACATATATTTCTGTTCAACCTCTTGAATTAAAGCTTAAAGTCTGCACTTCAATTCCATTGTAGTTGTTTCCATTTAAATCCAATGTGGTGGCATGCAGAGACCAAATCATGAAAATTGTGTCACTGTCCAAATACTTTTGGGCTGAATTGTATATATAGACTCGATATATACAGTGGTGTCATTAGTAGAACTAACAACTGTATTTCTCTTAACCGACTAAGCAAGGACCGTCCACAAATTATCCATCCATCCATCCATCCATCCATCCATCCATCCATCCATCCATCCATCCATCCATCCATCCATCCACTTTCTTAACCGCTTACTCCTCACAAGGGTCACGGGGGTGCTGGAGCCTATCCCAGCCGGCTTAGGGCAGTAGGCGGGGTACACCCTCGTCTGGTTGCCAGCCAATCACATGTCCATAAATTACAGTAGATTATAGTAGATTATCGCATCAAGTTTATCCTTGTTGAATTCTTCCAAATGGGTTCTTATTGCAGCAGGTCGTTCTTCAGTTGTGTATCCAGATTGTCCAAGTTCCCAATCGCACGGTCAATACGTCTACTGATCAGGGCGTACTGCAAGGAATACTAAAGCATCCTCAAAATACAAGCATGCCTCATATAGCAAATGATTTCATATAGTAAGGATTAAGATGCTAATTATTAATTTCCATCTACCAAATCATCTCTCTAATAAACCATCCAGTGGGTTAAAAATTACTGAGCGTTCTTTTAATTCATTTGACAGAGCTCAATAGTTTATTCAGCACATTTTTAATACATTCACTTGAACTGAAATAGATTCATTCAGTTGTTGCACTTTTCAGACAAATTAAGGCTACATGCAAAGCTTGAAAGTCCAGCATACAAAACAATATTAAATCATAGTGGTTCTATAGAACCACTAATTACAAATAGTTCTGTGTACAGTAGCGCCAAATGAGAACTAAATTGAACTTGGATAATACATGAAAAGACTAATGAAATGCATGGTGTTATATAGAATCATGGGTACTGCTAACTGCGCCCTTTTAAAACAACCAGTATTAAAATAAGCCCATTGGTGTACAGTGGTGGTATATGGAAAAAGGGTTGAAGTATATGTGGACCTATTTGCCAGCTTCAACATGAAAAGACCAGCATCAACTTGACTGTTGAGAAGAAGAAGAAGGACAGGTGACAAATGTCCCATTAAAAGGTCAAAAATGATGATTTAAGGTTAGACATCTGAGACATATCACATCACATCACATCACTATTGCTTCACCTCTTCTGCTTTCCCAGGCAGGGAAGTGAGGGAAGAGTTCCCTGCTTCCTCCTTACTGACCATTCAATTGTGTCATTTTATTTCGTGGGCATGTTGTACTTCATTTGGGCTTTCCCACTCGTTGAATAAACTCGTTTGGAAGTACAATAAATGTATCTTTGCTTGTACTTTATCTTGAAACTAACATTGTTCAACACATGTCTCAATAAATGTCTGCTTACTATAATTTTTTTGCAATCATTGATTCTGTATGTTTCTACTGATCAAAATGACAAATTTTTATTCAAATAACAACGCTGTTTATACGTGTCCCTGCATCACATTTAAGTAATTCAATTTTGAGGCAAAATAAAATTTAATTATGTACAAAAAAAAATATGTGACCGCTGACTCCTCTGTGATATGTTCTGAACAATGAGAAAAAGAGTCTGCTTCTGTCCGCCAAAGTGTATCCCAATGGCTTATTTTAGTCTAACTTTGTGTACTTTTTTTTTTTTTTTTTTTTTTCTTCTGGTGGCAAAAAAGCATGTCATGGGTAAAAAGTCAAGGGTACAAAACCAGTATCTTTGAGGGTGACGAGCATTTGCAACAATACTTGGAGAAATATTGAATAGCAAGCTAGCTAGCTACGACTCGAGAGAGAGCGATAGATAGATAGATAGATAGATAGATAGATAGATAGATAGATAGATAGATAGATAGATAGATAGATAGATAGATAGATAGATAGATAGATAGATAGATAGATAGATCTAGCTAGCTAGCTAGCTGGATGGATGGATGGATGGATGGATAGATAGATAGATAGATAGATAGATAGATAGATAGATAGATAGATAGATAGATAGATAGATAGATAGATAGATAGATAGATAGATAGATAGATAGATAGATAGATAGATAGATAGATCTAGCTAGCTAGCTAGCTAGCTGGATGGATGGATGGATGGATGGATGGATGGATGGATGGATAGATAGATAGATAGATAAATAGATAGATAGATAGATAGATAGATAGATAGATAGATAGATAGATAGATAGATAGATAGATAGATAGATAGATAGATAGATAGATAGATAGATAGATAGATAGATAGATAGATAGATAGATAGATAGATAGATAGATCTAGCTAGCTAGCTAGCTGGATGGATGGATGGATGGATGGATGGATGGATGGATAGATAGATAGATAAATAGATAGATAGATAGATAGATAGATAGATAGATAGATAGATAGATAGATAGATAGATAGATAGATAGATAGATAGATAGATAGATAGATAGATAGATAGATAGATCGATCTAGCTAGCTAGCTAGCTAGCTGGATGGATGGATGGATGGATGGATGGATGGATAGATAGATAGATAGATAGATAGATAGATAGATAGATAGATAGATAGATAGATAGATAGATAGATAGATAGATAGATAGATAGATAGATAGATAGATAGATAGATAGATAGATCTAGCTAGCTAGCTAGCTAGCTGGATGGATGGATGGATGGATGGATGGATGGATGGATGGATGGATGGATGGATAGATAGATAGATAGATAGATAGATAGATAGATAGATAGATAGATAGATAGATAGATAGATAGATAGATAGATAGATAGATAGATAGATAGATAGATAGATAGATATAGATATGGCCCGAGGTGTCCATCATTTGAGGAAGGCTATACTACTGTACGCATGGCTTTTGACACTCAGTGGCTAAAACACCATACAGGCCACATCCCCTTCCAAAGAACACAGAGCAAAGCTGCAATCTGCGAGAGGAATTTTCATCAACTGCCACATACTGGTCAGTCTGGTTCGAAAATGAGGAACAGAAAAATGAACCTGCATGATGTCCGTATAGTGCACGTGAACAAGTGAGGTAACCTCCTGATTAGCAAACTCAATAAAATACTGAAGCTTGTGACAGGATGGGAAATGAAAAAAAAAAAAAAAAAAGGTCTCACAGTCGGACATCCGGATGTTTATGACGTCAGCGCCTACAGCGACATGGCGCCATCTTGAGAAGGGGGCAAGCTTTTTTTTTTATTTTTTTTATTACAAACATGTATTTGCGATTTATTGCTGCGTTGTGGGTTGTACCGCTAGGAAGAAATTCAAAGCTGCATCTGCAGTATCTCATTGTTCCTCGTGAGAATAAAAGGAGGAAGAAATGGTTGAAAGGTATCAATGGTGGAAGAGTGAAAACAGATGGCACCGTTCAGGAACCTAAATCCTACTTGGTGTTTTCCCATTTTTTTAAATTTTTTTTTTAAATCTGAATACCATAAATTTGTGGTGTTGTGGTGAAGTCCGGATTGCTGTGGGTTAGGGTCTATAGTAGGCTACACTGAGATAATTCTTTACATTGTATGAAATGATGTCATTGCTGGATGATTTTTGTGAAGTACAATATTACACAAATTACACATTTTTTTTGTTGCTTTTTCTTGTGAGTTTGGAATGGAAAAATTTCATTTATACTGGAAAGATGATTTGTGACATGAATATTTTGAGTTGCCAGTTTGATCACTAGTTACTGAAGTGTCACTCATAATAGAAGTCATTATTGTGTAATTTGTCTACGTTTGCTACAAATCATTATTAACAGGTACTTTTCCTGATCAAATGAAAAGCATATTGTGTCAAATTATACATCTGTTTCCTTGTTACTTCAATTTTCTAAAATACTTGAAACACTTTTTGTAGAAAGACCTGATGCTTTTGTGGGGTGCTGGAACCTATCCCAGCCAGCTTCGGGCAGTAGGTGGGGTACACCCTGAACTGGTTGGCAGCCAATCACAGGGCACACAGAGACAAACACCCATGCACACTCACAAGCACACCTAAGGACAATAGCATAGATTTGTATTCAGGATTTATTTAAATTAAGAGAACTATAATTTAAGGGGTTTATTTATGTTTGAAACATGTAAAGTGGGGGGGCAACATAAAATACTGATTTGTTTCAGTTTTGGGTGTAAATTTCTGGAATGGACTTGATGCGATGAAGTTGTGTACTGCTCTGTTAGGGTTTAATGTAAGTGTAGTATTTATTTGCTCTGTGCAGAGTGTAGTATTAGTATAATATTTGCTCTGTTGTATTTCTAAGTGATTCATTGGATAGGAATTAATAAGCCTGGTGCTTCAGCCTATTTCTTTTTCAGTTAATAATTGATTTGTTTGAAAGGATTGTTGTGTTTTCTGCGTTATGTATGGAGGTGAAAATAAACCATTCATTCATTCATTCATTCATTCATTCATTCATTCATTCATTCATTCATTCATTCATTCATTCATCACAGAATGGAGCCATTGTATTTTGTCACTGTGGTGCAGAGCTACTTGTGTACAAATTAGGAAGACAATCTTCAATGACATAAGCAAACAGCATTTTATTTAAAAAACAAACAAACATGAACAGCAATATATAATATAATAAATATTGTTTCGACAGACATTCAGGTGTTCCTTTTCACATATGACATTATTCGCCGCTGGTATGTTTCATCTTCCTGCTTTTGTGCTTCTTCCTCAATCTGTACTAAAATAGAAATAATCAACAAATGAACATTTTATTTATACCTATTGGGGGAGAAAGTGCTGGATAGAAATGTTTATGAACCAAACAAACAGTGGGACTTTGAAAAGCCTGGTAAAATGGCCACCATTCCTGCCAAGATACTGACCTGATGTGGGTCCATTCGCTCCACTGCGAGTTGCAGAGGGCGTCCTTGGCTCGGACGCAGACGGTCTTCGATTCTCTCTTGACCTCAAACAGGCAAGTGCTTGAGGAGTTCACCATCACGATCTGACAAACAGAAAAAGCACGCTCGATGTAAACTCGCGTGATATCGAAAACAGTCATTTTGCCTACTTTACCTCTGCATTAGTTGAGTCACCACAGGGATTGTCACACTTTTTACACCCACGTGTACTTTGGTAAACCTGAAAGGTGAGGGGGAAATAAGAGTAGGGGCTGCTCCAGGAGCCCGGGTAAGCCAATTCTATCATCGAGCTGTTGACTTTCTTGATCTTCACTTTGTCAGGTTTCACTGTTAAAGGAAAGCACAGGAAGGACGAGTGAGACACCGTTTAGGGCAGGAGGTCTTAGGAAATAATAATAAAAATAGAGAGAATTACCAATATCAGACAAAAAGAAGTGTTTGGAGTAGTTCTCCACCAGGAACTCTTCGGTCCTAACATAGACTGTGAGTAGGATCTGATGTTTCTCCTCCGCAAACGCGCAGTGCCGCTTGTCCACACAGGAGATCCCGTCCCCGGTGGCGTCCACTGAGCAGCTGATGTGACTCTGATCAGAGGAGCACGTCCATTGCTGACCGCTGGCGCCCATCGAACACGCAGCACCCAAGCCTCTGAATAAGCGGAACAAAAAGTCGAGTCGTAATCTTTGCTTCCATCATTTTGCCAGGTATCACTCATTCATCATCATTTATGACTATTTCAATATGGAACTCAATCCAAAGATGTAACCTTAACACTGAAATGCAGCTCAGCTTTGAAAAGTACGTTTTTTTTGGCTGTTCCTCTCAGCGCGGCCGTGAGTCTGAGCAGTGTGTTATTATTGGACGTTGCCACAGGAAACATGGCTTCAGTGTGCGAGCGTACCGTCCAGCTCTGATAAGTGCCACTTTTCCGACACGAGTCTTGTCCCAGGTCCAAGAGCAATGGAATGCCCCCTCGAAATTCCGAGTCGAGCACTTTAAATAATCCTCTACACATGCACAGACATATCAACACAAACATTTCACGTGAGTTGAAATACTGTTTTGACATCTTGTAACACTGTGTGGTGATTGCAAAGTGATTTACCCGTATCCGTTTTCATCAGAATCTTCCTTTTCTCGGTGCTGTCCTCTTGAATCAGGACGAGCGTGTGATTGAGAAGAGATCCGTTTTTGCTGTAGCAGCTGTACCTGCCTCCTCCTGTGCTCTCCTCTAGCTGCACCAAGTATGAATTTCCCCTCTGTGCCTCTTCTTTACCGTTCTTCTTCCACACTATATCCTTGTCATCGCCATTCATTAATCCCTCTGCTCTGTGCAAGCACTTGAGGGCTTGTTGAACCCGCAAACCATTTACTTCCAAAACCAAAACTAAAAAAACACACACACACATGAGACGGCAAAAATAGTAAGAAGAGAATCACTTGAACTTTCACCGTAAGTGCTCTCATGATGATTATTAAACTCACCGTTCGGTTGGAGTGTCCAAGAGTTCAGTGGGTTTTGATAAGCCACGTGCAGAAATGCACACATAAGGCTGAAGTCAATTAGATTCATCTGTATGGAAAGGTGATATTTATGCACAAAGATATCCAACTGACCTGTTTGTGTTACAAATGTGCTTAATATTATTGCTACTATGAATAAATAACTACAGTCTAAAGCAATCACTTCACAGCAAAAATTGGAGCGTCAACAATTGATTTCAATCCGCCAAAGTGTATTTTTAACACTGTTGGTTTTAAATGGAGGTCAATGTTAGAGTTATTTGACAGAGATGATTTATTTAGTGTTAGTAAAAGTATTAATTCCACTCTCTATAACAGTGGTGTCAAACATACGGCTCGCGGGCCGGATCAGGCCCGCAAAGGGGTTTAATCCGGCCCGCGAGACAATTTTGTAAAGTGAAAAAGAAAAAGAAAAAAAATTGCCACAATCAAATATATAAATTTGTAATTTCACAAGCAGTCCTCAGATGAGTAATGTAACTTGTACACGGACTCGCCCTGGTAGTCATTATTTTACATACAACTTAAAGTTATGGTTTGTTTAAAAAAATGTTGTTGTTTTTTTTTAATCATAGACCAACATAAACATTTTAAATATGACACAAATTCAATTACTCGTAACTGGATTAATGTCTTTATAACTTCATTAACTGCGCCACACAATGCATTCTGGGAACCATATATATATGTATATATATACATATATATATATATAAAATGTTGCCGCGTTTCATTTACATTTGTGTTATTTTGTTAAACTATAGATTCCAGTTGAGCTCCGTAATTTAGGGCTGGCCCAAAACTCGCCCCAAAAAAATCTGCGTATAATTGACGGCAATTGTTTTTAAGTTATATACCATTATTTTACCGATCCGGCCCACTTAGTAATATATTTTCTTCTATGCGGCCCCTGACATTTCAACACTCAACTGTGTTGAGTCCAACCAATTATTGACAATGTTATGACTAAAAAAATGATAGATAAATATAATAGTAAAACAATTTCAATTGTATATAAACATAGACAGTTGCATCCTGCATTTATGAGGCTGTCACGAGTTGCATCTTACCTTGTCTTTGATGTCGTTGGTAATCAAAAGCGATTGTCCACTCACTTTTTTATACAGGGGCGTGACCTTTCATCGCCAAATTTCCCCAGAAAACTTCTGAGGAACTGCACTTGTCAGCCGGGACATTAAGCCTTTCTGTCACTTCCGCCACAGCATAAACACTCTTGTGTGGATTGTAGTCACGTTCACTTTCACACTGACCAATTGTTCTCCTTTCTTGCAACCTTGAATCTAAACCTTTCATGATCTCATTCATAAGCAATAAGATTTCAAGCCTGGAGGAATTTCTCAGCACCACGCTCACTGAAAGGACACTGTTTTTTTGTTTTTTTTCACAAGTAATTTAGCTTTTTTTTTTCTTTCTAGATGGCCCTGGTTGATCTCCTTTGCTCTGCTGCCACCTGCTGGCCGTTTGTGTAATAACTCCCATTTCTGCAACCGTTCTTTGCAGTTGAGAGGCTGCATCAGAGCCTTCTGTATGCTCCAGCATAAAAAAACAAAAAAAACAAAAACGTATAAATACGTCTTTGGGACACAAAACATTTAAAAAAAAACCAACGTATTTACATGTTATTCGGAGCAAATGAGTTAAGCACTATATAAATGAAGTACCATTTATGCAGCAGTGAGAAATAATTTGCACGTAAGTGTTCTTACATAAATTAAGGCTGGTGCGCACAAGGCTGCAATATTCGAGGCCTCTTTCTGTGATGAGACGTGATCAGTCGTTTACCCATTAATAAATGCTCATAGTTGATAGGAGGGTAGGTTGAGTAGTTTGAATTTCTCAAGTTGGTGTTTGGCCAAGTGATTTAGTGTTGTTATTTTTTTCGTGGCTATATCGAATAGTGATAAGGTTTGATTTAAAAAATGTCTTAGTCGTGTATGCAGGTTGAGTTGATTAATGCAGGTGTCTGTTTTTTTGGTTTATGGATTACAATGTTACAATATTATTAGTAAAATATAAAGTTTGACTTATGTCCAGTGTATTTATCAAGTAATGGTACATGTGAAGTTAAGTAATATATGTGGTGATTATTTATTAATACTGACATTTTAGACATACACATTGAGTTGATACTTCTTCTTCTTCAAAAAAAAAAACAAAAAACCTGCTTTAATAGTGGTTTCCATTCACTTTTTTTAGTCTTCATATTGCTTTTTTTTTTTTTTTTCTCTTTCTGTGGTGGTGAGTAACAGTTATTTCTATTGTTCTTCTAGTTTGGATCTGTTGTGAGGTCAAGTCCTGAAATGTCATCTTGCGATGATTTGGCCTGAGCCAGAGTGATTTGTCATAGGTCGTTCAATAAAACTCAACTTTGTTCACACACGCGCCCGCGTGTACACGCAAACCAGTCACGTGCACGCGCACACACATTTGCACACAAACATACACATACAAGTCAGCAACGGTGATTTTACTTTTCATAAAGGGGATTTCGTTGGCAGATCCGACATGAGAGTAAATTGTAAGATTGGATGGACACATTGATGTAAGAATGTTGTACATATACACGACACCAATGATGATTATGTCAAGAAGGATTTTTGTGGATTTATAGCTCAAATTAGTAAATCAGGAAGCATCTTTTTCTACCTTTGGTAATCGCATGTGTCACCGGTCCTGGAACCTTTCGGACAGAATGCTTAACTCATTTACTCCCAATAACGTATAAATACGTTTGTTTTTTGTTTTTTTAAATCTACGTGTCCCAAAGACGTATTTATACGTTTTTTTTTTTTTGGGGGGGGGGTGGGGGGGTGGTTATGCTAGAGCATACAAAAGGCTTTGATGCAGCCTCTCAACTGCAAAGAACGGTTGCAGAAATGGTAGTTATTACACAAATGGCCAGACGGTGGCAGCAGAGCAAAGGAGATCAACCAGGGCCATGTAGAAAAAAAGCTCATTTACTTACAATTCTAAATAGATTTGTAAAAAACTGATGAAACTTAGCTCTCTTCGAATGCTAATTGCTGAAAAACGGAAACAGATAGAAACATACTTTTTTTTTTCCTGATGAAAGAAGAGACTTTAATCTTTCTTTTGATAGGTTCCATGCTTTTATAGCAATAGAACACAATATTCTGTGGGCCTTGCAAAATCAGTCAAAATCCAGTAAAACAGCCGGAAATTAGACTGGAAATACCTCTTTAGTCAATTTCCATCTGCAATCACCATGACGAGCTCAACCCGTACACGTCACTCTTCCCCGCCCCCCTCCCATTCTCACCCTCACGCTTCCTCTCTCTACCACGCAAAGGTGCCCATGCTCATGCACCGGCAATCTTTTTACTTACTTCCTGATTGTTGTGTAAATAATTGTCCAGTTAGCACACGTGGTGTGATTTTGCATGGCAGCGTTTTGAAATGGCGAACATGTGACCTTATGAAGAGAACCATATTGATTAAAAAAAAAAATATTCTGAAGGTTTTGTTCTCTGTGACAATGTAAATAATCGGAATATTGTAGTGATATTTTAGTGTGTTAGGATTTAGGGGTCGGGGGTGGGTGTCTGTCAACATGCCCAGCATAGTGTGTTGCATGCTAAATTATTTTATGTCTCGTGAATGCTCGATCGTGAATTATATTTGTACTTACTGTGTATATGATCTGAACACATTGTTAATTTTGGAGCACAGGATATCCGGTTTTAATGTGATGGATTGACTCTGCTATAAAAGTTGGGCTTTTGTGATTTTTTTTTTTTTTTTTTGTATTTGTGTTTAAGGTTTTGAGAAAATGGAAGTTTTGTGAAAACACATTTGCCATCCATGTGCTTGCCATACTCACCACTAGATGCTCCCAGAGGACAAGATGTGAGCTGTAAACGCCACCCACGTTTCACAGAGAGGAAAGAAAGCGTTGCACGTGCTGTTTCAGATAAACAGCTTTTCTACTACAGAAATAGTTTTTGGTGTGCCAAGCAGCTGTCTTATTCTGTGTCCTACAGTTGCTAAGGAATGCGCAGCTGCAGAGCTGCATATACAGTCTATCATTTCACTGGGCAGTCTTTTGATGCTCCAAACTAGCAGTTAGGGTGAAATCAAGTGCACTCATCTCATACGTGGGTTAGAAAAAAAAAATGACGGAAACAAAGGGTGAAAAGGAATTTTTGTTTTGTTTGCAAAGGAAAGAGAGAGAGAGAGAGAGAGAGAGAGAGAGAGAGAGAGAGAGAGAGAGAGAGAGAGAGAGAGAGAGAGAGAGAGAGAGAGAGAGAGAGAGAGAGAGAGAGAGATTTCTGTTATTCTTTGCTGGAACAAATTTATTCAAAGTCACTTTCACTTTAGTAAAATATTATTTATGCATCTTTCTCTCTTAAAATTAGAATAATTCCACTTGTCAAAGGCCAAAATAAAGCATACCTCAATCACAACAATGACAATTATGATATAAAATAAATAAATAAATAAATACTTGCACGATAAAGATCAAATCTCATCTTAACAAACATCAAAGTCATGACTGTGGCTCGCCATCTTGTATCTCGGGTGTGGGCATACTCACAAACTCCTCTTCAAATCGTAACTTCAAATGAGACCAATAGGAATGCAAACAATAAAATAAAAATAAAAAAAAAAGCACAATCAGCGCAGAGTAACAAATTCTCAGGTCTTAAATCACGCCTTGAAATCGTACTCATTCCTAAGTACAGCATACACAGTATATATTGATGGTGCTAAGCCGTACAGTATGTGCAGCATATATACAGTATGGTGTTTTACAATAAGATTAAACTATTACTATTACCTATTGACAAAAACTCAATCTTTCATGTAGCGATGGATGACAAAGCAAAGCATAGGAAGTCTCGCACAAGTACAGTCAATGAATGGAACTCGAAGCATCCGAAATATCCACATTCTCACCTTTTATTCTCGACAGTTTCCTCTTTGTATTATAGCTACAGCGGCCCAGGCAATGCGCTTCTTCCTTGCCAGTCATCCAATGCTGTTAGTGGTTCAATAAAACAATAAGAGCATAAAATACAGTACAAGTGACGCCTCAAAATATTGGTTCCCAATAAGACCACCGGAGATCACAGTTTTTACGTTGCAGCAAGATGATTAGATTACAGTATGAGTTCGGGGTAGGCATCGAGAATCGATTGGAACTGGGACTTCTTGTGGAAACATTTACATTTTAAAATTCCGGTTTCACATTTCGGCGCCTCGTCCAGCACCCGCCCAACCACAGAATTTCAGTTAATAATAGAATGAAAAGTGGAATTTAATATATTGAATATTAATACTATATTCACTTATAGCAGAAACGTCAATGGATTAAACCACTAAATATTTAATCGTAAGGATTTACCATTGGGATACATACCTGTACATATGAACTATAATTAATAACAACAACAAAAATACACATCTGTTTTTGAAACAAATATCTTTACTTCAAGAACATTTAAACGACACTTGAACATAAACTCATTTGCTCCAAATAACGTGTAAATACGTTTTTTATGTTTTAAGTGTCCCAAAGACGTATCTATACGTTTTTTTGTTTTTTGTTTTTATGCTAGAGCATACAGAAGGCCCTGATGCAGCCTCTCAACTGCAAAGAACGGTTGCAGATATGGTAGCTATTACACAAACGGCCAGCAGGTGGCAGCAGAGCAAAGGAGATCAACCAGGGCCATCTAGAAAAGAAAAAAAAAAAGCTAAATTACTTAGAATTTTAAATAGATTTGTGAAAACTGATGAAACTTAGCTCTCTTCTAATGCTAATTGCTGCAAAACGGACACAGATAGAAACATACTTTTTTTTTCCTGACGAAAGAAGAGACTTTAATCTTTCTTTTGATGTTTTTATAGCAATAGAACACAATATTCCGTGGGTCTTGCAAAATCAGTCAAAATCCAGTAAATGGCGGCGAGTGAATGGGTTAAAGGCACCTCTTCACATGAAATGTACAGGCCGCATACAACAAAATAAAGCGTTTACATCTTACGAGTTCTTGAGAACTATGTCAACATGAATGCAGTCTTGAGACAGACCTGAAGGAAATATAAACACAGGCCAAGTCATGCAAATATTCTGACACACCAACTCGACTAACCACTCACTCTAATCACTTTCCATCAGTTTTCAGGGTTGCATTGGAACGACGGGGGAATGACTCCAGTGACCATGTGTGCTTGTTTGTGTGCATCCGGGACGCTTGAGCCATTGCAGACGTCTGTGTGGATGCACGTCTTGAGATCATGTTTTTCAGACCAACTAGTTGAGACTGAATTGATAGCATGCCAACACTTGATAGAAGTGAGTTGACTAAACGTAACCTCTAAATAGACTCATTTAGTTTTTGAAGTGTTAATGCAGATGAAGTCAGTAATGAACTCACGTCAGTTGAACACATTCTTTATCGTTTTCTCTCAGGCAAACTCTGGCTGGTGGCAAAACGTTTCTCGTTGTCTCTCAGAAAAAAATAAAAACGTGCTCACTGAAGTGAAACCAAGCGAGCCTGAGAGACTTTCTTCAACGTTATATCACCTTTTTGCCAGGCTCCCAACTAAAAAGTTTCTCTTCTACTGATAGATGGGTGCTGTTTGAAACTTTGGCAACATTTTCACGGATGAATCGAAAAACGTGGTCTCACAAAGGTGCTGCAGCACCTGCAATGAGTGACTTGAGGATCAGTCAAACCTATGATTTTCTCCCCAGACAAGACGATGGCGTCAATCAAAAGAAAACACAACAGATAATAAAACCATGGATTTTGAAATGATGACAAGATCTCAGACACTTGAGACGCTCTTCACGAGGTTGTGATTGTCATTTTTGCTAGATATCTTTTCTTTAGGATGCTTTGTCATTTTGAACGCAATTGGTAAGTGAACAGATTGAAACGCAAGACGCAGAAAATGACGGATGGATTGACATTACTTGTGAGTGTGTGGCATTAACTTAGAAGCATTTCTTATGACTGAAATAAAGTCTTATGAAGAAAATGTGTGCATGCGTGCAATTGTGCGTGCGTGTGTGAGAGGCAGGTCAAATGAACCCCATCTTATTCCATCCATTCCGAACTTGTGGATGTTCAGACTGACTTGTTGAATATGTCATGAAACAAGTCCAACTGGGCTGTTTGGCACAATGCCAAGCAATACAAGAACATGCAGTGACATACTGTACTCCAGTTTAAAGTCACAGTTAGTACACTTTTGCACAGACTCATGCATCATTTAACCCTCCTGCTATGGTGCGGGTCAAATTGACCCGTTTGGAAAATCTAGAAGAAAAAAAAAAAAAGTTCAACTTTGTCATTGCATTGCGTTAGGTGATATTTTTTGATGATAAAAGAGGAAGTCAACACCTTTTTTTGGGGACAATAAAATGTTCTATGCAGCCCCTTTTCTAAATATGGTGTTCTGCTTAATATTGTGTTAGTGGAATATGAGGTAAGCAGCAAAATCCAAACATTTTTATCTAACTCACAGGCAGCCATTTTGCCATTTTCTGTCGAGTAAAAATGACATCACAGTTGCTCACAACCATGTCATGAGCCATGAGCAACATTGATGTCATCTTCAGTTGACAGCAAGTGGCAAAATGGCCGCCCCTGAGATGGATAAAAACGGCTGGATTTTGCTTCATTAATCATATTCCAAGAAAATGGATGGATGGATAATCAGAATGCCATGTTTAGACGTGAGCTCGCATATACCATATTATTGTCAAGAAGTGTTTATGGTTGACTTCCACTTTATTAAATATTAGAACGAGTCACACTGACCCATGAACATTGTTAACTCATTCACTCCCAGCCATTTTGACAGAAGCAATCGCGTTCGCTCCCGGCTGTTTTACTGGATTTTGACTGATTTTGCAAGGCCCACAGAATATTGTGTTCAATTGCTTATAAAAGCATGGAACTTATCAAAAGAAAGATTAATGTCTCTTCTTTCATCAGGAAAAAAAAAAGTATGTTTCTATCTGTTTCCGTTTTGTAGCAATTAGCATTAGAAGAGGGCTAAGTTTCATCAGTTTTCACAAATCTATTTCAAATTGTAAGTAATTGAGCTTTTTTTCTAGATGGCCCTGGTTGAGCTCCTTTGCTCTGCTGCCACCTGCTGGCCGTTTGTGTAATAACTACCATTTCTGCAACTGTTCTTTGCCGTTGAGAGGCTGCATCAAAGCCTTCTGTATGCTCTAGCATAAAAACAAAAAAAAAACAAAAGACGTAGAAATACGTCTTTGGGACACTTAGAACATTAAAAAAAAACTATTTATCCGTTTTTGGGAGCAAATGAGTTAAGAAACAAACACAACCGGAGGGCTACTTGCTAGATGTGTATAACCAACTGCACATAATACTAATAATGATACTTTATCAGCTGTTAAATGTTGGTATATCCAAGTGTCCCATAGATACACAACCACTGTGGTTAAAACTGCATTTCAGTGGCTTTGTACCTGTACAAAGATGACAAAGCTGTAATATTTCGAGTCTTCCTGGTCTGGTGGTGACTGTATTGTCCCACACAGCTCAAATGAATGTTTTTATTGGTAGGTCATCATTTCAAACAAAATAGGCTAATCCATCCTGGTATGTGTAATTGAGTGCATCTTACCATGGTTACGCTAATCCGTTTTGCATGCAGCGCGGTGCAGGTGACAGGATGACAAAGAAACAAATGAATCATGCAAAAAAAAAAAAAAAACGTTTACCTTTTCTATAAATTTAAAGTATTTTAACACCTTAACTGTTGATAAAGATGTAATGAGAAGGTTGACTGCTCATTTTAAAACTGAATGTTGTATTAATTAAAAACATTTTTGTTTGAAACATGTCCTGATTGACTTAAAAACAGTGATTAACATGTATACTGTATGTCACAATGTCTTGCCTGCTCTCCCGCTTGGTTCAGAGGAAACACAACTACTACCTGGGAAATCCTGTTTCAAAAGCAGCTTGTCGGCTATAAGTTACTCCAAATCAAGTAAAGCCTGTTTCCTGTTGTGCAAGTATGCCATCTCAATTGGTGCCAAGCGCTGTGTGTTGTGTGATACCGGGTCTGCCGCTATCCGTTACAGTGTGATCTGGCCAGCACGCAATTCCCCTCCCTTCCCCTGAACTGCCTGGAGGGGACTGAAGGTGTCCTCGAGCAACATGAGCATGTGATGTCCGCAGCTTTGCGCGCCTGGCAAGCAGCTGAAAAACTCGCACTCGCGGCTTTAGCCAACAAGCTCGCAATCTTTGGTGGTCCAGCTTGCTACAATCTCTTGCTCCACCTCCAGTTTTGGCTTCTTTACTCCCCTCGGACACCACTGAGCCCCAGGTGCGAACCCCGTAATGCTAGAGTGGAGACCCAGAGTCATGTGACCTGACAATCTTCACCTTGTTCTCACTCCAGCCCTGAACACGCTAAGCTGAAACCACCGCCCACAACCTGAGCAGATGCACAACTTGTTGCAGGGTTCCGCCCGCATTACTCCGATAAGACCTCCACGATCGCAGCACCTGCGTGAGGTAAACACGAGTCACGGTGGCAGATGCACTGACTGTTGTTTAACTCATTCACTCCCAACCATTTTCACTGAAGTGCTTTCCTGGATTTTGACTGATTTTTCAAGGCCTGCGAAATATTATGTTCTATTGCTATAAAAATATGGAACATACCAAAAGAGAGATTAGAGTCTCTTCTTTTATCAGAGAAGAATAATGATATTCCTATCTGTTTCCGCTGTGCAGCAATTAGCACTAAAATTAGCTAAGTTTCATCGTTTTTCACAATTCTGTTTAGAACTGTGGGGAAATCAGCTTGTTTTAACATGGCCTGGTTGATCCCTGATACTCTGCTGCCACTCAACCATTTTCTGCAGTAGAAAGACTGCATCAAAGCCTTCTCTATGCTCTAGCATAAAAAAAAGCAAAAAAAACAAAAACAAAAAACGTATAAATACGTCTTTGGGACACTTAAAACATTTAAACTATGACGTATTTATACGTTTTTGGGAGCTAATGAGTTAATGAATTGGACAAATGATCACACCAAATACAAAATGAGACTTGCTCAGAACTGCAGTAAGACAAAACTCTCACATAGACACTTGCAGGCAGATCATGTTTCTGATATAGACCTTTTTCACACTTCTGAATTCTGTGGCCGGAAATACGCCATCCCTCTGGATCGCACCTTCCGGTATGGTGCACTGTGATTGTAACAATGCCACAGGCATAAAATAAAAGCCACTTATATCGTACCGGGATGATCTTCCTGCAATTCTTTTGCATGTGGCATCAGAGCTATTAGCTAGTGTGATTGAAACGTTGTTTTTTTTCAACTGGTTCATATTAGAAGCCTTACGCATCTAATTACTTTTATTGTGGTTTCTGAATGTGGGCTTTCAAGTCCCTGATTTAAGTCACTTTGTAAATAAACTCGGGGATGTTTTTAGCTTAACCTTTGTCAGCGCAAATCATTAACAAGTACAGTGGAACACCGTGACCCTCGTTTTCCTGGTTTAAACGGCGGCCTCCCTGTACTGAGGCATCAGCTGTTTCCTCTCCGCCGGCAAGTGGAGACATCTTTAGACACTTTGGATATAAATCCACATCATGCTGGAGGGTGAACCGCTGGGCGATCTTTGAAGTACTGCAGTCTCAGGCACAAATGGTGAGCGATACTGAACAGTCTGGCTATGTGTAAAGATATTTTAAATAATTTATTTATTATTTATTCAACTGTTAACTTTGTTTTAACTCTGTCATATTTATGTCGTGCTCCAAATGTCTGCATTATGCTGAAGTAATTTTGGATCAAAGAGTGACATTAAAGTATGTCGTTTGGGTACTGCAGACAAACAGTCAGCGCTAATGACTATTTTGGTCCAGTCACTTTGTATTATCTGAACCGCACTTGCTGATATGTGAACCGATGCTGTGTAGTTGTGCCAGCAGAATGCCAAATGTGCAACGAGGCAGCCACTTTAAAGGCAGGATCATGTCATTATTTTATATGAGAAACGGATGTTCAGTGTTGCAAGACAGCCAGGAAGCCACTCGAATGGCATCACCTGTTTTCTTGTTTCATACGGGCAGATTTTTTGCCTTTATTAGTGAGGAAAAAACAAGACATGAGCACTAATAATAAGCCCTTAATGATTAATATATTATTATTATTAATTATTATTATTAGTAGTATTATTATTAAGTCAAGTCATATTTAAAGTAAGCCTAAGCTAATATAACAAAAATAATAGTGCTGTCAAAGTTAAAGCGTTAACTAATTAATTAATCACAAAAAAATATCGCATTAATCATTGTATTGCCACAGATTAATCACACTATTAATTTTGAGATACTGATCCTTTTTAGCCAACAGTGGATGGTTACATTAAAGGTAGCTGTAGGAGTTTGAGCACTAAACATAACTACATGCATTAAAGTAAATGCAAATACATATGCCGTAGGTCATTTTTTCCCATTTTAAATTATGCAAATAATTAATTGATTAGAAAAAGGAGGATGAGCGTGTGCAGCGGGCAAAAATGTTGGGGGAAAAAAGCTTTTTTAAGTCAGTGATTAATCATGATTAATCAAAATTCTACGATGTGATTAACTCATTCACTGCCAGTCATTATAGAAAATTTTTACATTTCCAATACTCACGTGATATTACATTCAATAATTATATATAAACCGAATCTACCAAATAACAGAATAGACTCCCTACTTTTTGTCCCGTCCCGTTCTTTTATAATTGACAGCAGAAAAATGTAGGTTTGCCAAAATACAGCCATTTCTCCCATGGACTCTGAAACTGTGTTTATTTGCTATAAAATGGGGCAATGATGTCATCTACCGGTGGTTGGGCATCAGTAAAGTTGTTTCCAAGTTTGATATTTACAGTGGAGCATGCTCAGATTCGCCCCCATTTAGCACCGCTCTAAAAAATACAATTGACAAGTATACTTGTCAAAGGCAGTGAATGAGTTAATCTGATTAAAAAATTTAGTCGTTTGACAACTCTAAAAAATAATATCATGGACTACGCAACTTTGCAGTGGTTTGTTGCCATTGTTGTTTTTGGAAATTTCCTTATCTTATACATCTTAGATGTTATCTAATCGCTTTAGGTTATACAACTGCCCTATTCTGTATTTTGTTCTTGCTGGCATAGCAACAACCCGTCACAGTGAGGGTGGATCTTGGGTCATTTGTGTTGCAAAACTACAAAAGGAAGTCATGAGTAATTTGGTGCCATGTGGAGCTGTTCTCCAGCCAATGCTTTTTTTTTTTTTTTTCCCTCTTTATAATAATCTCACACACACAAAGCATAACTAGCAGTTTTGTAATGTGACAGAGTTTTAATATCAGAAAAGTGCTTTTTATACTAATGTACAGCAAATGTCAGCTAATTTAATATCTAAGTCATATTGTACACAAGTGCTGTGTTTTTTTTTAATCAAATAATCAGTATCAACTCGAGTTTTTTTTTTTTTTAGCCTGATATTGATTCATAAAACTATGAATCGATTACTTTAATATCTCTTTTTCCCATAAATTAATAAGAAAATAGAAATTTAAAGGGCATTTTTTTTATCTTACTGTTTTCTTGAAATGCATTCACATGAATTGAAAAGTATTTTCTTATATTTATTAAACACCTGATTTATTGCACTTGAAGACAATTCAGAATCTTTTAAAATAACTTAGATTTACAATTATTGAATTAAAATTATGATTAAAAAAACATCTCATCCTTGCAGCTACCAAAGTTATTTTCTGTTAGCATGCATTAATTTCACTCAAGTATTGCTTTCAGGTACTATGCACAAGCCTGGAAACTACTATTAACTTTAACTTGACATCTTTTACCGCAAACTTTACTGCAGTGGTCTGGTTGTAAAGCTTACTGCAGCATACAAGTAGAAAATGGAGTAATCTACTTCCTGGCTGTCTCTCCATAGAGTCGCTAAATATTCATATTCATTTTTATTCACATGCAGGTGACTGAGCAGATGGATGCCAGTCGATTAAGTTTTTCATTCGTCTTTCGTAAACAACACGTCAGAGATGATGGCGGCGATGGAGGGAAATCAAATTCCACAATTATGTCAGCTCTCTTCTGAACACAAACCTATTAATACAAATTTTGCTAATGCATCCCTCTGAATTAAGAAGCTGTATTATTCATCACCTGGGATTCGTCTGTGCACAGAAACCTGAGGGGGAAAACAAGTTCCATTCAGGCCTTGATAGCGCATATTCATCTGAAAGGATTTGGAGTGAACTGAAAGATGTCTCCATCAATCTGACTCGGAAGTGTTACAAAGTGTGAATATACAGTATGGCTCTTTGAGAGAGATTCCAGATGAAAAGGGTCTCATCAACGGCAAAAAAAAAAAAAAAATGCATATTAACAGGAAGATGGAAAGAAGATGCAGCAAAAAATCCTTACAGTCCTTTGCAACTAACAGGATGTCAACTTCAGTGTTGGTGGCGACTGACCACCATCAAGTGGAATTCTAATGAAGTAACTTAACAGTTCTTTCATGCTCCAATACTTTCAGTTTCATTAATTTCAAACTATCAATCCATTTTCAAATGTGCTTTTCATCACGTGGTGAACAGGTGAGCTCGGGCCAATCACAAATGACTTTGGGTGACAGGTGTGGTACATCCGTGACTGGTTGCCAGCAACGTTATTAGAGGTAATGAAAATGAAAGAAAATGAGAATGCTTGAAAACCAAAAAACTCCCAGACCCACGTCCTGCTCGTCCAGGCCACGGGAGAAGCCTGTGGCGACGTCAGCCTCGAGTCCATTCATGCGCCACTCCAGGTGCTTCTTCCAGAGATGTCGAGATGTGATGTGGACGAGGCCCTCTGGCCTGACAGAAACTGAACACATGATGATGCTTGATCATGATTAGGCCTACGTATTTCTCAGTCATGTAAAAAAAAAACAAAAAAAAAACAAAATTTTTTGCTGCAAATTTGTGTGCTGGTTTAAGTTTGTTTTATGAGGGAAAAGTCAGCTACATTGAATCATTTTTACAAAAGGAGAAATATCTTATTTTCCAGAGTCATTGTCATTCATATGGTGTGTTCTATTTTATAATAAATAGCGAATGCTATGTGTCATTGGAAAATATGATTGTGTGTGGCAAAAAACATCAGAGGCGTATTTAGCCCATTTTTGGGGGTGCTTCAGAACCCCAAATTGAACAATAGCACCCCCAAAATTTCAGAGTATATGTGTAGATATATTTTTACTGTGTGTTCTTTTTTTAACAATCTAGAAAATTATAGCAATAATATATGTAATCCAAAGAGTTTAAAAAATAATGCTTAAACAACAAAAATACCGTATAGATTTGAAAACAACCTGCTAGCGAACGATAACGCCCTTATAAGTGCCCATATAAACTCAACACTGATTTACGTAAGTAAATCTTAAATAAATAGTCTTAAATTGCAACTGCAGTTGAATGTAATAATGCAGTAATTATGGCAAAATAAATTTTATTAGTAAAATTAAATGTGCAAAATATAGGGGTATACAGACGAAAAAAAACAAACAAACAAAAAAAAACCCTCTACAAGTTCCCCCATTTGGACCAAAACAACATAGAGGTTTTATTCCTAAAATATGCATGTATTTATTATTGTAGGCCACTTCAACATTATGCACAGACTGAATGAAAATCATAATCCAATAAAAAAATAAAAAAATAAAAAAAACAGGATATGGCTCTCTTTTATTAATAGGAAATGGACAGTATGCTAAAAAGTGCTCATCCTTCATTGCATGAAAGAGCAAGCCTTTTACCTGGGCATCTTTTTGGCCTAAAGTCTTTTGCCATTATTCTTTTGTAATGTGTGTGAGTGTTTTTCCCATTTCCCCCCTTAAGGGAGGAAACCGGGATGGATGAACCTCAGCTTCTTGGTCTCCTTCAGCATTTGTGTTGACATGACAACCAGCATCAGCAAGTAAAAAAGGTGGGTGGAAAAAAAGAAAAAAAAAGAAAAAAAAAGTGAGTCATCTTCATTCCCATCTCAATCTGCAAATCAAGTTAATGGAAAGGCCACAGTAAACACAAACTGAGTCACACAGGCAGAACCAGGGAGACATCGACATGCACTTTTGCACTTTTGATGTGCAAATGTACTGCACTGCATTTTCATTAAATAATATAATTAATTCAATTAGTTACCCTTCATTCATATAATGTACTTCCAGTTTTCATTAAATTGCAGAAAATTGCAATCTGCCTCAACGACAGTTATACATTATTCATCTTGCTCACAAAACTAATGAAAGTCTGTATTGAATTAGTCATCAGTGAATATGCCGCCGATATCAATCCATTTTCTATAACGCTTCTCATCATTAGGGCCAAAGGTTGCTGGAGTCTACCTCGTGTTGGCATATAGACTTGAAAAAGGTTAGCATAAGGCTAGTGAGTGGCCGGTTGATCCGGGTCATGGCACCAACTGAAAATTTCTGACAGAATCTTTGGCTGGTCCATTTCTCTTTAATGCTTGCAATATTATACTAATAGTAACTATTTACTGGCTGTCAGAAAGATCGAATACACCTGGGCAACCTTTTTCTGATGGGTGCGGAAGATTGTCTAATCTGTCCAAAATGGTTCTTATTCCCTGAATCACAGCCATGTGTGATGTGTGATAGTCTTAACTGGTTCCAACTTGCTATGTGTGCCAGAGTGCAGAAAGACAGGAAGAAAGGTCACAGTGACACAACGGCCGAGCTCAAGTGGATTATTCAAACCTCATAATTATTTGTGCCAAAGACGTCTAATCTAACAGTAGACATGAGACATGACATTATAAGTGGAGGATTACTTTTTGCATAAAAATCTACTGAATTCTCTGAAGAGCATTCTGATCTGCCTGCATCCCCACCTTGAGTTTTCATGGAATTTCCGTTTGCTCTTGAAAACAAGAGTTAAGTGGAGTCACTGCACCTACTTTAAAGTACCTTGTGTAGCACCTGCAGCATGAAAGACGGTCTGCGATAAAAGCTCTCCCAATTTGAGAGCTTCACTCAGCCATAACCAGCTTAATTACATCCAACTGTCTGCCACTCGCCTCCTTCAAACACACATTTTCAGGCCATGATGTCAGCCTTCATTTATTGCACAATAGAACTTCAACATTCAAATGTGCGTACATTTGGGTAATTTATATTTTGACCAAACTTTAAAAAAAAAAACGTGACTCAGAAGGTGCATTGTAACATGGTGCAATAGATTTGCCATAGTGAGAACTCAATTCAGTGAGCGAGGAGACTGTCATATGTGATTCTGCCAAGCCGATAGGGGGCAGCACTGTGCCACCGCAGTTAAGAGACAACTCAAAAAAATACACGAAATAGAGTGTAGCCTACTAGCTAATATGTTTCTTTCTGCCAGATATGTTTAGACCCGAAAGTGTATAGAAGTGCAGCTCAATGACTTTGAATGAAACACTTTTGTCTGGTCCCCACTTTTACTGATATTATTTACGGATTTTCTAAAACAGATGGCTGACATTTATAATGCATGATAATATCGTTTTCCTGATGAAAAACAAAACAAAACATGAGTGAGTGAAATATGGGCTATCTTGGCCAAATGATCCCCTTTTTAAAAAGAAAAAAAAAATCACATTTTAAGGTTAATACTAGCCATTATATTTTTATATATATATATTTAATTTTTGAATTATACAGGGTGATTCAAAAATAACAACCCTATTTCATGATCAAATATTTCGTTAGCAAATGTATGAATTGGGATGAGGCAATGGGTGTTTGAAAGATCAGATTTCCCCGTTTTCTATAATTGCCACGGGACTGACAGATTCATGCGTCTGGCAGCGACAGCAAAAAAAAAAAAAAAAAAAAAATGCTCTCTGTGCTTGGCCTTTTAGATCTCCTGACCTCACAGTTTGTGATTTTTTTTTTCTGGGGGTTTGCATTGCATGACCAACTGACCTGGAAAACTCAAAACATCAAATAACAACAGCGATCAATTCAATTGATCCCGATGTGCTTCAACGTGTTTGGGAAGAATTCTCATATCGTATTGATGTTGTTTGTGCTGCAAAGGGGAGGCCATATTGATCACTTGTAACGTGAAATAAAATTGACTGTTTTTTTTTGCTATTTTTCCTTCATAGAATATTTGATCACGAAATAGGGTCATTCTTTTTTTGAATCATGTATTTTATTTTATTTTTAATCATTTTTATTTTCACATTTCTTTATTTATTTTGGCAGATTTGGTCCTCCATAGTGTTCTACCTTCAACGCTCCATTCTCATCATCAAAACCAAACTGATGCTGTGTTGATCTATTTTTAGTTAAAAATTGTCTTTTTTAAAAATAAATAAATAAATAAAAAATTGAACTTTAATTACACCATCATTCAGCCAGCGTTTAGAGATTTATTCTGACATTTCAATTTTACGTTCAATTATGTTAAATTCCTTTTGAATTTGTATGAATTGTATTAACATAGCAATTTTATTTGACAAGCAGCACAGAAAAGATCTGTAAATTCTACTGTATCGATTAAAAAGAGAAACGCTTTTCAAACTGTATTTACAAATACATGCCACTGCAAGTAAGACCTTGTAAACCGACCGGTAAACATGATCTACTACTCGGTGGAGTAGACTCATCTTGCCTAAATTCATCCAAGCGCAAGCGAGCCAAGGCTTCAGCTGGTCAGTGATCTCAATGCTTTGTCGTTTTTCCTTCGAATGATCAGAAACTTAGCCGAGCAGTCGGACCTGCTGCCGCTTTTCTATTCCAGGCGACTGGCTGCTCACATATTCTTCTAGGTCATACATACTGGAGCGAAGCCTTCAGACACTGTTGACATATGATCTATTTATGTTGATAAAACAATGATGTCACGCTCCTCAAATCAGGTCTCCAACAGTCTTTGATTGAGCATGACTTTGGCGAGTCGTACGCAAGACTTGCCAAGGTGTGAAAGAGAGAATAAAATATTTGAACTCCGCCTCCCTGATATTTTTGTCATTGGGGCCCGCCAATTTGAAGTAAGGAAGAAGGATCATGTTAGTGGCTTTTTATATGTGCACTCAGACATAACTCTCTGTTAACAAGCGTGGGATAGCGTTTCGCTCTTTTACTGCTACCGTTGATGTGCGAATGCAGAATCACAAACTTAAAAGTTGAACTGCTCATTAAACATCTGGTATAAGTCAATATGTGAATGAGTAAACAAAATCATTCAACTTATACGCTTGAGTATAAGCATGTGGTGTGGGAAGTAATCATCAGCCGAGGAGTAAATTTGGCCTGATGCTGTCCTGGTTTGAACTGCTACTTATCAGTGACACTCGGGACGACAAGGTTTCATTTCACTAATATGCGTGCAGCGAGCGGCAGTGACAGAGACGGGCCCCTACACCTAACCACGAGCCTCGCACGGCTTCATGATTCGTATTTCCTGGCAAACGCGTGCATTCCTGCATGTTTTGGAATTTAAATAAGACACTCAGCTCTAGCCTGTGCTTCAATGTGCCTTATTTTGAGCAGCTCAGCAACACTCTGCCGTGACAAACGTTCACTTGACTGGATAGTAGCCTTTTAAAATGTGGTTATGAGGAGCGAAGGCACACACAAGGAACACAAACAACATGATGACAGCAGGTGAATCTTGGCACGCACTGCGCCATCGTTGAAACTCGGATACGTGCACTTCATTTGACGCTCCAGAGGCGTCTGTCAGCAGAGGCCACTTATCACTCACCGCCAGCGAGCCGTCTCGTCGTGCACGCTAATAATACGTTCTCAGCGGATTCAACCTAAACACGAGTGGCATGGCTTCTGTGGAAGAGGAACGTGCAGGAATCTGCCTGCCGTTTGCAACAAAGACTTGAAATGAGGTCCCGGTCCCTGTACACACGAATTCCCACCAGTTGGCAAAGACAGGAAATGAAAATAAACATTTTACTCTTAATCTTTATATAACATAGCTTAATTGTCTCAACAGCTGAATTTTTGGGGGGTCTCATGTTTTGTAGAAGTGATCATATTTAGAGGTTGTTTTTTTGTTTTCAACCTATTCACTCCCAAAAACGTATTTATACGGGTTTTTTTTTATTTTATTTATTTTTTTAAGGTTTTTGTATGCTGGAGCATTATGAAGGCTTTGAAGCAGTTTCTGACCTGAAGAGGTTGCTTAAAGCAATGGTAGTTATACAAAAAAAAGAAAAAAAATGGCCAGCAGGTGGCAGCAAAGTTTAAGAGATCAGCCAGGGCCATGTTGCAACAAGCTCTTTTTCCCAGTATTTTCAACAGATTTGTGAATAATGATGAAACTTAGCTAATTCTAATGCTAATTGCTGCAAAATGTAAAAACAGATAGAAATATACTTTTTTTCTGATGAAAGAAGAGACTTTAATCTTTATTTTGGTAGGTTCCATGTTTTTATAGCAATAGAACATGAAAATGGCTGGGAGTGAATGAGTTAATAAATAAGAGGGGAAAAAAACACATGGGGCAAAACTACAATGTTTAGACTGGTGTTTACAATAATTAATGACGACAACAACCAAAATCTTATGGCCGAATACTATCTTTTGCATAAAATAATGCTATGTATATCAATATTAAACTTTTGTGTGAAGTCGGCGGCCACAAAATGTCATCCTGTAGGCCCCCATGCTGCGAGTTTGACACCATCCGAGGCATTTCGGGACCCGAATTGTGCTTTTGTTCCGGCACATTTCCTGGAGGATGGCTTCACCCACACTCTAAAAATACATTTCTGTTTTTTAAGTGACACAGCCACACATGCATATAGGTCAGTCCGCCTCAAAGGGCTGTCTGGTTAGCTGAAAGACAGTGCAGAGTGACCATGTGGGTGGATTTAAAAATATATATAAATATATATATACAGAGGGACAAAAAAGAATGTAGTCGGCCACCGATTGTGCAAGTTCTCCCACTTAAAGTGATGACAGAGATCTGTAATTTTCATCATAGGTACAGTCAACTGTGAAAAGTCAAAATGTGGGGAAAAAAATAAAATCTTCAAAATCACATTGCAGGATTTTTAAAGTTAGGGTGGAGGGTTAGGAGTGGGGCCATGTATTGTGATATTTTGAGCCAAAACTTGGGACAGAAAGTGTTTTGTTTTTTTTTGTTTTTTTTAATAAGTTATAGTATAAGTTTATAAGATTTTTTTATAAGTTATATTGAGCTGACATCTGCACATATTAAGGATTTGGACAGTGACACAATTTTCATGATTTGGTCTCTGCATGCCACCACATTGGATTTAAATGGAAACAACTACAATGGAATTGAAGTGCAAACTTTAAGCTTTAATTTAAAAGGTTGAACAGAAAATTGTAGCTATTTGTATGCAAATGCTCCTTCTTCCAGGAATTGGACACATAAACATAATGTAAAGGAAAATAGTACTTTTAAATCATTTGTTGAGATTAGAATCCTTTGCAGGCAGTGACTGCCTGAAGTCTGGAACGCATGGACATCACCAAACGCTGAGTT
The DNA here is from genome assembly GCF_051991245.1 of Festucalex cinctus. NCBI lineage: Eukaryota > Metazoa > Chordata > Actinopteri > Syngnathiformes > Syngnathidae > Festucalex > Festucalex cinctus. Next base: position 4,152,896 of record NC_135419.1, on the reverse strand, counting down.
TCCTCCTTTGTGATGCTTTGCTCGGCCTTTACCTCAGCTGTCTTCAGTTGTTGTATCTTTGAACATCTTTCTGCCTTCAGTTTTGCCGTGAAAAAAGTGAAATGCATGCTCGATTGGTCAGAGATCGAGTGATTAACTCCACCATTGACAAATATTCCACTTCTTTGCTTTAAAAAATAATAAAATATAAAAAATAAATAAATAAAATAATAATAAATAATAAAATAATAAAAAAAAAAAAACTGAGGAAATTGTTTGAAAGGCTCTAATGAGCAGTGCTTTTACCAGCATGCGAGTGGTGGGCAGGTTATTTCCATCTAGTGGAAGGCTTGCTTTGTTGGCAGCCATTTTCTTTCGTACCATGGTGATAAGGTTGAGATTTGTGACATAATGGAATTACAAATTGTCAAATATCACCCTCGCCCAGTGTCAGAGGGGCTTCTGCTTTCGCTCAACCGTGACCCTGGTGAGGAGAAGTGGTATAGAAAACAGATGGATGGATTTGATATGTAATCCAGAACAAAGGTTGTATTGTTAAATGATTATATAAATGTGCATGGTGATGCATGTGGTTAGCCCGTCGGCTTCACAGTCAGTGATTTTGGATTGAAGGCAGAGAGTATATATTTTCCCCGATTCTTCCAGGTACTCTAGTTTCCTCCCACTTTCCACAAACATTAATGCTAAGTTGATTGAAGACTCATTGGAAGAATTTCAAGTCAAGTCCCTGAGGTCACATTCTGAATTTGATCAAAGCTTTTTTTTTTTTTTTTAAGACATCTGCTTCGACAGATGCCCCCTAAAACTGGTTTGAGATTGCTGTTTTATTGATTGTCTTTTCGTAAACAGTGGTGGGCATATCTATGTTATCTTATAGATTGGCCTTTCAGATTAAACATTTTATACACATATAAAAAAAAAAAAAATAAAGATGTATAAAGTGCAAGTCAAGCTAACTGAAAGAAAAAAATGCCACAATTTTCTGTTTTGCTATGTAAACCAATTTATGTATTTCTGTTTATATGTGGGTGGCACGGTGGTTGACTGGTTTTTACGTCCGCCTCCTAGTTCTGAGGACTCGGGTTTGAGTCCAGGCTCCGGCCTTCCTTGGGTGGAGTTTGCATGTTCTCCCCGTGCCTGCGTGGGTCTTCTCCGGGTACTCCGGTGTGCCCTGCGATTGGCTGGCAACCAGTCCAGAGTGTAGCCAGCTGAGATAGACTCCAGCAACCCCCCGCGACCCTTGTAAGGAATAAGCGGTCAAGAAAATGGATGGATGGATGTTTATCTGTTCAAAACTAATAAATCAAATCAAACCAATGGAAACTGAATTTTATTACCGTGCAAAAACTTAGTTGGAAATAGTTGTTGTTGTTGTTGTTTTTTTTAATATTACCTCCAGGAGTCTCATGAACAGGAAATGACACTATTTTGGTTTTTATAGGATTGATGGCTCAAGGAAACAATTATTAGAGACAAAAAGATTTGTTGTGTGGAAAGGTCAGCGGTTTTTCACTGTTAGTCACAAGGCAAGCACACACAAACATAATTTTTTTCCTGTAAGCAAAATGTTGTGTTTAAAATAAATACAACCAACACGCCGAGTGCATCCATCCATGTTTTATACTGTGTATATTGTTCAGGGTCACGGGGAGCTGCAGCCTCTCTCTCATGCCAAGCTGACCTCAGGCCAAAGGTCGACTGCTCCCTGAACTGGCTGCATAATCAACTTTCACTCCTAACAGGCATTTTGAATATAAATGAACATAAACAATCATACCCAACCATACTATTTTACAAATGCATTTTAAGCCAAGAGGTTCATAAAAAAGTCATACATTTGAGACATGCGGAGGATTAATATCGCAGGCCACGGCATTGTCTAAATGATGGGGAGCAGACGTAAACAACATTGTCCACTGGCAAGGTTTTATATTCTGGTTGTGCAAGTCATTTTCTTAAAATAGGTTTTGTACTGAAACCGATTAAGTGTTTAATCACAACGAACTGGGAATTGGATGTACTGTATCTCTGCAAAGCATGCAAACCATTGTCATCAGCTTGTCCAACAATTCTTTGACTTTAATCTTTCTTTTATTCAATGAGTGCTGTTCTGAATGAATCCCTTGAATAATTTGGAAAAAAAATGCTCTTACATATGGTGTTTTGATATTGTTATTAAGATGCGATTGAATTCTGGGGAATTGGGTGAAAAATAACAACTGGAGCTGCATTCCCCAAAGGATAACTTAGAAATGAATAAGTTCTGCAAGTATGACGCAAATCCAATTTTCCAAACCATCACATTTGAAAGTGAGGTGGAAAAGCTGTCAAAGTTAAGAAGTGATGACGGATTTTCATGTACAGGCAGCTGGATTGGTGGTTACACTCATGACACACGCTTGGGAGTACAAATATGCATAAATATGACGCAAATGACTACGGTGGGGCTTGTTTTCTCAGCATATGTACACTCTGGACCGTTACGGACATTTTAGCCAAGTTTAAGAGAGACACAAATCTATAATAATCTAATGATAATGCGTATGATCTGAATTTAAAAGTAACCTTGTGCTATTACACGTTTGACATAATAACACTGTTCAAAAGATGAAGGAAATCCTAAAATCTCAATGAATGAAACGTACCAGTTGAAAATCTTATTCATATTTTCATCCAATTCATCTCATTTGTACTTTTCAGAGTTTCAGAGAGCCTCTCCCAGCTGACTTCAGGCAAAAGGTTGACTGACTCCTGGCCTGGTTGCCACAACCATTCCAAACTCACATTCACCCCGTCATAAAGTGTGAACTGAGCTTACTCAACTCAACTTTATTTATAAAGCACTTTCAAACAAGCATTGCTGTATACAAAGTGCTGTACATGAAGCTGAATCATTTACCCATGGCTGGTCTGTCATGGCCTGCGCCAGAGTTCATGACCTGTTATGTGCCTGTTATGCGTCGGTACTGGTGGAACAAGTGTCTGTTTACAGTGCGTGATGTTCGTGATGTCAGCCTTTGGTCCTTTGCGATTCACTGTCTGTGGGGTGCTCTCTGGAAAATGTTGCTGAATTATTAACTCATTGACTGCCATTGACGGAAAAAGACGTCAAATCATGCATATTTGCTGGGCTGGCAGTGAATGTGTTAAACACAATGTGCCAATATATTTTGTGATTATATTGCAGCATCCTTTTTTCCTTTTTTCTTTTTTTAAGGCAAATTTTGCTTAAAAATCCGTCAATTTTGGTTACATCTCATCTGAACTCATTGACTGCCATTGACGGAAAAAGACGTCAAATAATGCATTTTTGCTGGGCTGGCAGTGAATGTGTTAAAGACTGTCGGGTGTACTGCGTCTCGATGTGAATAAATGGAGAAAATCGTATTTGTGTCTGCATTCTGGGATCCTACCTGTCAGCACACAACATGGTCAAGGTGAACGTGAAATCGCAAGGTGATTCAACTTCGGCTAATTTCGTCACAACAACTCTTTTTGCAACATTATGTGTGACTCGCTTCTCTGTGCATGTTTGCACACCTTGCAACATCTGGACGTGAACATGAAGAGAAGACCACTCCTGTGCAGTCGGTGTCCGGAGCCAAGGGAGCTCATCCAAGTTTCTTCACAGCCGCGAGGGTGCATCTGGCTAGCAGATGGAGATCTGCACCCTACAAGGATTTACTTCCCCAGACCAGCACTGACCCGTGGCCAAAACGTCAAGCTGAAGGCAGCAGACCGAATCGTTCACATCCGTCATATGTGCTCAACGTGTATCTGCTTTCATTTGTGAAGACAACGGGGCACTGGTGGTGAATCTGCCAACTCGAATGCTCTCTGGCAAATGCTAATCGGCGGCTGCATGTTGCCAGGCTGTGAGCACATTCCGCAACTTGCTGGAGCAGACTGGAGGTCAGTTTGTAAAGTGTTGGGAATGCATCTCCTATTCAACCAAATACAAAAGTACTGTAGCTATCCTACTGCTTATTTTTTGCCCTCTTAAGGCCATCTTTTCTGGCCTGCCTTCTAGTATCTCATGCATGCATTTGGCAGAGATATAGAAAACCTGCTCGGGACGACAGTGTGTATGGATGTGGTGTCATGAAGGAGCTGCATTACCCAAAACATCTTTTGTAGGATGCAGAGGGCAAATGGACCATATCCCGCTAACTATTCCAAAATTTGCCCTTTTTTGCTAAGTTGTTCCTCGGTCCAACCTTGTTTTCTGATGTCATCTTTCTCGCAACTGTTACTAAATTCTTGGCGCAAATCCATTGCCGTGTGTGGTAAACCTGGCGCAATTTTGCTCCCAAACTTTGTGGTCTTGTTTGCACTGGTATATCATGAAAGCAATATCCTTCGTGAATAGGACGGTCGCCGGGAGCAACCTGCGGGTGCAGTTGTGGAGCAATATTTAGCGCTCTAAGCGGACGCGGTACATTCTTAGTGGATTTGGCCATCAGTTTATAAGAGAGCTATGGGATAAGTCACGCTTCATGCTAGATATGAGATCGTTATGCTGTCTTTATGCTGATGTTTTTTTTTGTGTTCAGCAAGACGCTTTGATCTTGGGCATTGTCGGAAATAAGGCTCAGTCTAGCAGTGTGGCTGCGGAGACACACAGCTCTTACCTTAGCTAGCTGGGTTGGTCCATTCCAGCATCCAAGTTTGCAAACTCTTTTTGTTTGTTGCTATGACGGCGTGAAAGGCCAATAGTGAAGTAACGACCGAGGTGTTGCTAACTTGCTACACTTGAATGTTTATTAGCTGACTATTCCCACACACCGAATTTGAAAATAACTAAAGATGATGATTAAAGCGCACTTGGCTGGTGACCACTCCAGGATGTTCCCTGCCTGCCTTTCAGTTGGGATAGGCCCTCCTCAGGTGACCTCATCTGTGTCCCTAGAACAAACTGGAAAATGGGCATAAATATGATGATAATAATGATGTATTTAATTGTAGGTGTGTTTCATCTTGACAATATGAAAGAGGATCTTAGAATGAGTGCAACTCTGTGGTGTCTATGCTGTTGAATAGCGTACACTGAATCACGGACAACTTTTATTCGTGATCGTTTCTTACATTTAACCTCCATGTCACCTCGGCAGTCAAATCGGTTGCTTGACTTGAGATGAACATCACATTTGCATCGTGAGCTATTCTTCCAGAGCTGCTTTCCCAATTTTTGATACCTCATGCATTCGACAAGTTGATGAATGGATCTGGTACTCGTGGAAAATGAAATACTGTACACCATCACAAACACTTCAAGCTTAACATGTGTAGCATAACATTAGTTTATTCTATCTATGTACCGTATTTTCCGCACTATAAGGCGCACCTAAGAGCCTTCAATTTTTTCAAAAGCTAACCATGCGCCTTATAATCCGGTGCGCCTTATATATGGATCAATATTGAGCCGCAACAGGTCTCGCTGCCAAGACGCTATCGGTGACCCTGCACGATCGGTGACACGCATGCGCAGAAGATCCCGCCATCTTGGATCGCTAGCTAATACTGATACTTTACCTCAGAGAAAATCATAAAACAGCTGTTTATTCGTTTTGGGAGTGAATGGAGTTGTCAGAAAGCTGGTTTGTAATCTATTAATAAAGTTTGACTGACCTATCTGACTGTTTTGTTGACATTCCCTTTAGCGCAGCACCATCTAATGGATGCATAACGTAACCCCAGCCTCTACTGTAGCGCCTTATATATGGAAAAAGTTGTAAAATATGTCATTCATTGAAGGTGCGTCTTATAATGCGATGCGCCTTATATACGGGAAAAATTTAAAATATTTCATTCGTTGAAGGTGCGCCTTATAGTGCGGAAAATACGGTAATTAGAATGAAGACTTTTTAAGGCGTTCAGCAAAATGTATTGAAATTTTGAAAATCACCAAAACTGATGACGATAGAACGAGTATAATTTTGTGCAAAACATGGTTTGCACAGTAAGTTGTTTTCCAAAATCACTTGACTGTGTTGACTGATGTTTTGACTGAATATTGTTGACCTTAGATAATGGTAAATATTGCCATAAGCTTATTTCCTTTGCCCTACAGTAACCCACTTATTTCCTGACCTTCATTTTATGAACTTTCACTGCTGTTTTGTCAAACTTTATGTGTAGCAAGTGTTGGCAGAAGACGCGGGCCTCAGTTTGAATGTTAGCAAGATGATGAGTGCAGGCTGTGTCAAAAGCAGCTGATTGATTTTAGTAGATTTCTTCATTCTGATCCTTGTTATCCCCAAAAGCAAGACAGGCTCTGTGTTTGTTTTGATGAAAAGGCCAATTGTTGGTCTGACTAGTCCGCCAATTAATTGATCCCTCCAGTTAATTTGGAGAGGATTATTAACCACCAAACAAGTTTGAACACAAACAACTGCAGTTCCCCGCAGGTATGAACATACCAAACTCACACAAAGTAATCGGGATCATGCAAACTGTATAATCGTTTGGCAGTGAAAATAAAAGACTCCTTTTAAACGATCCTCATCAATATCAAACTGTAAAAGACTTCTCCGCCTCGAATGATGTGCAATTTGTTTCTCATATCATTGACCTTTTCACTACTTTCACAGCAAATGTCACAGTATGGAGATTGTCCATCATGGCGGAAGCCTTCGCTCAATACATGTGAACAAACACTGGATGGAACCGAGCTGTTGTCTTCAGAAGTTAATTCAAACTTCTACACTACAGTGATGCAAAAACAACAAGAAAACATCTTCAATAACACTCAGTCGACCATATAAACAAATATGAAGATTTAGATAAATGTGCCAAAAACATTTGTGACACCAATGTGAACAATTCTTCACAGTAATTATTTTTGTATGTGTTAATTTTGCCAGGAAATGAAACACTAGTCATAATATCCTGATTTTCAAAATATAACTTTAAAACACAATAATTTTAAGACCATTTATTTCGGAATTAGGTCATGCAAAGTTGCAGGCACATGAGGTTGTAAAATGTCAAATTCAAAAATATGTCTTGAAAGACTCCTAAAACTTTGGAGCTTGAACCACCATGACGCAGGAATCTTCAAGATCCTTTGCAAGGCATGGAACCTATCACTATAAAGTTTAAAGTTTCTTCTTTCATCTGGACAAAAAAAACCAACGTATGTTTCTATCTGTTTCCGTTTTGCAGCAATTAGCATTAGAAGAGAGCTAAGTTTCATCAGTTTTCACAAATCTATTCAAAATTGTAAGTAATTTGGCTTTTTTTTTTCTACATGGCCCTGGTTGATCTCCTTTGCTCTGCTGCCACCTGCTGGCCGTTTTTGTAACAACTACCATTTCTGCAACCATTCTTTGCAGTTGAGAGGCTGCATCAAAGCCTTCTGTATGCTCGAGCATAAAAAAAAACACACACACAAAAAAAACGGATAAATACGTCTTTGGGACACTAAGAACATTAAAAAGACGTATTTACACGTTATTGGGAGCAAATGAGTTAATAATAAATAAGAATGTTTGCTCTATTATTATTCTTTTGTTTCTATCCTATGTCCTCTTGATCAATTGAATAAAGGTTTGAAATGATCATATGCCTTGACTATCTGAACGCTATACACAGTTCCAATCCCCCATTCATGAAAGCCCAAAGCCATTTAACTGCAGACTGTGCTTGAGTTGAGGCCTTGCTGAACTGGCCCCAGCGCGGGGAAGTTGGTGACGAGCCAGCGCGGAACCTGACACTTAAAGTTGAGTGGCGTCTAGCAGCTGTAAAACACCTCCCGCCACATGACGACACTATCAGTTGAGCACAAGGCTCCGCTTGTACCGCGACCCTCTTAAAACTGTGAGTAAAGGATTTACGACATGTAGAAAGAAACATGTTGTGAAGTACCAGTTTCTTTCTAGTCACCTTATTTCGGGTATCCATAAACTGGAATATGTCATTTGGCGAACACACTTGGGGTGTGCTTGTTTGCCAGGCCTTATTTGACCTCACAAAATGTTCTTTTGGATGAAGGGATATGCCTGTATCTTGTCGAAAGTCTTTCCAGATGACTTTTGGGCAAGAGTAAAACTTGGACTCACCAACGGATCATCAGAGCCTTGATCCACTGTAAGAATGCAAACACAATACTACCCTTGGAAAGGATCATTTATTTTTACATCGTTCTAATCACACTAGAGATGTTATTATATTGGTTCTCCGTGTTGTCTATTCTGAAACTTTTACAGCAGCGGGAGGCAGACCAATTTGTTTGTCTTTTCCTGGCTAATGTTTGCACACTTGACATCATGGTAAATCTGATGCTAAATTGCACAAGCTACAATGGACATTTCTGTCTGCACATGAAAAGGGTCCATTAGACGTTTACTGTAAAATCCAGTGTTATAATACACACCTGTGCATAATACGTCCCCCCAAAATAATCCTTTAAGACAGGGGTGTCCAAACTTTATCTTTTGAGGGACACATACAGAAAATCAGAAGGACGCAAGGGCCACATAATGTTATGAAGAGAAATTGTGTTTAGTCTTAAAAATTGTACAAATAATTTATTTGTGCTTTTTATTTAGAATATTTAGCATATTTAGAAAAATGCTACGGTATATCAACCAATTTATTTGTAATATGGCAGTAGGGTTATTACAGTTTTGGAATTTTTCATTTTAGTTTTTATTTTGTTTTGAGTTTTTATTTTTTATTTTTATTTTTTTAGCTAGTTTTAAGTATTTTTCAGGGTGGTTCTGTTAGTTTTTCATTAGTTTTAGTTATTTAATAAATGATTAGTTTTAGTTTAGTTAGTTTCAGTATTAGTTTTAGTTTTTTTTTTTTTTTTTTTTTGAATGTGTATTATTCGTGCGCAACATTTAAAAAACACCCTGGGCACAACATCATTATTCCAGTTCCATCAAAATAAATCTACGAAAAGGCTCATGCATTAAATTAATTACCAAAGACTAAACTGAAGGACACTTTTGCTGTAATTATAGTTTTATTTTAGTTAGTATTGTAAACATAAAATGTAGTTTCAGTTAGTTTTCATTTTTTAAAAAGAATCTTCATTTTTGTTTTTTCGTTAACTAAAATAACCTTTAATAGCACCTGCGTTTTTCGATACCCTCCTTTCTTACTTTGACCATCTCCAAACATTTTTGTTTTTATTTTATTTGAACTGTGTCAAATGCCATTTTTAGCATATGACGCGGGCCACTAAAAAAAATGGACGGCGGGCCGCAAATGGCCCCGGGGCCGTAGTTTGGACACCACTGCTTTAAGAGCACAGTATGTTAGCAATGTTTCCCCCCTCAGATCTGAGTACTGTTTAAAAACAATAAAGTCACTTACAAAAGAAACAAAAAGGAGAATATTTACCAAGAAAACTCTTTACAATGAACTTGCCAGAGCGTAGCCTCTACTTCTCTTTTGATTTTGTATTTTCTGATGGTTTGGATGCCTGGCGGCACATCGCTGACTCTTACATGTCATCCGTGTATTAAGTAAGTCTGTTTGGGGGACAAAACTCTTGATTGTCGGTGGACAGATGGTAAAGTGTGCGGTGTGTTATGTATCTGGAGTGCACCACACAATAGACAAGTGAGAATTACCTATTTAAAAATAATAATAATAATAAAATCTGTATGTGTACTGGGCTACAGATGGGTTCAAGCTGTTCATATTCAGAAACAGCTCATTTAAGAATCCCATACTCAATTCATTTGCCTAGTCATTTTTGTTGCTAGGCAGATTTTTCCATCATTGGTAATCCAAAGCCCTTTAAAAATATTTTCTTTTTTCAGTGTTAGTATTTCACTTCACTACATTTATTGAAATGAATGATGGGCACCATAAAATTAGAACGCAAAAGTGACGATGAGCAGATTGTTCATAACTGATTGAATTCCAATCGATTTCGAGCATGACAGCTTCTGATGGAGTTCCAGTAGTAAAAGTGAGGTCATCATAATATTGTGCTTTGTTCTTGGGTTGCAACAGGCTGCCAGCGAAATGTTTGCTTAAGGTGAACTGGGCACATTTAAATGCAAAGCACATCTGGTAGACTCAAGTTAATATTCAGCACGCCGTAAAAAAATAAAAATAAACTCAACATTATAACTTTTTTTTCCATAAAGGATTTGGGTGGGTTCACCAGTTTCTCCTGAATGTGTGACACCAACAAGAGCGAGGAAATAAAATAACACAGACCTCATTCTGTTATGCAAGCTCAATTTGCTTCTTCCTCTGATAAGTACTGAACATTGTGTCTCCTGGCTGCAGAAAAGAAGAACTCAAAGTGAAATCTAGAAGAAAAAAACAAAAAAGCAAGAACATCTAGTGGCAAGGTTTAGATTACCAATCACCGCTTCATTAGAAAGTAAATAAACACTTTTTTTTTCTTTTTTTTTAATCAGCGTGTTTAGGTCTGGGAGAAAATAAACAGTGAATTATTTGCTTTTGCACTGTGTATACAGAATATTATAGTAGCATAATTTGCCGAGTGACCTATTTGACCATGCTAATGACTTTGTTACACAACAAAAGCCACACACGCTGTGTATCAGTGAGGTTTTTCTCACTGCTTTTCCACTTTTTACCGTGTTGTTAATATTCATTCATTCTGTATTTTTACATTTGGCAGGGTGATGAAAATACAGCATTGACTGCACTACCTTTGCACCACTTCTAAGGGCGTCACGTTATATGATTGTTACTACACCATCTGTACAAAATAACACTCTAAAGACGTATGATAGCAAGTGTTAATCACTTGTAATTGTAACAAAGCATGCTGGGAAATGCCTCCTCTGATTCTCTAATGGATCATTTTGATGCGCCGAGATGACACAACAATTGCTATTGTTGTAGAAAAGGCCACAAAGGTGTTTATTCTTTGAGAAAAATATGTTAATTTGTATTATTTAAATACCTTAATCAGCGACTATATTTGCATGCATTTGCATCATATTCTTGATTAGCTCATATAATGAGGGCTAAGGTTAATTTTTACATGGCATGGCGTAGCACCATTCTCATTCATATACGTTTTCACCATAATATATTATTTTGATTTTTTTTTTTTACTAGACAATGTGAATATTGAGGGAATGATCAGATATTTGAGATTGATGCACAAAGATTGTCTTGATAAAACCAAAGTGGGTTGCTCTAAGACATGAAACTCCAGGACTGAAAAAGAGTCCCACTCCGGCCCCGGCAGGGAATATTAATGATAATGGGAAGAGATTCTAAGAAACAAGATATTCCCCATCTAAGACCTCATGAGACGTGATTGATGTTGTTGGCATCACGACTGATGGGTGGCAAATGGGCTGCCTTGACTCTCGAATACCAACAGCTTCTGGTATTCAAAAATTCTCCATCTTATCTGAAAAACGTAAAGTGTACTTTTTCCCAGTGATCATCATCAGCTAATGTCACTTTTTTTTTTTTTTTTTTGCTACAAATTTCTAAATGTTAGCAAAGCTATGGGAAGCTATGGGAACACATAGTGAGAGCAAAAAAGTCGAGCCACATTTGACATGTAAAGTGTTTTTGTTTTTTTTTCTATTTACTCAGCACAAGCACAGTGCAAGTTCATTGGAAAGCAGGTGTTAGATATAGGTAACAGTAAAATGGATTTTTGTGTGCGTGCATATAGTAGGCAATGTGTTTGTGTTTCCTATGTTGCCAATCAGCTATCTCGTTATGTACATACTGTGTGTAATGGACGTATATCGTTTCCTGCGTGTTTGAGGGTCGTCACTCTGCACGTACACAACACAGTTATCCACAGGAAGTGACCCATGTCGAACTATCAGACTAAAAGATCGCCGTCTTGCTTTCATCAACCCAAAGAGAGGAAGCGGCACCTTTTGCTGGCAGACTGTAAAGTGATAACAACGTTGACCTGTACAAACTGTGACTCCAGTTGTCTCTTGTTTTCTTTCATCGGTTATTTTAAATATGACCAAGTAATCAACTGAAATAGTACTGTGTGTTTTATTTCATTTTATATGAAGTACAATCAATGTAAGGCAAGGCAAGGCAAGGCAAGTTTATTTGTATAGCACATTTCATACACAAGGCAACTCAATGTGCTTTACACGAGGAAAGACAACACATAAGCATCAAGAAACAATAGTTAACATTCAGAGGAAAAAAAATAAATGAAAATAGGTTACAAACTAACAATCTTAAAACATTATTCAACAAACTTTAAAAAATTTAACATAAGGAAGTTTAAAATGATAATGATAAAAATAAAAATTAAAAAAACACTTAATTAAAGCTGTTTAAAAGTCCCTAATCAAAGGTATAAGAAAAAAAGCAAAGTTTTTAACCTGGATTTAAAAGCATTTACACTCGGGCCTGACTTCACTTCTGTTGGCAATATTCCATCTGTGTGCAGCATAATAGCTAAATGCAGCTTCACCATGTTTGCTTCGAACTCTGGGTTCCACTAGTTGGCCCAAGTCTGTCCATCTCAGAGCCCTGCTGGGTTTGTACTCAATCAGCATTTCTTGAATATATTCAGGACCCAAACCATTTAGTGATTTATAGACGAGTAGCAGAACTTTAAAATCGATTCTACAGCTGACAGGGAGCCAGTGTAAATCCTTAAGTACTGGAGTAATATGTTCTGATCTTTTTGTTTTGGTCAGAACTCGAGCTGCAGCGTTCTGAATGAGCTGCAATTGTCTCATGTTCTTTTGAGAGAGTCCAGTCAGAAGACCGTTACAGTAATCTAGTCTGCTGGAGATAAAAGCATGGATAAGCTTCTCTTGGTCTGCTTGAAGCATGCAGTCCTTCAGTCTGGATATGTTTTTCAGCTGGTAAAAGGCTGTTTTAGTGATGAATTTAATATGATTGCTGAAGGTCAGATCTGAGTCTATTAGTACCCCAAGATTTTGAACTTGGTCTTTAGTTTCTAAAGACAGTGTAGGTGAAAGTGTGGGTCAATTTTGTGCTCCCAATTCTTGTTTTAGAAAACCAGTGACTTTACCTTCCTCGCGACCCTTGTGAGGATTAATCGGTTCAGAAAATGGATGGATGGATGGATGGATGGATGGATGGATGACTTTACCTTGAGAAAGAGAGAGAGAGAGAGAGAGGGAGGTCAAATAGATTATTAAATGACCAAAATAAATTGAAATTCGGAATCATGATGAATGAAAAATGATGTGCAGTATGCCCATTAAAAAAATAAAATAAATAAAGACTGGCCTTATTGGTAAACAGGAGTATGGTATGAATGAAAATCTTTGGGCAGTGTTTTCTTGAGTGCCACGTTCAAAGAAAGGAGGCAAAAGAAATGTAAGATTCTCGGTGCTTTCGATGCATCGACCTCCACACAGTCTTGCCGACACGTTTCCTTAAGCCCGACACGCCCGCCGTCATTCAGCACAGCATCCTGTCTTGACGTTAACATTCTATGGTGCTGCCTTAATCATCTGCAGGAAGTTCTCTTCGCGGAAGATGGGAAATTGTTGCGATGATTCCAATCGGCGCTGATGTATGAAACCTTCGACCGTTTTGAAGGCCACGGGCTTCAAAACGAAGTGTCGCCAATTCAAGAAAGGTGCTCTTGCTTTATTTGATTCAGAATGGCAGACAGGGGCGTGAATCACGCTACAGCGGCCCCATTCAAAAGATAAATGACACGAGATACATAATTCGAATGGCTGGCTGCTGATAAGTTGGCACAGACGCTCTTCAGTGATTATATATGTCTTCTACGTGACGCGTTTGCCTTCACAGCCAATGCTTGCAGTGGTTAGGCGCTTAGTAATTTCAAGTACATTCCTATGCTTGACTTTCAACCACTAATACTATCGTTCTGCATTATAGATGCATACACACTTCCAATGGATTGAAAAATTACTCCAGCTGCTGCTTTGCCTTGAGCATATACTGTTATCAGTTAGCCCCTGTCATTATTCTGTCACTAACAACTATTTAAGCACTGCACTCTATAATACAGTGGGGTGTTCATATTACAGTGATAGCTTCAAGTTCAAAAGGCCCAAGGTTGCGCAATTTGAAACTGAGCACAATGCAAAATTGAGAGAGAGAAAAAGAAAAGTTTAAACCGTCAGCATGACATCATCTTAACACGCAAGCCATCAGTGCACTGCTAAAGCCGTCCGTCAGTCGGGGTAATCACAGTGCAGGGAACGCACAAGAACAGAAAGTCAAACGAGCATATGTGCATGGAAGGAGAAGTGAAACCGCAGATAATCCTGTACCACAACATCTCTGGGACTTTGTAGCACAGTCAACATCAGTTTGACTAATAGGAAGGGGGAAAAAATCGCGGAATATTTAGAATATATACAATATAGTTCAATTAAATTTGTCAGCAATCAGACTGCAGTTTTTAAAACACTCAAATGCAAAACTCTCTAAAAAAGTATATGGGTAAATGTAAATAAAAGTATACCATAACCCCGAAAAGCTTTCAGTTGCCAATAATGCAATTATTGGACTATATCATTGATGAGTATAATACATCCAACATTTACAGTGGTGGCAAATGACACAAGATTATGTCATATGTTGTCTGTTTCAAAACTGTTTAGCATTTGAATAAGACGTGTTGTAACTCTGTTGTGGTTTTCCAGGCAGTGGCGAACAAATAGATTTGAAAAGTATGCGGTTGCTGAACGTGTGACACAAATAATACTTCACTGCCAGTGAAGTCTGGTTATTTTACCCATTTATGTGTTTGCTATGCACAAAAATGCATTGAATTCACCACTACGCAGTTGCATTAACACACGCTCGTTTTTGTTCCTCATTATTCTGATTCTATATTGATATCATGAATCAATCCACAATATGCCAGAAAAGGCATAAAAAAAAAAACATGTCATGTCACCATCAAAGTAGCAATGCTGGTGACAAATGTTGATGGGAAGTATTCACACGTGCTGTTGCTTTTCTGATTCTACGAGTTGCACATTGCTCATGATGATTATACGTATTATATTTCATCTTGCAAGGCAATGCGTCTCATTTCAAGGAAATAATGGGATTTCCAACAGTCTGTGGCCAATTTCATACTTCGTTGATGTAAGATGTAAAGTCAACAGGGACACTTTTATCACCAAAAAAAAAAAAAAAAGTATGTGAGGTTTTCCAAGGGTAAAAGAATGAAATAGTCACAAGGAAAGGGGGGATTTGTCTAACATTTAGTCATATGTAATGTTATTATTGTTGTTTACTTCTGCAAATAATGATCCATCACAAGTTCTGTTGTCGATGGATGGTGGCTCTGAAGGTTTTTTTGAGTTTCGTTTTTATCAACACAGGCACAGAGGCTCATTTTACCTCATCTTTTTTAAATTATGCGATGAAAGTTTTAAAAGTTGCCCGGCGACTGGCTGGCAACCAGTACTGCCCGAAGCCGGCTGGGATAGGCTCCAGCGACCCTTGTGAGGATAAGCGGCTTAGAAAATGGATGGATGGATGGATGGATGGATGGATGGAAGTTTTAAAGTACTACACTACTATTTACCATTATGATCAAAGTGGATTTTTTATTTTTTTGGGCTATGACATGTTTGTCAGCAAAAGTACAATTCATAACCCATTCAAGATTATTCGGGACTCACTGGTTCAATGGTAAACAAATAGCACATAGAGTTTTTTTTTTTTTTTTCATAAATACTACAAAAACCATCTTAGCAGTCAATAAGTGCCCGAAGTCTAAAACCTAATTGATATGATGAAATTTTCGGTTTCTGGTTCTCCCCTGGAGGGGCTTTTGCAGCTGCAGCCATTTTTAATTTCTACTGTGTTATGACTCATATTGCAGAAACAGCACTCAAAATAGCAATTCATTGGAACCAACAATAATGTGATAAGAAATGAAGCAATTCCAGGAGAGTCTTTGCATGGTGTGCTTGGGCACAAAATAAATCTTTATATTAATTAAATGTTTCCGACTTAAAACAACATCATTTATAATTTGGGCTTTATTCATCATCATGACTGTCTTCTATTTGCAGGTTTGTTTCCATCATGTTCGCTCTGACATTCTGTACCTGCATGAGTGATTCATGCATGATAAGCTAAACAACGTCAGTGCAACAGCCTCTCCAGAAGTATTATTGACTGACTCATAAAGATCGTATCTCTAGTGGCTGCTTGGGCTTCTCACACTCTCTCACAGGGAAAAAAATAAATAAATACTTTCAAGTATCTAATTTCCAGCTCATAGCTTCAGTGTACCAAAACAATTATAGGACGGTAGCTATTTATAAAAGGCACTTGACAATGTGATGGTGACAAACAAAAGCGGTCCCGTGGTGGGCAATGAACAGAAAAGAGGTGTATTTTAACCCCGCCAACCGTGTCTGAGGTTCAAAGGTTGGCCAACAACGGACGGGGATTTGTTTCCTTAACTGGTAAAGTCGAGCCAGCCTTGTTTACTCGTAAATCAGCACCGGGGGAGTGGGGGGTGCAAGCGACATTCCCGCTTGTTTCAGCCGTGCAGATTTGCTTGGCAGTCGAGAGCCATAACAAACAATATGCTTTCTTGTAGCAAGTGGAGGGAGGACGCTCTAACTTAATTATCTATGGATCAAAGCGCAACAATCATTTTGCCTTCTGTGCCGAGATACTGCGGTAAATTGGGTGTCGTATATATTACACTTTCAGTTTTGATTAATGAGGGTATAAAAGTGTAATTGAGTAAGCGAAAGCTCATGTTACTTTCTCCTTTATTTGGTCATCTGCTCAAGGTAGAGCGAACCCAGCTAACACCAACATGCTGATATTTCTTTGCCCCAACTCTCTGTTTGGGAGCTAAAGAAAAGCGGAAGCTCTTCATTTATTTATATTTCTATTTACTACCACCATCAGCATGGCTGCCTATGCTCTTTAAATGAGACAATGCAATTGGAATTTAAATGAAAATTCAAATAATCTTAAGACGCACGGGCGTAAACGTCATTTTGTGCTGGGGATATTTCATAAATTATTAAATTAAGGATTATTTGTTCATTATATGTTTGTATTGGATAAATTAATTGTCCTGTCGTGAATTCACTGGGGTATTTTTACTGCTTGAAATCTTAAAACCCCTGATTTTTTGCCACACAAAAACAAAAACAAAAAAACATTCATCTTGGCCTGGATGAAGGACACATTTCTATTTACCAAATTTGACAGATTGTTACAATGGATGAATGACAGCATTCACCTTTGAACCTTCTCAAGCCCAGTAAGTCAGTACGCGAGTCCGGATCAATAGAGGCCAGAGCGAGTCCCGCGAGACCAATCGTTCATCGGCCAAAGCAAAGAAAGTAGACATTACATCACATGTTCTTCTGCCCTGTCATGAACACTACTTTATGTAAATCTATGTTCTTTCGCAAAATATTTGCGAGCGACTCACTATTCTATTCTGAGAACAGGGAAGAAAAATAAACAGTACCGCATGGCAAAGTGCTGTCAAACCCGTTCTTTTCAAAGCGCTGCGAGGAAGCGAAGGCACACACAAAAATGAATGAAGGTCACGCGTGCATGGCGGAAAACCAAATATTAACCCCGACCTACAGAGGAATTTAAAGTTATTTCTTTGGCTGTGACTTACAAGTCTTGTTTTTATTAAATGATTGCAGAAATGATGACACATTGACTATCACAACGGGGACGGCATAGCTCAGTGGTAGAGTGGTTGTCTCGCAACCCAGAGGTTGTGGGTTTGATCCCATGCCATTGTGACCACGTTGAAGTATCCTTAACTCATACACTCCCAGCCATTTCCACTGAAGCAACCTAATTCACTCTGCAACATGGCCCTGGTTGATCTCTTATACTCTGTTGCCACCTGCTGGCCGTTTTTGTAATAACTACCATTGCTTCAAGCATTCTCTTCAGTTTAGAGGCTGCAACAAAGCCTTCTGTATGCTCTAGCATATAAAACCCATAAAAAGATATAAATATGTCTTTGAGACCATGATAATATTTAAAATAGACCGTATTATTACGTTTTGGGGGGCAAATGAGTTAAGCAAGACACTGAACCCCCAGTTGCCCATAAATATACCACAAATTATATCCAGTAAACTGCATACACACAATGTAAAGTACCAGTCGACACGCGCCAATAAATCTGATTATGATGATAATAATTTAGTCAAGCGTTGTAGTCCTGTGTACAACACAACATTTGACTGGACAGCAAGGTGCGCCAAACAGCAAAATATATGATATGATAATAACTAGCTCATAAAAAGTGTACTGTTGATGGCTGAGCACGATGAATCAAATAATACGACGGTTTATTACCTGTTTGTCTTGACAACATAACATCTTATAGAATAAATGGTCTGTTTTGGTGCCTAATTTGTGACACGAGGAAGGAGGAGAGTAGGAAATGACAAACTATGGCTTGAGTTTATCTGGAAAAAAAAAAAAAACACCTCTGAGGGGAAAGGGTACTAACCGAGAGAGACAACAAAAGGCGCTCCAATAAGGGAGGTAAGAAAAAAAAAAAAAAGAAAAAAAAGAGGAACCAAAAACACATACTTGGCAAGGTGTGGATGCAAAGGCAGGGGAGACGCAGATGATTTAACGCATGAGGGTAACGAGGCACAGGAGGACACAACAGGGAACAGGGGTGGGAACGGACAACACAACGACGGGCAAGTAACCTGAAACGAGATGAAAGTAAGACTTCAAAATAAAACAAAATGACTCGACTAAGAACAACAAAAACAGACAAAGAACACCAACAATTGTGTAACAATTTAATTTTGGAATGACCCAGACACATCTGTCGTAATGTAAAGTTAAAATATGTCGGCAGAATTTGTGAAATATAGGAACTGTTTTGGATGACTGATTAGGTGAAGCCATTTGTTGTTACATAAGTGTGTGTGTAGCCTTTTAAATCATAATGACAAATGAAATGATGCAAATGGCCCTGACCAAAAGTTTACATACCCTTAAATGTTTGTCCTTTTAATATACACAGAGGATGGCACAGACGGGTTTAAATGGCTATTTTAATGTGTTTTCATACCCGCGACTGGTTTGATTGTATTCTGTCTCTGTGTATAATTAGTCAATGAATTTCTAAGCTATTGAGAGACTAATGCACAATTCACCCGGGACTGCACTGACTTTGCTGGATACTGAGTCATGAGAAAAGCAAATGATCTGTCAAAGCACTCTTGGGAATGGATAGTTGAACTGAGTTGACCTATAGTTGAAGTTAAGAAAAGGTAAAGTGTTTTGTTTTGTTTGTTTGTTTTTAAAGCAAACTAACAAACCTCAAAACTTCTTATTTGTAATGACAAGACCAAACGGGTCACAACCATAAACGCCATGTTTGGAGAGGGATGCGTCAAAAGAAACATGGAGGTGGATCTCATTGATTTTTTGGTCAAACTTGATGGCAAGACTATTTTTCAGTATTTTATCAGAAAATACCGAAGTACAGTTTGCTTTCATCTGGGCACGAGACGTGCTGGGATTGTGTTCCAAAGCACAAGGCCTAGTCAGCCCTTCAGTGGCTATAGCATAGAAAAGTGAAGGTTCTGGCGTGGCCATCACAGTGTCTTGACCTCAATTGCATTGAGCCACTCTTCGGGCGATCTCAAACGTGCACTTCATGCAAAACAAAACAAGGACCTGTAGACTTTTTGCTAACGACTGGATTAAAAAAAAAAAAAAAAGTGGGCCTCATCCACAACGATCGGCGAAGACTGCAAGCCAGCAATGATGCTAAAGGGAGAACTAACTATTCAAAGGTATTAACAGGGACCAGATAATTTTTTATATTGCTGTTTTGTTGAATTTATGTGCTATTCTGAAATCCCATTAAAAATAAAAAAAAAACATTTTTTGCCAGATTACTCATGTTTTTGTTTTTGTTTTTGTTTTTTTAAATAATGATTCACATCTTATACAATATATTCTGCCAGGATATGTAAATTTAAGAACATGTTACAGTCGGTCGGCCAGGTTAGAGCAAAGAGCCTTGTGGTTGTGGCCCCTAAAAGAATAAAGAAAAAACTTGAATAGTGCCAATGTGCGCTACTAAAAAAATATCAAGGCTAAAATGTTGTAATAGTGCAAACAGTTTAGCACAATGCAAATGCTGTAGTGCTCAACAGTTAAGCATGATGCAATATAAATAGTAAAAGGTATGTGGTAAATGGAAAAGTAGAAAAAATGATTTTACTTTGCAAAGCAGCTGTAGTAGGCTGGCAACTTACAGTTGCCTCTTTATAGTCCGTCCACCTCCCAGTCCAACTGGGGTGTGGCTGTGTTTTCATAATCATCACATTCAAACTTATGTTCAATGAGAGTCAGAACACACCTGCTTAAGTCCAAATAAATTTAAGATGTTCTAGAAGGCTTTTCTGCATATTTGTTTTGCTTTCTCGCAGAAGCCTGAAGGGTTTGTTCTAACTCTGACGGTTATTTCAAGATCATAACACCTCATCTTACACCTTGTCGTTCCAGCTGAAGCAAAAATATTATCCCACAATTTTGTATTAATCCATTAAAAACATTCAATTAGAAAAATATAAATAAAATAAAATGATGTGTCCATAATTAATAATAAATCTTTGCGAACGAACGCAGTTGTTTTGCGAGGGAACGCAAAGTTGTTTTTTTTCGCCTACCATGTCACCTTAGCTGCGCCGTAAACACTTCCGGGTCGTCTTCCATGTGAACAAAAGCGACGAGGATGGAACATTTGTAAACATGAAACAAAACAGTGGGAAAGCTTTCCCAAAGCGACTAGGATGGAGCATGTATTTTTCCACTGCTTTGTTTACACGTCGATTTTGTTCACATGGAAGATGACCCGGAAGTGTTTTCGGCGCACCGAAAGTGACATGGTAGGTGGAAAAAACAACGTTCCCTCGCAAAACATCTAAGTTAGTACTGAAACATGACAATATGACTCAAATATCTGTTATTTTTTGTGCTTTGTAGTGAGCCATGTCTAAAATGATTGATTTGTGTCATGTCTTTTTCTCTTTTATTTTCTTGGATGCCATCCAGTCCCAAACGTCCTCATGAGAAAACATGTTGCAATGACAACACACCTGCCAAACTCTCGACACAAATGCAACCAGAGATCACAGATTAAGCTGACAGGATTAGCGCTGCGTGACAGTCGAGTGATTCCCATCGTATTTGAACAGAAGTTCTAGTGCGAAACCACGCGTTTTACATTGAATTCGCTAACCATCTGGTCCAGTGTGTACGAAAACAGTGGCAAGGGGGCTGCTTATATTTTGTTCCCAGCTGATTTTGCAGCTTGCAACTGTATTTGTGTCTGTATTGCAACTGTAATGGGAATCCTACACATTTAATGTGGAAATGTTGTAAATTAAACAAATTCACAATGCAATATATTTTTCAACAAGGCCACTGTGTACCCTTCGGATTGCAAACACTGAATTGTATGTCGATTTTTTTTTTTTTTTTTGGTCCACCAATTTTCATGGATCACGAAAACAGTCCCTCAGGAGCCTTAAAATTCAAATCGGTTAATTGTTTTTGCTCTAGATTAATCCCAAGGTGAATGTTTTTCTTCCGAATAATTACATAAAAAAAAAAAAAAGATTGGCACAAAGATAGAATGGACCGTGACTGATGAGTCATTGGTAAATATTTATAAGCGACAGGTTTTTTTTTTTTTTTTTTTTTTTTTTTTTTTTTTTTTTTTGCCTGTAGGATGTTTGAAAATGCATGCATGTGCTTTCATCTGTTCCCTAAAATTCTGACCTCCTTTGGAGACAGTTATTTGATTATCTTGCCATCGCATAAAACAAGAAACAATTGCATAAATTCTGCCCAGACTGTATTAATAACAAATATTTGCTAAATTTAGTTCCTTTTATTTGTTTTAACCAGCTGAATGTCCCTTGCTGATTTCAGCTACTATTGTTTTCATTGGCACTATCTTAGTCTTATGGTGTTACAAAAATGCAAAAGCAGTAAAAAGCATCAACATGAGAAAGAAAAGTGGGAGAGAGTTTTGAGGCCTTCCATTTCCCATCATTTCCCTGAAGAATCAAATGGCTCCAGGTATTGTTCTTCATGCATTACAGGAAGGTGATGGCTGGGTCATCAGCGTAACACCATAACTACTAAGGGACATCATATTTTTAAGGAAGTAATTGTACAGTGCATTGTAGCAGGTGACAGGATGTTGATCAAATGTGCTATATTGCGCCGCAGATGACACTGTTTTCTTATTTTGGAAAAGTGATGCAAATCTTCGTGCAAGTGACAGGATGCAGGAAAGTAAATAACACAGACTGAGGAAACAAGTCATGATTAATCATGACTCCTTTTGCAAAACAGCAGGGCACGCAACAAACTGGATGTGCGTTCACTAGTTTTTGCAAAGACACCAAGGCCAGTAATGCTCGTGGAGAATTCAATCATTCACTTTTGAATATGCACAACAAAATAAACCATATTTGCTTCCATAAGTAGATACTAATTGATACTTATAACCTAAATGGTAGGTACATTTTACCGACAACACAAACAATTTACTTATTCAAAGCATTTTGGATTATAGTCATTACAGTTAACTAGCTAGCTAACTATATTAATCCATAGCTAGTGTTGCTACACTGAAATGAGCTTTATTCGTTTTGGGCAACTTTTATTCCAATCCTTGGTTCAGTGGCATCAAGCAGTTTTCCATTCTTTTTTTATTCACTCTCCCACAAAAGGTCTGGACTCACATAGCTAGATAGTTCTACCTATTTAGCTAGGTGCTAGCTCCGTAGCTAGCTAGCTATCTGGTTATCTAGGTAGCTACCTCGCTATCATTCAAGGAGCTTAATGTAAAGTGGGTCATTACAAGTTGTGTTAGTGTCCAAGGCCGAGAACAGAGACAGACCTGTGGCCTCTTCGCATTCTCGTTTTTGCTTCGGAAATTTCCTTTCCTATTGACATTTCCGGAATTATGTCACAAGTCAAAATGGCGGTCTTACGCTGCATTCGAGGAGGGTTTGAAGTCCGATTTCCCACATTCCTTGAATACAGCATTTTTCGTCAGTCGTCATTGAAAATCGTTGGACTTTGGATCATAAATTGATTTGTGAAGATTACTTCAATTTGAAAATGTGATAAATGTGTTGATTGACTACTATAATCGTATACCTGGTTTGTAAGCTAGTCACAGGCAAAAGCAATAACATATGCAATGAAAATGAAGTGTTGCATTGTGGAAATAGCAGAAATGGCCAGCTGTTCAGAATTGTCAATTCTATCTGAGCGAGATGACCCTGAAGTACTTGGAGAATGGGAGCATTCAAATTCTAAAAATGTTAAGGAAAGGTGTCTGTATGCCACCTTTAGCAAAGGTTACTTCTGATCAACCTCTACAAACCTCTATAAAAAAATATATATATTAAAAAAAAATAATAATACTCATTTAATAAAACTAGTAATAAAACTTTTTTTTTTCTCACAAGTGGATTGACAAAGCCAAGAAACACTAACAGAAATAAAATTGTGAAAACCTTTCTGTTATATATTTGAGAGACTTCACGACAAGGAAGTGAAAGACGACCGCAATACTCGCCATCACACGACATCAGTTAAGAAACGTCAAGTGGAATTCATGTGAAAGCGCGCTGTTCTTTCCTATGCTCTGAAGGAAGCACCTTTTCATTTCTCCTTGACACGATGATGTAATGCAACAAAGGTTAAGGAAAGTTGGCATGCAGGTTAGGAGATCTGACTTTGCTAAAATGCCTCAGGTTCTGTATTATTTATGTCCCTCCTATGGATCCAGGGCTCCTCCCCCCACCCAGGGCCCTGCCTCCCTCAATCTATTCAACTTCGATTGGCTGATTAAAGGACTCAGTGCACTCCGCGATGCGACTTGCCACATGAAGGGGAAGAACAAGGTGAATTTGATTGGATCTCCCTCTGCGTCACGGGTTATATGGACCTCTCTAAGAGCTCATTGTCAGGCACAGGGGTGAAGAACAGTGCCTCTGGCACCAGCACATGGACCTCCATGATGCAACATTGATTCCTGGTGTAGGACAAAATGTTATTCACGGTCAAAAGTATATGAAAGGCTGCTTTGTTAACGAATGTTATCTAATTGCTATGACCTAACCTGAAAGTACAGTGAGTATAAAGTAAGTGTTCCTCCAAATTATTTGATATCTTTGGAGTGTGCATGAAGCTGGGGCAGACATTTTGAATAGTATACGATGCATCCAGTCAAGAACAACATGAGGCAATCCTCTAAGTTCCCATTTGAATACTTTGCAGCATGGCTCATGTGTTCTGATCGTCAAACACAACAAACTGATGTGGATCGTTTGCTTACTGATTTGGCTAATTCCAGTTTCTAATCCTAAAATCCACACTAGTTAGTACTTACGAAACATTGAAACAAGAACATAATAGAAATAGTTAAACCCTGTAGGCTATTTCCTTTTCTTGTAACTCTTTTTTTTTTTTTTTTTTTTTTTTTTGTCTTTGTACAGTGATGGATATGTAGCTAGATTGGTGTTAGTTTTATTCGAATTTAGTGCATTTTTAACGATCATTTCCTTCTGTATGTTACTGTAGAAATTGCTTAATTATTATGTAAATATTTCAATTTTTTCTTCTTCTTTTTTTACTTATTAAATTCCTCTGCGAAAAATGTTTTTTTTTTTTTTTAATCGAGTAGCATTATTATTATTATATATTTTTATTTATTTATTTGACCTGCTGTTTGAAGCAGAACTTTAACTTCCAGTGTTGGGCTTTCTTTATGAATTAGATCCCCGTTTTGATTGTTAGTCCAGTTTTACGCTATTGCCAAAGTAATAATGTCAAAGTGCAGTTGTATACACGAGCAGGATTACACATTTTTCTTTTTTTGAAATGTATTAACCTATTGTATCAATAATGCAATAAGTCAAAATTTACAAAGAATAAAGGGTAGGACTAGATCGTTTTCAATTTCTTCCAACTCCCTTTGAACATGTAAACTGTCACTAATGATTAGAAGTTTTTTCTTTCTTTTACATGTATTTTTCTGCTACTTGGTTATGTTTATATGTTTATGTTAACACACAGTTTTTTTACAGTTAGTTTTAATATCTTATTATCTTCCATGTTTGGCTTTCATTTGAAATATGAGTGTTGAAGAAAAGTGGTAGGAATGTGAGTCTGTGTGCTCTTGCACACCCCCTTCAGTGTGGCAGAGTACAATGCCTCTTTTTTTTTTTTTTTTTTTTTTTCTTTTTTTTTTTTTTTTTTTTAAATCTGGGGTTTTGTGCGATCAGCGGGGCTAAATATGTGACGGGCATATATTAAATCTTTTAGCCTGACATGGAGTGTATGTCAACGGTGTGCGGAAACATTGTAATGAAGACGAAGAGAGACTGAGACAGATGGAAACAATGGAAGTGTTGAGAAATGCACACTTCCTTCCTTTCACTGCACTAAGAAGCAAAGGTCCGTGTCGATAAATTATTGAGTAGTGGTGCAAAGCCCTCAAATTGAACAAATAGCTGCCTTGATTTTATTTTTGCTGCAAGGTCATCTCTTATCTAAATGTGCCGTATATGCATCGAGTAGATGCAATGAATGAGCATGTGTTTTGCAGGGAAAATTGGCAGTGATCATACTTAAATGAGGCTGAACTTAGCAGTTGACTGCATGTGTGTGCAATTTATCCCCCAATGTAGAGCCAAAGTTTCAACTGTAATTTGTCATTGAACACATTTTTTTTTTTTTTTTTTTTTTTGGAAAATGATGCAACCAAATGCAATTGTATGGAAGCGTATTGCATTCACTTGGGGAAAAAAAAAAATCCTTTTTTTGTGACTAATTTTTTTGGGGGAGCTTTGTTTTTTTGAGTAATATTTTTTCAGTTTTTCTGAATATTTTTTTCTGTTTTACTGAATATTTTTTTCTGTCATAAAAAAATATTCCGAAAAACAGAAAGAAAAAAAAATTACTCCGAAAAACAGAAGGCGTTGCTCTGTTTTTCGGTGTAATTTTTTTTCTGTTTTTTGGAACATTTTTTTTTCTATTTTTTGGAAAAATGTTTTTCCCCCTGTTTTTTCAGAGTAATTTCCCCCTCCCCCCTGTTTTTCGGAGTCATTTTTTTTTTTTCTGTTTTTCGGAATAATTTTTATTCTGTTTTTTGGAATATTTTTTTTTTATGACAGAAAGAAAATATTCAGAAAAATAAAAATATATATATTTATTTTTTTACCGTACTCAATAAAACAAAGCTCCCAAAAACATTAGTCAGAAAAACAGGAGATTATTTATTTATTTATTTATTTATTTCGAGTGAATGCAATACGCTTAATTGTGTATTGTAATTTACCGGAATAATACCATTTATTTTTTAGAATGTAAAGTATTTATGTGTTGGCACTTTTTGTCTGATTCAGTCACAGCTGCAGGGACAATGTGTTCAAACCCTCCAAAGCTCTCGGCTCCCTCTGCTTTGTTTTGCTCCCTGATTGGCTGAGCCCCTGCTGTGATGTCATCAGCGCACGTTATAAGGGCGCTGACAAATAGCCTGAGAGACACATGAGAAGCAGCGCTGCTATACTGAAAGGGGCAGACTGAGTGAGACACCGGCAGCATAAGAGGGAAAGTGCGTAGAAAGCAAAGACGTGGCGCTCAAGTTTGAACACAAAGTCATCAAACGGTGACTTTTCCAACAGGAGGAAGTGAAAGAAGGAAGCCACTTGTTGAGGTATGTACTTTTATTTTGAGGTCAACTTGTTAAATGGGCTTTAAAACTTGCCTTGGTGAACCTTTGCATGAGTGGACGGAGTGTTTTTGTCAACATGTTGGGTGTAATTGGACTAACTGCTGACTTGTGGGTGTGCATTTCTCAGTGCTTTATTTTTGCACATTTTCCTGCTACTTAAGTTTCCTAATCTCAACAGACCACTGTTAAAATGGTCCTCGCGACGTAATTATGTCACTTTCTCCTCAGATGGGAAGTCCAAGCCCCCCGCTGTACCTCAACGTGAGCCCAGAGACGATCAACTCTTCATCAGATGTGACCAAAAGCGAGGAGGCGTTCAGCGAGGCCACGATGATCGTGCTGGGCATGATCATGTCGTCGCTCATCCTCTGCATCGTTTTCGGCAACATCCTGGTCATCACGGCCATCGCCCGCTTCCAGCGCCTCCAGAACGTCACCAACTGCTTCATCACCTCCCTGGCGTGTGCCGACCTGGTCATGGGTCTCATCGTGGTCCCTTTCGGCGCCTGTTACATCATCTTCAAAACCTGGCACTTTGGTAGTTTCTGGTGCGAGTTCTGGACGGCGACCGATGTCCTCTGCGTGACGGCGAGCATTGAGACCTTGTGCGTCATCGCCATCGACCGCTACTTGGCCATCACCTCCCCCTTCCGCTACCAGACCATGCTGACGAAGTGTAAGGCTCGCATTGTGGTGGTGCTGGTGTGGGTCATCGCCGCCTTGATATCTTTCCTGCCCATACACATGAAGTGGTGGATCTCGGATGATAAGGAAGCCAAAGAGTGCATCGCGAATAGCAATTGCTGTGAATTCTACACCAACATGGCTTACGCCATCACGTCCTCCATCATCTCGTTCTACATCCCTTTGGTCATCATGGTGTTTGTCTACAGCCGCGTTTTCCAGGAGGCCAAGCGCCAGCTCCGGAAGATCGACCAAAGCGTGGGCCGCTTTCACAACAGCGACAACCTCAACGCGATGGACGCCAACGTCGGACGCGGGCAGAAGAAGATGAAATTTTGCCTGCGGGAACACAAAGCCCTAAAGACGCTTGGCATCATCATGGGGATCTTCACTCTGTGCTGGCTGCCTTTCTTTCTGCTCAACGTGGTGGTTGCCATTTGGAAGGTGGAAGGCATCGATCTGACTTTCCGGATCCTCAACTGGATCGGCTACGCAAACTCGGCCTTCAATCCGCTCATTTACTGCCGGAGCCCAGAGTTTCGATACGCCTTTAAGGAGATCCTGTGCCTCAAAAGGAAGCACAACTCCAAAGCGGTACCTATGAATGGATACGTCTACGATCGACACAGTTGGCAGAGCGAGCCGCAAGGGCGGAGTAAAGGCAACTCGGAAGAAAGCGATGCCAATGAGCAGGGGGCGTGTGTTGGCGATATTGAGGACCGAGCGATGGACTCCAACGGGAACTGCAGCAAAGACCTCACCATTGTCAAGGCTGCACTTTAAACTCTGAGACTTTTGCCCTTTCATGTTTACACCCCATTGACTTTGGCAGGTAAGGCCAGTCAAGCAGCACGGTCGAGGCACAGAAGCCCAGCTTTAAGGAAACTATATTTATCATGTTACATAAATACTGTTGGCAGATTTTACTCGTTCATTCTGTTTGATATGACATCTACCTCATCTCATGGCCTTGAATGTGTGCTTGAACACTTGCGTTGCCACACGATAGCACTGATGCTCTTTTAGCTCTCCTCACTTTTCAAAACGGAGGCATTTGGTATTGTAGATTCTCATCAAATGTACTCATCGGTGGTGCTCATTTGTGAAACATTCCAAAACCATTCCGCTGTGTTTCCTGTATTTCATGACAACGCGCTAGCTGAACAACAGGTATGGGATCATTCTCCTTCCGCTGTTTTGTGAGGCTAAGCCTGAGCTCCCTTTTTACGGCCAGCTCTTTGGAAGGTTGCGTAGCAGATAGCGCCACAGATAAATAACAGTTATGTCCGTCTCGACGGTACAAGCTCAGCTACGCCTGGGGCCATTCTCTTGTCGGCTTTGTAGAGTAATCAGCAATTCCATTATCAGCACTAACGTTTCCTAATAAGCAAACTGTTTGAAATGCTTTCAGCAGCACATGCTGAGCAAAGCAATTAATTTACCTTCAGTGCACTGGTTCGTTTGAATGTAATAGCCAATGGATGCACAAGTGTTTTGTTAAATGTTGTGTTTCAATGAGAGTACTGTGTTTACAACATGAGTGTGTGTTTGCACATACCTCACAGAGGGCGGGAAGAGCCAAGACATAACAAGAGGCCAAGATGTGTTTAGCACTCATCGTCTTAATGACAAGCGGCGCACACGCTTGTCACGTCAGTAACATTCACCAGACTTCCCTTATCCGACGTGATATCTGCAAGTGACATGAAAATCATCCCGAAGAGTCTCGGCACCGACTTCCTCCCCTTTTGGCGTGTCCGTCTCCAGGAAGTGCCCCAAATCCAGCTGAGCCCAGCCCAATAAACAAAAGTAAATCCATTATCTCCACCGGCAGGCTACATGATCTGATCCCCCCCTCCTTTAAAACAACACCGCTGGACAAATTCCCTGTTTGAATCACTCAAAGGACCATTTTTGAAAATGAGTCTTATGGAGGGAGTGGGGGGGTCTCTCGAGCCACTTTGGGGTAACTTCCTGCGATTGCAGAGGCAGGTTGCTAAATGTCGACTTGCAACTGATGGCTGTTTTTTTTTTTTGTGTGGATGTAACCTCGCCCTGGGTCTGGATGAACTTTGGATCTCAATGCACTGTATTGCTCGGTTCGATATAGCGCTGCAAAGCAAAGCAAAGCAAATTGACGCGAGTGTTAGGTCATCATACGTCAATGTGTGTAAAAGTGAAAAACAAAACAAGCTTTCAAGGTCCCTCCGTGTTTTTATTCATGGATTTATTGCAAAGTAAATGCAAGCGTTTAATGTCATAAAAATGCTCCCTAGATGTAATTTCACAGTACTGTGTTATAAGTAAAAAAAAAAAAAAAAAAAAAAAAAAATGAGTTCATGAAGCTTTGACTGTGGGTTTCACTGTCACTTTCAGGTCAGACAGCTGTCTTTTTTTTTTCTTTTTTTTTTCTTTTTGGATGAATTTTTAAAGAATTTTGGCATGGTATATCTGTTTTTGTGCTGATGAGCTGTTGCTATTTTCTTTCCAAGTGTTCTGTTTCGTCCCATGAGTGCTGGCTTTGAAGTACAGTCAGTCGCATATCCA
This sequence comes from Festucalex cinctus, assembly GCF_051991245.1. Taxonomy (NCBI): domain Eukaryota; kingdom Metazoa; phylum Chordata; class Actinopteri; order Syngnathiformes; family Syngnathidae; genus Festucalex; species Festucalex cinctus. Next base: position 4,122,952 of record NC_135419.1, on the reverse strand, counting down.
CACTGCTCCCTCCTGGCAGTGCCCGATCCTTGCAAGTTGCACCTTCAACTCCAACTCCTTAGGCTTGATTGTACCTAGAAGGTCTCTAGATTAAATCCCGGTTTAAGTTCACTTTGTATTGCACCAAACTTTAACCCTATCTTAAAATTAAGACACATTCTGTTTAAACCTCACCTTGTTTACTCTTAAGCCAAGTTTAAATAAAATTCTCTTGCACCAGAACTTTAAATTCCAGTTTAAACTGTGATTGGGAATTAATTTTAAACTGACAGTTGGGGAGCTTTAACTTTAACAATGGCTGAATTTTTTTAGGTAGATAAAGAAAAAATAATTATAAAATAAATAATGAGTGTCTCCAAGAAAACTGAGACAGGCTCAATCCTCTTGACTTTTGTGGTGAAGAAGATTTTTGTTGTTGTTGTTGAGATACCGGTTTGCCAAGGAAACAGTTTTGAAGCTGAACAGGAAGACTGGATAGACATGGCAGTGACAGAAATTTACTCTTTTTTTTCTTTCTTTTTTCTCCCTCTTTCACTGCAGTCAATCTGTTAAAACGAAAGTTACGAATGTAACTACTGTTCTATGAGTCCCGAACGACCGCCAGGTGGCGGTGCTGTAACCAGCACGGAATTCCCCTTGACAAAATATGCCTGTCGATGGTTCCGGCTGACGTAATCCCACCAAGTATTATCTTTCTTTTTCATCATGCCGTTGTCCATTTTCTCGTTTTCTATTGTTTGCCAATAATTTCCTCAGCAAGTTTTTATCAGAGCAGATAACGTTTCAGCTTCTCTGCCAAGCCATTATAATGTCACCAATCAAGTTAACAATTAACATTAGGCTAACACTTTTGTTAGCTAGCAACAATGTAGCATTTAATCAAAGAGCACCCATTTAAACAAAGCTCTGCCTAATTTTACTCAACAAAGCTCATTTTAAAGATAGTTTGACTCATCTTTGATTAAAGCTAATATTGAATTAAATTAAACCTTATTGGTGCAATCCAAGCTAAACGGTTACGATTCATGTGTACACAACACTATTGATATATACTGTATGCAGTTTGAATGATAGGAAAAGCAATCATGACGACATTCCAATTCTGGATGAGAAAAATGAATTAAATGTGTTTGGTTAAGCATCCTTGATACTGTGCGTAAGTGTAATGGCATACCAAGTGAATGTCTTCAGGCAGAAGTTCACTTGGTATGCAATTAGACTTCAATTAAAAGAAAAACATTGAAGTATGATGGCTGAAAAGTGTTTGTCAAAATTTGAAGTTTGGAATAAAGAACACCCAACTACACAATAATTAGGCGAGTCACATTACCTGAATGTTATTTGTTTTTTTTGAAAAATGATTGTCTGGTGAACTGCTGTGGCTCATTGATGTGTGAAATATGAATACTAAATATGCTTCAGCCACCGTGTGAAAAGTGGCCGTTCTTGCAGCTCAGTGTTTACTAGATGTTTTTCAACTCCTTCACGCACAAGTTTGCTGTGAGTATACGTCTGTCGCGTCATGTGATGTCCTGTGATATTTATGAAAAGTTGGAGCTGTTGTGTTGAACTAAATTATTTACGTGTGGCATGTACTGTCCTCATTTTGTGATTATTAAATTGCCCATCAATAAGAGGTCTCCTTTTTTTTTTGTGGTGTTTTTAAATGCAAATTTGTATTATTATTATGCGAAGTGAGTGTAATTGGACAGAAGGAGGCTTGAGGAAAGATACACAAAACTGGGGGAGGTTATGCTTTAACTCCATTTGCTTATATGGCATCAGTTTAAAAAAAAATTATAATAATTACATCATATACAATTGCCAATTTCAAGGTTGGTAACGTCTGGCTTAATAAAGATATTCAGATTGGACAATTGGACTGTCGGGGATATTTATGTAATAACGTTTATTATTGTGGTTGTAGTTTGCAGTGGTCTGTATTTTTTTTTCTAATATTTCCACTATTATTTAGAATCTTGAATGAAGCTAACATTAAAGTCGTAGTCTGTCGGTTCCACTCAGGAAAATGCACTTTTTAAATACAGGATTTAAACAAACAAACTACTTCTCAATTTACAGATCTGGGCTTTTCTTAACGCGTGGGGGGGATTTTGTCCTAAACCCCCACAACCCCAGCCTGTATTTTGCCATTTTGTGTTTGTTTTGTAAACAGCGGGACGTTTCTGTGGAAAGGGAGTGTTTACAACCCTCTAGCCAATCGCAGAGCAGGGGGGGGGTGTCGCAAACAGGGCCGGGTGAACGTATCGGCTGCGTGACGTCACTCCCGCGGCAATTTGAAAGCACGCACGGATTATTTATTTTTTTTTCACTCACTCACTCACTCACTCACTCACTCACTCACTCACTCACTCACTCACTCACTCACTCACTCACAGAAGCTTACGTGTCAAAATGACACGTGACAAAATCACCACCAAAGATTAACATAAACCCAGATGTGAAGACTGAGAGAAAGTTAAAGTGTGTACATCCTGTATTTAAAAAGTGCATTTTCCCGAGCGAAACCGGCATACTGGGCTTTAAAAAAAAAAAAAAAAAAGAAAAAAAAGAAAAAGGAGCCGATTATCTGCAACTGACTATTCCTCATTTGTCATGGAGTACAAAATCTCTTGGTATGGTACCGTGACATCTGCAGTATTTATCTGTGGCATTAGGCATCCAATAGGGTGAAGTTTAGCCTTTCAGATAAAGACAAAATTGATCGATTGATAGAAGAATGAATGGATATCACGAATTGAGTGAAATTATAACATTTTATTAATTCATTCTTACCCACGTACAGCTGGATTCCACAAATGAAAGCCAAAATATGAAGCTTATCAAACACACAATGGTTGTTGTTGCTATGACTTTAAATGCCAGTAGCATCATTCTTAAGAGAGTCACTTCAAATTCACTTTTCTCATGTTTTCAACATATCAAATGAAGGGAACTCAGTCTGCTTTGGTCCACAGTATCTTTTTTTTTTTTTTTTTTTTAATATGCTCATGATTTACAGCAATTAGGGTCAGAGTGTGTGAAAAGTTCGTCTTTGAGGGACTGAAATGTCCCCCGACATTTTGGCGAGTCAGCGAACACGGCACCACCATGTCTGCAGTGCCGGCGCTCCCAGGGGATTCCCCCTCCGCATACGCGCGCATGCGCACGCAGTCAAACGTCGAATCTCACTGCAGATTCTCGGTCCCGTTTGAGAAAACGATTGCCACCTGACCTGAGGTTATAAAAAGCAAGAAGGACTACACGGATGGGTTCGACTCGGCCAAAGAAAACGTCACAAAACATAAATCTGAACAGCCCATATAGCCAGCTAACGTAATGGACAATTTTCCTGGAAAGATGGTATGAGAGGAAGCCAGTTGGATGTAATTGCTTCAAATTCAAACTTGTTCTTTCTCCTAAATGGCTTTTTTTTTTATCTGAGCAAAATAACAAGCGGACATAATTGGCTTCCAAGCAATCAATGTTTCTCTGTTTAATTCCAAGCTGCGTAAGGGATATTGTATTCTTAATAAGTAACTGCATTTGTTATGGGCTCTCTTTTTGCTACTTTCAAAGCCTTACGCAACGCCAAAGTCGAGTCGTTTGGCTCTTCTATCAATAAATGCAAGTGTTGCATCATTCTTTGTTGTGAAGTGTAGAAAAGTTGAAATTTGTTTTTTATTGCCTTTCCTGGACCTAATGGTCACTTCCTTCCAGAACCACTGTGTCTGAGTATATTTGATAAGCAGCAGCCGTCGTGGCATAAGCAGAGGTGTTGAAATGTACACTTTGAATAAACTACACGTCTCTTTTTAGTGTAACTTAGGATTGCTCCACAGAAATGTTTGATTGAGCCAGTTTGATCGCTTTGGGCTGTCCTGCAGACGCTGTTACTTGAAAAAAAAAAAAAAAAACTGTTCTAGAATAATCCTAAACAAACACAATTATGAGACACACCTCTTAATCAATCAAGAGTTGAGCTAGTGTTAGTTTTCTCTAAATCTGAATAAACCTCATTTCAAAATATTCAGCAAAACAACCAATCAACTTTGTGGGAAGATTTTGGCCTCGGCTTTTTTTTTTTTCTGTTTCAGTGAACAACGCATGCCTGGACAGGTTTAGTGTGGAAGAACTTGAGAGCTTTTGACCCCAAATAGTGTTCTTTAGAACGAATCTTTTCAGTGAACGTGATTCGTTCTTCTCTCAGCTCATTTAAGAGCAGCTACGCTCATGCCGTCAGTCTTCGCGAACGACCAATCAGAAGCTAGAGTCAGACGTGGGCGGGATTTTACTACACGTGCAGCCTCACTATTGGTGTTCGGGAACGAGTCACTGGGGAAGCTTCCCCGTTGGCGAGACGTGAACGGATCAGTGAGTGAACGAGTCAGTGGGTGAATGTGTTGCCACTTCCGGTTCAAGAACGAACGATTCAGCGAATGAGTGTTGCGGTTGTTGCCATTTCCGGTTCGCAAACGAGTCAGTGAGTGAACGTACTGCCATACCAGTTCAGTGAGTGATTGTCGTCGTGCCAGTTGCCGCGAATGATTCACGATTTGCCAAGGAAGGAACTGCTCACAGGAACGCCACTACTTCCGAACGAATCTTTTGAACGGTCCTTTTAAATGAACTGATTCTAGTGATTCAGTTCACCTAAAAGAACTGCAATGCCCATCATTAACTCATTCACTGCCATTGACGGAAAAAGACGTCAAATGATGCATTTTTTTTGATGGTCTCGCTATGAATGTGCTAAAGTGGAGTGCACGAAGGCAACATCCCAGCAGCAGGACTGTGGTCAGCTCCTGTGGTGGAACAGGACAATCAAATTGATCTCCCATCATTAACTCATTCACTGCCATTGACGGAAAAAGACGTCAAATGATGCGTTTTTTTTGTTTTTTTTTGCTGGTCTGGCAATGAATGTGCTAAAGTGGAGTGCACGAAGGCAACATCCCAGCAGCAGGACTGTGGTCAGCTCCGGTGGTGGAACAGGACAATCAAATTGATCTCCAGCAGACCTCACATGTTCATGTTTTTTTTTGCTTTCCTTGAACTGTTAGCAAGAGACTTGTCAAGAGCGTTGACGTGATACCAGGAGACAGGTCATTACATACACTGGGAGAGGTGATGTAGAAGGGTAACAAGCCATCAGGAGGACTGTGCCGTGCTCCTTTGTACAGCAAATTGATCTGCGGGACTGCGATTTGCTCCTTTGTACGAAGGAGTGTTGCAACAACTAAGACAAGAACCATTACATAAACAACAACAACAACAGTCACCGGGGAAACAGCATGATAAGTGTTCAAATTCACAGATCTAGACAAGAAATTTACATTCTAAGCACATGTTACATGTAAACAAAATGAAAATATACACCTACAATACAGGAAACAGGATAGTCGAAGCCGTCTTTCCAATCAGCTTTGGATTATTATGGTGACATGTTCTGTTGACATGCATCTACAACCACAGGACTGTTACACGCTTCACTTCCAATCATTACTGGCAACCGTTCCTCCACCCATCATTGCACTTTATATCAGAAGGTGGGATGGGCAGCGTTATCTGGACGACGAGATATGCGCTGGCTCCGGCTTGTTTTCATTTACTAAGTCTTACTGTAAAAGTCAACATGCCACCATACGACGGTACTTGATTACACCGGTCTCATAATATCCACTCAACATGTTCTGTATCGTCCTAGAATACATGACAGCAATCACTCAAACTCAATACAATCGTTACCTTGTGACATTTCAATAATAGGATCGACTAATTTGCTTTACTAAGGTTTGCACTGTTGATGTTTCTGTCTCATGTTCTCTCGACATCATTGAAAATGAAAGCTTTCTCTCTTAAAGGGGAAGTCAACCAAAAAAATGTTGTTACAATATGTCCTATGCAGTCCCACAAGTCTTAACATGAATGACAGTGCGTTTATGTTTTTATGTGCATTTTGTATGTTTATGAATATGAGCTAAAGGGACAGTGTGTATCATTTTGTGCAATCTAGTAGCGAACTTAATAGTTCATTCATTTTAAAACCCACTATTAATTTCAATAATATGCAACAAAAAAAAAAAAAAAAAAAAAAAAAAAGTTATATCCCATTAACATACATTATTTTTATATAATGAGTCTAGTAAGTGGAACAGCCTGTGACCTCACTTTTCACTTTGTGTCTACGCAGTTTTTGTTCTCAACGTTTACATTATGTCATCAATAAAGACAGAACATGATTTCATTCATCAAGATATTGGGCATGTGATCATAGTGTGCATTTATTTTATGAAGAGTGTACATCAGTTCCTACTGCTGTTTCCAATTGTGTGCATTCTCCTGATAAAGTTCACATGTGTGGCTCACCCATCTGTCATTTGCTAACTGCTTATCCGGCGCAGGCCTGCACAGAGTTGGATTCTCTCCCAGGTAACCGCTCAACTGACAGTCGTACTTTTTTTGGGTTTGTGGAGTAAATCTAGAGCAGCCACTTGCGAGGAGTTAATGATTAATCACCTCAGCTCAGATGTCTCCAGCTCAAATGTTCCACCTAAACGTCTGCTTTCCATCTATTGTCCAAATCTCGCACATGGTTATGATTAAACACAATTCCATCTGAGTCTTATCACCATACAAACAAATGAGTAAGCAAGCGTGGGCTTATTCTAAGACCTTTTACTGGGAACCTGGGATCCCACACCGTCCCTTTACGTAGAAAAATGACTTTGCGCCATGCTAACCTTTTTACCACCTGTTTAACAGATGAGATATTCCTTGATTTAAAATTAGCCGTAAAACTGTGTGCAATTTTAGACTAGATTAGATGTTAGATATTTAATTCAGTCAAGTGACTAAAAATTCACTAAAACAAAAAACAAACAAAAAAACAAACAAACAAACAAAAAAAACACTCAAGCTAAATGTGACGAAAATGTTTATTTTGTTATTTCAGCATGAGCCACTTACTGGAGTCACCATTCCAACTTAGATCTTTACTAGACTTCAGCGCCTCTATTTTGACTTGAAATTGTCTCAAGCGTGTTTTCGTGTGGTTTCCCAAGTCCACGTTTGCATTCAATGGAACGTTGCGCATAAAGAATATTGTGGTAACTCTGGGAATGCTTAAAAAAAGAGAGAGCGAGAGAGAGGAAGAACAACACTGTGCTTGTTTTGGCAGAGTTGAATAGAAGTTTAGATTTGCCATGCCTGTGGGGGGGAGGAAGAAGCACAAGCTGGGCTGTTCAGTATGCAGGTCATGCATGCAAACTCTTTAGCCTGTTGAATTTCAGCTCACTAATCCTTTAATTGTTTTAGTGGCCCTTAACTGCTTGTAGATGCATTTTATTATTGCAAAATGTATACACACAAACCCTTCCTGACCAATTTACTTGATGCCAGTTTCTCTCAAGATAAATCTCACAGTATGCTACAATAATTGCACATTCAAGTGGGCAGAGTGGTTTGATGTACTTCAGCGTCTTTCACCTGTTGCAAAAGACTGGAGCAGCTGATGTGGCACTGGCCTTAATCACTTTTTGACTTTGACTGCCCCCATCTGGCTAAACTGGACAATTACATCATCCAGCATTGCTTTGACTAGTAGCAGAGCTTCAAATTGAGTCCCAGCACTCCTAAGTTTGGTGTTTGATCTGAAACGTGTCAGGAAAAAAAAAAAAAAAAAAAAAAAAAAAACAGGCTTAACGTTGACCACATTTCCTGAAGAGACTATCGCCATGAATGAGCAAAGTGCGCATTAAGTTTGCGCATGCGCGAGAAAAAAAAAAAAAACGAGGCTACCAACTACCCTATCAATTTGAATGGCGGAGATTAGAACGGTGACAATCTTTGCGTAACTGTACACTTTAAAGCTTGCAAGTCAACTTCCCCGACGTCAGTAGACCACATGCTGTGTATGTTAATAAAAAAACAGCAACTTTCCAGCGGTGGAAACGTTTATTTCAGAGCCGATTCCATTGGATTCAATTCATTTTCAATGACCGTTTGGTTGTTTCGCCTACCCATAATGCACCTTGAATTCGAGATGCGCCCTTCGCTTATTTGTTTGCTTAAAACACAAAAATCATGTGTTTGCTTTTATGGAGGACTAAGGAAATCAAAGTATTTACATTAAAGTGAAAATCTGAGGATGTAGTCTTTTCGCTTTCCACGTTACAAGGTTGCTTACAATTTAGCCTTTCGGCATTTGATTTTCTTGTGACTTCAGTATGCTTCACTTTCATGGTGAAAAGTAAAATCAACCGTGATCACGAGTGTTATGAATGCATTGTTGAGGGTTCGTTATTACCGTACTAATCATTTAGTTAGGAACTACAAAATTGTATTACATGGCTGGCTATATTTACATTGTTTCCACAATAATATTGAAAATAAATAAATAAAATCTGCGCACATGCACCCAAAGGTCTCGCCTGCGCTACTAAGAAATAGTCCAAAAAAGTATTCTAGGTATTCAAACACTAAATGATGCTTGAGTGTTCTGTCAATATTGCACAAAAAATAATTTATTGATGGTCATCTTTTGAAATGTATTCTTACACTATAAACAATCTTTGACATATGTCGCAGGGGTATAAAAGATGTAGAAAAGCATTACCACCGTGACAATGTTCTGATACGCTAACAGTATCATTGAAAGGCACATCATTAAAATGTATTAGAACCCTCATTTCATTCTATAAATAAGTGTCATTTTGTTGGAACATTGTAGACTGGCTCTGACACACGTGTCTAGACAAAGGAAATGAAGAACATAAAGTGCCACAGTTTTTTTTTTTTGTGTGCGTGTGTCTGTGGAAGCCCATGTGAATCCACTCAGGATTAAAGTTGATCTCCACTGCAAGCGAGCTCTTTCTGATCAGCATGTGGATCCGTGACCAGTTCTTTCTCGGGATGGAGACTGATGTCACTTGAGGTCAAATCATTCCCATTTATCTGTTTCGGGGAAGTTTGCACAGTGTCTGACGAGCTGCACGAGTCCGACATGTGCTCTCTGGCTGTGTCAAAGGACTCGGTCAAAATACTCTCACTGTAAGACCGACTGGCAAAAAACGCCGGGACGTCAACAAACTGATTGTTGGTGTCAGGTGGAGTGTCTCTGTGGGCATCCACTTGCATCTGACAAGTTCTTGGGAATGCGTCACCGTTTTCGCTCGTATCCTTTCCAATGTCCTCATTCATAGCGGAGTCCTCTGCTCCTGACAGAACTTTCTTCAGGCTATGGGCTCTGTCTCTGTACAGCTGGCATAGCTGAGCGTCAGGCATGTGGTTGCCATGGATCTCCGCCAGCTTCATATATACTACGTACAGAGCCTCGGGGTTAGCTCGATCCTCCAGGGCGGCTGCCAGAGCCAGGTGGAAGTAACCCAATGCATCAAAAGGATCCTGGAGAAGAAGCACATGGCATTAGAAGGAAAATGATATATGGTTTATCTTGCTTGTGGAGTCTATCTAGGATTTTATTTATTTATTTTTGCATACATCCTCAAAAAGTTTCATAATGACTGGACGAACAATAAATGGACGCAGTGGTTTCTTACCCTGGGGTTTGCATGATTTGAAATTGAGCAAATCTAGTCCTAGCTATCTAGGAGAAGTCAAGTAACACTTCCTTAACTCATTTACTCCCAATAACGTGTAAATACGTTTTTTTTATGTTTTAAGTGTCCCAAAGACGTATTTATGTTTTTTTTGTTTTTGTTTTTTTCATGCTAGAGCATACAGAAGGATTTTATGCAGCCTCTCAACCGCTAAGAATGGTTGCAGAAATTATAGTCATTACACAAACGGCCAGCAGGTGGCAGCAGAACAAAGGAGATCAACCAAGGCCATGTAGGGAAAAAAAAGCTAAATTACTTACAATTTTTAATAGATTTGTGAAAACTGATGAAAGCAATATAAGCAATAGAACACATTCTGTGGGCCTTGCAAAATCAGTCAAAATCCAGTAAAACAGCCGGGAGCGAACGGGATTGCGAAATGTGAAAATGGCTGGGAGTGAACGAGTTAAGCTGCTTGGAAAGCATTTACTGATATGTGATTACCCACCTTGAGCTTGTGCAAAGTGAGATTTCCCAGCCTGCAGTAGAGCCGAGTGTAGTAGCGAGCCTCCATGGGGTGCTGCATGACGGGCGGGCAGAGGGACAGGGACTTGAGATAGTAGTTCTCGGCCATCTCGTAGTGCTGAAGTCTGTAGTAAACTGTCGCCAGGCGGTGGTAGGCTGTCCTCTCATTCATACGCACACCTGCAAGAATAATCACGGAACTGCTACACTGAAGTTGTAAACCTAGAGTCGAGCTCAGTGGCCTTGCTCATACCGGTTTTGTTCGCTAGTTCAACAGCGAGCGTAGCGTATTGCAGAGCTTCTTCCTGTTCTCCCTGGTCCATTAAAAGCTCCGTTAGTTTACTCAACAAGCGGAACTCCGAATGAGTGTCTCCGATACTTCGAGAAAACGGTAAACCGCCGTCCTGTAACAAACAAATGTCAGACAGCTCGGAAAGCAACTTTTAAACCAATTGTGTGTTTTTCTCTTTACCCGGTAGAAAGGTACCGCCGCCATCCTGTTCCTGTGTCCTTTAAAGTAAACGTCACCCGCTTCTTCATAGATGCTCATTGAAAAATGAGGGTCGTTCATTCTCAGGGCTGTCTTCACTGCTGCCTGTCAATCAGTGTGCCAGGTTCATACAACTGCCTTTTATTATTAGAAGAGGAACAGTTTCAACAAAAATGTGTTTATATGTTTTCATGCTTGCGCTCGCTGGCTGCATTTGGAGAGCGCAACGGGTTCTAAGGCCACTCCTGTGGAACTAAAGCTCTTTATTGCAAACAATCCACACCAAAAGCTACCATGACTATTTTTAGAACATGTTAGGAAGCTGTAGTATGTGGAGAAAAATGATGTCCAAGTTGGGCCCTGTTTATTTACAACTCAATGCCAACTCATTATCATCACCAGGCCTCCACCCATATAGTTCCGATGCTGGCGGATATCATGCAATCATCCTGTCGCTATAGCAACCCTCCTCACCTGCAGGTACATGTCAGCCAGCTCATCCTCCTTGATGAGGTGATAGATCCTTCCCACCTGCAACCAGGTCTCAGACTCTTCTTCTCTCTTGCCCAAATCAATGGAAATCCTCAGGCTTTGCTTGGTGTAATCCAAAGATTTCCGAGATGATCTGTACAGCACATTTGAAAACTGGGTTGGGTCTTGTATCATAAAAAGCACATTGTGGAATGCGGAACGAGAATTAATGAGAATTCAAACTCGCCTTTCAGTATTGAGTGAGAGGTAGAGGCTGCTTAAGATTTCAAGGTACTCTCCTTCAAGTCTCTTATCTTTCAGCTCTCTGGCTACTGACACACAGTGTTCATAATAGACGATGCTTTGACCGTAAAGCATAAGGTCCGAATACAGCCGACTCAGCACCTTGGCCACCACTAACTGACCTATATCGTGAACACAGCACATTTTTAATGAAACACATTTACCTAATGTACATTATGTGACTGAAGCGTTGTTACATACTTGAGCCACCAGAGGGTGTACAAAGTACGATTAGGGGGACTTACGTTCATGATATATTTTGTTTTTTCATACTTACTGGGCAAATTTCGAGCATTCAGTGCAATCAGAAGTCCCATTTCATAACAGGCCCTGATGTGGTGACTCTTGCACCTGTCTTTGTAGCTCCTCCCTAGCCAAAGGAAGGTCTGAACATGCTCCTCATCTGTGGGGCTCTCCCAGAGTTCCTGAAAAAGTTGCAGGGATCTGGAATCACAAGTAAACGTGTCAAACACTAAAGTATGATTTGAAGAAGGCTGCTTGGCTGTCAGCTAAGTCAGCTGAAAGGTCTTCTCTCCGATACCATTCAAAAGCAATTTAGCTTTTTGTTCTACAACAGATAAACATTTGTTGATGTAACAAAATTTTGGTTGATTTGACTTTGATTTAGAGGTGTGCAATACGCACAAAAAATTATATCCGGAATGCAGATCATTTCACATCCCGTCAACATTACATACGCTTATATAGTATTTTTCCTTTAAAATTATACAACAACATTAATACAAAGTACATTGTCTGGATTTTTTTCTCCGTTTATAATACTGTGCATATTTTATATAGACCATGCAAAAAGAAAGAAAAGAAAACAAATATCCAGAAACCAAATAAATACGACTTTTCAAGGAATGACAATGAAAATAAATCCACACAGCACTACCATTTATCCAGTAAAAGTGCTCAACAATGAACTCATTCAACATTTGAATTTTAGGAACAAGATTCTCAGCTTAAGGCCTGACGGTATCTAAAGGACACCATAGATACGAGATGTAGATAAGAGACAGAAGAACATAGTCATGTGGATAGATACTGTTTACAAGTGAATGGATGGATGGAAGCCATGTTGGATGTGTGTGCTGAGCTGTAAATGTTAAGAATGAATCCTGATTGGCACACGCATATGAATTAATGGAGGAATAGTACCCATAGATAGAAATGATCTTTCTGCTAAATATGGTACAATCATCTCTTCATGCCTTTTGATAATGATGACTATATGTGTACACAGTCCATTAAAAAGCTATATATGATATAATGTACGTATCATTACATCCTATGAGAGCATTGCAGTCACTACACTGTGCCTGCCTCTATCACATCATGAAGTAGTCTAAAATTGGGAGCGTATCTGACCTGAGCAAGAAATGTTCTGCCAATGTAGACGCTCCGGTATCCAGCGCCAGGCAGCCCAGGTTGGCCAGCGCCAGGGCCTGATTCCTCTGGTTTCCACTTTCCCGAGATATCACCAAGGCCGAGTGGAGCTGCCAGCCTGCCTCTGCTATGCAGCCCTGCTGCCTCAGACACAAAGCCAGGAGATTGTGGATGACACCTCTTTGAGTGGAGCTATCTGATCCCTGCAGATTGGTTGAACATGAAAACAAGAACATACAGTGCTTTTCATGTAACAAGCAAAAGTAGCAACAGAAAGGAGTGTTTTTTTTTGTTTGTTTTTTTGTACCTGAAGAGATACAAGCAGTGGTTGTAGGACACCCTGAGCTTTCTCAGCCTGCCCCGTTAAAACCAGCAACCAGCCAAGCAGCACAGACGCCTCAAAACCTTCCTCCTCATTGATGAAGCCGCCCGTCTCCACTGCTCGTTGAGCACAACATACAGCCTTATCGAGTGCACCGTACTGCTGGTAAACTGAAGCCAAGCCCAGACATAGGTCCCTCTGTGTCTTTAAGTCCCCCTCTTTCTCAGCTATAGCCAGCGTTTGCAGCAGATAAACGACAATCTGGGCAGGGAGCAAGGAGGTTTCCTCCTTCCAGAACGGGTTCAGTCGAGCAGAGTTCCTGATAAACCTCTCAATCCTCTGGAAGGCGTCACGGAGCGAGTGGTCTTGTCTTGAGTCCAGGCTCAGAGAAGCCAGCACCAGGTAAGGCATGTATTTACGGTGATAGAGCAAGCTCAAAAGCCAGTTGAGGTCCAGGGGCGCTATAGGAAGCCCGTCGTTGGCTGAGAGAGTGGAGGAGAGGAACTGCAGGCGCTCAACAAAGGGAAGAGCGTCATCGGGTTTCCGTAGAAGCAGGAAGAGGCTGGAGATGAGGTAGCACACGCGGGCCTCCAGATGTTTATCCCCCGTGACCATCGATCTCCTCAGAAGCAGCTTCAGCAGCTCAATTTCGTCGGAGGATGTGTAGGTGTGTTGGGGAAGACAGAGCAGCATGGCGCTGGCCTTTTCCAGGGTGAGGGGCAGCTTGTCCGTCATGCGTTGCTTCAGGTAGACGGCTGTGAGGTTTGTGAGGAGAGCGGCGAAAAGCGGCGCGTCACTGAAACTGTCCACATCAACACTCAGCGCTTCCTCGTAGTACACGCGAGCCTGAAGTCAAGAGGGAGAATTCCTATCAGTGATCATTCATATTAAGATATTAAAATATTTTAACATAAGTAACAGAAGTAAAGATGATGAAAATGTGCCTATTATAGAAATGTTTGCATACTGTACTGTAGTAAAATAAAAGTGGAATATTTTTAAATTATTTTTATTTTTAAGTCTAAGTCTCACTGCATTGCATTATACAAAGCAGAGTTTGTACTTTGGTTATGAGAGATCATCATACTGTACAGCAGTGGTTTTCAAATGGGGCTACGTGTACCCCTGTTGGGTACGTGAAGGCGCTCCAGGGGGTATGCAAGATTTTAAAATTAAAATTTGATATTTTTATTATGTAAATATTTCAGGAAAACCCAAGTTAACAAAATACAATTTAAATTCAGAAGGCTCAGTCTCCTCAAACCAGAATGATTTGACCCAAACTGTCATATGCCATCTAGGATCACCTGTCAATCATTTGAAAATCTGATTTAAATTTATGACTTCTTTTTGAGAACACATCTTTACTATGATACCAAAGGAGGATAGTTATTATCATTAAAATAATACTAATTTTTATGTGCACAAATCTGTATTTGTAATGTAGTTAATCATTTCCTTACAAAAATTTTTGTCTTGATTTCAAAATAGTTCAAGAGAGACCACTGTACAAACGAATTTGCAAAGTTTAATAAATCAAAGAAGGCACCACACTGTTTTTTTTTTTTCAACCAACATTTTTCTTCCCACTGGTTAGGGGATACTTGGGTGAAAAAAAAATATTTCACAGGGGGTACATCACTGAAAAAGGTTGAGATACATCCCTGTGCATAATCAATTTTGTTGTCACGATTTTCATTAGTATAATCAATATAGGCTTTTATACTGTGTTAAATTGTGTGACTCTGCATGTCATATGTTGCAGTTTTATACGGATAGCAATGCTTGCATTGAAGTTGTGTTATACATGTCACATAATGACAATAAACTCCCAGTATGATAAAATGCAGTTTTAAAATGCACCAATACGCTAATTGTTGAATTAAAGTGGTATCATCTATAATTTTGATACACCTCCTGTATTATTATTGTCATTCAATTTTGAACTTAGACCTAAGGTAATTCTGACATACAGTATGAATGAGTAGGTTCTAATTGTATGAGGAACGGTATGTCCTACACTCATCCCAAACAAAAATGGATTATATATTAATAATGCAAGATAAATGACCTGCGATAGCTTGAGCTTCCTGGCACAGAGTCTTCCCAGGAGGAAGCATGCTCGCCTATGTGCCCAGTGCATGCCCATTCTCTTTGCATACTCTCTTAAACTTTCCAGCTGACCCGAGAGTTCATTTTCATCCTTCCCATTGAAGGTCACCCACAGGAAGGAACACTGGAGGTCATACAGGGGCAGGAAGTCTTCCTAGGGAAACAAACAAACAGAAAACATGAGACTTCTGGGAGCTGCTGATTCTTACGTATAACAGTGATTCCATGAAAACACATTCGGTGTTGCAAGTATTTCAAATCAACTGAAAATTATGTCAAGTCCACGAATTATAGGTTAGTTCCATAAGGCAGAAATTTGTTGCCATGATAAGGAAGCTAACGAACAAATCGCTTTTAGCACCTAACTTGTAACAAGTTATGTGACTGGATTCCAACTTTGCTGACCTGAAAGTGGTCATGGTTTAGCAGGATCAACGTTGGGTCACTGACTTCTGACTCTTCCCCCTCCCAAATGTTTTCCTCCAAGAAGAGAGGCAAGTCCTCCTGGAATTCACTGAGTTCTCTGAATGTGTCATCTAACGTGAAGGAGAGGCGCTCTCCTTCCTGTGCCAGAGGATTGTGGGACTGATAGAGCGACACACGAGGTGACGAGTGCGAAAGCGATGGGCGGGGGGAGGAGTGGTACGGAGGCGTTCCGCCGCTTCTCTCCGACATGACACTCTGACGTGTGCTTGCAGGGACCTTGTGATCTGAGAAGAAGGAAGATTATTGTGAGAGCACAAAGGAACGTGCTAGTTTAACCCGAGTGGCACGCAGCCAGTGGCAGCCAATCCATTGTCTCGACTGAATATCCTGCTCAGTGTTACAACGGGCTGGAATGCATATCAAGCCACGGACGGTCCATCTGCCAATCACAGGCAAAACAAAGTACACAACAGAACCATTACATTATCAATGACCCCACATGTACAATAAACAGAAAAGAAAAGTTTTGCAAATCAAAAATATATATATATATATATATAATTTAGCCCTTGATGCTCAGTACAATATGAAGGAAACTGAAATGAGGTTGAGTCAACTTCATTGTTTTTGTGTATACGTAAGCTGTAAATTACTTTTACGTGTGTGGCAGGTATGAATGTTAAACTTTTAGTGAAAAAAAAACAAAAAAAAACCTTCCCATACGATAAATAAACGTTGTCAAAAACCAAAGTGTCACTATAGAGTATTCAAATAAATGTACTGAACTGTAAAACACAAATATGTAAAAATTTACCACGTTTGGAGCGATTCCTGATGTACATGAAGTCAGACTCATCTAGCCTGTCTGCAAACACACAATCGGACAATTGATGTAAGCTTTCCTGCCATAGTGACAACTTTACAATCCAACATTAATGATGTGTCTTTGCAGCTTTACCTAGCCGGTACACAGAGCTGATGTCTGATGAGAAGAGCCTTTCCATGAGGTTGCTCTCACATGGCTCAGAGCTGAACGGGCTCGTCTGGGCCAGCGTGGTTCGCTCTTCCTCGGTCAGAAAGACCAAATGTCTCGCTCTGTTCAAAACAAACAAAGGCAGCATTCTCATCAGAGCTGTGGCCCTGACGTTCTCCTGCTTTCCAGTTACCCTTACAATACATTCAGATAAGCAGGAGAAAACATGAGGTCACTACAGTAATGTGGATTACGATGGAAATGATGCACATCACCATCATACTAGAAAGTTTAAAGCCATACTGTGCAATGGGATTAAATCTATTTACAGGCACATGGTGTCCAGAGGCTTGACGTGGGCCTTGTTGACAAAACCAGTACGACCAGTGGAGGAGTGTTTTCCTATGAAGAGGCCAAGGCCTCGAACAAGTAGACCTTCAATCTCTACAACGTCCCCTTGGCTGAGCTGGAGCTCATCTTGAACCACGGGACTGTAGTCGACCACCGCTATACACGAACCCGTCACTGGCATGTTTGATAGGGAGATAAAAAATAAACAAAAAGAACAATTTGGTAAAAATGTGTCATAGTGGCAAACTTTCAGCTAAAGATAACAATACAATTGAGTTGCCATATTTTGTGTGTGCAGGCAGTGACGACTTAATGCGCTCGCTCTCTGTGTCCAAGAGCTCAACAAAGCCATTCAAAAAGCCTAATGGATGTGAGCTGATACGAAACTAACAACTAACATTGTGGCATGGTTCCTTAAAAGTGTGCGTGTGTGTTTATGGTTCTACCAAGCGGATGTTCAAAAGGTTCCTTTTCTGTTGGCGAACACCCTGCATAGCCCGGGTAATTCCTCAGGAACCACCTGATCAAAGAGGACAACGCAAGTAAAAAAAAAAAAAAAAAAAAAATACAAAAAAAAAAAATAATTAAAAAAAAAAAAATACAAAAAAAAAAAAAAAAGTTTTATCTTGAAATATCAACTAGCTAAGTAAAAATCAAATAGCGACAAATCTCACTGGTAGAAAGGGTAGGGAAGCGGCTGAGTGGCGGTGACTGGCACTAGGCCATGGTGACCAGTGGAGAGCAGCGTACCCTCCCACATGTCCTCCTGTCCTGTGTCCTTCACCACGAGGAGATCGTTCTTTTTGATAGACAGCTGGTCTTCGTCATCCTCGTCACTTCTTGTGCACAGTGCCTTAGCAAAGAAGGACCCTGGGACAATGTTTATTTATTAGTGTGCACTTTAGACAATTAAATCCCTTCGCAGACATTAAAGATCAGGAAAACTGCTAGTGTACCCCGAGTCCCTTTTAGAAATGGAGTATGGATGTTTACAACCATCTAAATTAAGTTAAAGTAAACTCATCACAGTTTGGCAGCACTGCGGTCTTATTCTGCCAAAGGAAATACACTTTGTTGATTTTTTTTCCCCCTTAAATGATATCTTCAATATAGTCCATACCCGATCCTCAAGATACTATGATGCTTGTTTTAGTAGTTTCCATCCACCAACACACCTGATACAAATGATCAACTCATCAGCGAGCACTGCAGAAACCTGATAAAGATCGTTATCATTTGAATCAGGTGTGCCCTTGAGGATCGGATTTTAAAACATGTTAATTACACTGAATGAACGCTGAGCTGAATGCTATATAAATAAAGTTTGCTTTGATTTGAATGAACCCCTGTGTCAGGTCAATCAAATACACTTGTGATCTGTGTGTGTCTTTCATACCTTCCTGGAGTAAAAGCTCTAGGTAGAGGGTGGCCAGATGATCCTCATCCACTTTTACATTAATCTCCAAATCGCTGAGCAATTTTGGCTCCAGCCAGAAGGATTGATCACACAGGAAGTTCTCCAAGCACCGTGCCACATAACCTGCCATTCAGTAGATACAAATGCCGTCATTACTACCAATAAGCCACAATGGTAACAGAAATTGATGGACATCAATGCTGCTTAAAGGAACGATAATAAATCAGTTATCCTCAAAGAAAACCTACCTAATGCTAAATAAGTTGAAAACTTCCAGAGTTCCTCTACAGTTTTAAATGTGAGGACAAAGCTGTCCTTCTCTGCATGGACAGACACCAGACGTGCAGACAGGTCCTGCAAATAAGTAAGCAGAACAGAACATTCAACGGTGTATTGTATAATACTTCACATATGATGGCTCAGATTCAACAGCCATGCTTTTGCATTATTGATGTCTCTCATTCACATTCACCTTAAATAACTGGACGACGTCTTTGCTGTTGCTCTCCACTACACGGAGCCGGGTGCGCAGGGCCTCCTGGAGAGCCCGGTCAGGGTCCTCACTGGAGCGTCGGCGTCCAGTGAAAAAGAGCATAATTTCTAGACAGGATAAATAATGTCAAATGAGATTTGCGAAGGAAATCTCAAAGCCAAAAAGCTTTTCTGAATTATTTGTTTTCCTTTAGTATCATAAAACTTAAAGGGAATGATTTTACGGCCTGTACGCAAAAGGAAAACTTTCAGAAGTTCATTAAAGATTTTCTTTGGCAGCTCAAATTACAGTGAGATGCTTTGTGAGAACCACCATCGTCCCTTGAGGAATAACAAAGCTATTAGATTGCTGACTAGACACTCTGTATGGCCATTTAAATCCATTTGAAAAGCGGAAACGGCAGAGTGTGATGGACCTAAGACGCTGATTCGGTAAATGTGTCCTGTCAGTACGCATGACTAAAACCTCATAACTGATTGGAATATAGCATAGGTCTGTCAGTCCACAATGGTGTATAGCAAATATACTAAAATACGAGGGATGAGCAAGTACCAGGTATGGGTATCCGGCTAATACCCGCCCTTTTAAAGGGCCTGTCTGCCGGTTTGACTCTGGAAAATGCACTTTTTAAATACAGGATTTAAACAAACAAACTACTTCTGAATTTACAGATCAGGGCTTGGCTACATTTCTGGTGGTGATTTTGTCTACCTATTGAGTAAAACTTGGGGTAAAGTGCAACATCAGAAAATAATACCTGAGGAGCATTTCTCGCCCTGTGTCACCCGACTTCCTCTAAGAAAGGCCTCTTTCCTTTTCCAGTAGTTTTCTGACTCCGGTTCTCCTTCACCCGACTCCACCGGGGGGCCATCCTCATCCTCACCTACACCTGATAAGAGACCACAGAGCCGCTCGTTGGCCGGGTCTGTGCATACTTTATACAATCGGTTTCCTACACTACATTTAAGATGTATTAAAGGTACGATTCAATGTGTGTCTGCAATCGCATCACAAAGGTTATCCTGATGTCACTGACTACACGTTTAATGAGAGAAATATCTGAATTGTAAACCAACCAACATATTTGGGAAAAATATGCATGCGTATGCACACAAAGCAAAACCTACACCAGATATTCTGCGTTTAATCTGTACGTTACTAGGGCTGGGCTTTACAAAAAAAAATAAAAAATTGATAGAATCAATATTCATTTTCATGCCCGATATCGATTCATAAAACCATGATTATAACCATTATTTTAATATTTTTTTTGTCATAGATTCTTAAGAAAATAGAATTTTAAAGGCCTTTTTTTTTTTTACCTGACTATCTTCTTGAGATTTACTGTTCACAAGAATTTACAAGTATTCTCTTATATTTATGAAAAACCTAACTTACACTTTATTAAGACAATTCAGAATCTTTTTAATTTAAATTTACAATTATTGAATTTGAATTCTGAGAATATTCTCATCTCGTCCTTGTAGATGTTAATGTTTGTGTAACACTTAAGTGATTATAACTATAGGAGTTGTTTAAATTTATACATTTGCTCCTTTTTAAAAATGAATAATATAATAAATATTGTTTTACTTTCATAATAATAATAATAATTGATGAATTTATTATTATTATTATTATTATTCATTAAATCTGGTGTAATAACCTTCGATTGAATTTTTATTTTTTAATTGTATTAATATTAATTCAATCTCTGGTGTAATAACCTTATTTATTGATTGAATTATTTTTTATTTTATTATCTGTTCTTATTGCTGCTGGACATGTACATTTCCCAGAGGAAGCCATCCCAAAGGGATCAATAAAGTCAAGTCTAAGTCTAAGTCTAAGTCTAAGTCTAATAATCTCTGTATGTTCATCACATGTCACATTTATGAATGAGCATAAAATCTGTTTGTTTAAAGTTGTACTATACTGTGGTCAACTTCTCCACACTTGCAAGTTAGGGAAGAAGGCTAAAAAAGTGCAATGCATGACTCACTACTTACTCATACGCTACGCATCCATCATGAGTCAAAGCACGAGTAGTTTTATTGTTTTGCATCACCGTCAGTCAGAAAGATGCTTATTATAGCTGGTCCTAATGAGGTCAAAGAGGCTTCCCATCATTTTGCTCCATCGAGCAGAAAGAATACGCACCAATACTTTCACAGTCACGTGTTTTTTGTAAATTGTTCAACTGGTTGTTGCTTGTTTGAGTAACAATAACCAATCTGCGGCACCACATACCCTACCTTCAGTCATGATGTAATTTCCTGAAAAGTGTTCGTGGCTCCCCCCAAGCGTATACGCTGGTTCCCTCCACAAGGCATCCAGCTCAGCAGGAGATATGTCTGTGAATGAAAAACAAAAACATATGAGTGTTTTCCATCCATATTGTTGCTTCTCAACAGGAGGGGATGGGACAGATGATACTAACACAAAATGTTAGTAAGGGGGCTTTGGGTTTGGCTTGAGGGGGATACGACAGCATTGCGCGCGCACGCAAGGTGACGTCAGAGAATCCTCCAGACAGCCAACTTGCGCCCGAACCCTGCGAGCGCACTCGTTTTCAGACATACAATGAACAAATGACAGTTTCCTTCTTTTCCAACATGCTGTGTCAGTGCTAAGGTATCCTGCAAAGCTTTCACAAAGAGACAATGGAGTAGACAACTTGGCAAAAACACAATGCAACATGACATGATGTTGGAGAGGACAAGAGCCCATTCTCTTCCATCCTACGACACAAAACAGCACTTGCGGGCTCACATGCTTCTACGACACAAAAACACAACAATGCCCTTCAATGTTACCTTCTTGGCTTAGTGCGTTACCCATGTTGCACTTACAACTATACTCCACTACTAGTCATGACAGGGTGGCCAAGTGGGTTGGGACCGACCTGTGAAGGAGGAGAGGCACATTTTGATGAGGGGTCCACAGCAGGAGGAGTTGAGCAGCGGTCTGCAGCAACAAGACGCCATCTGGCCCAGGAAGCGGCAGCTCCCAGGGATCAATGCCATCCCATCAGTTCCCTCCTGCCTCGGGAACAACAATTCACTCTCTTCCTCTCTGCTGGACAGGTCCCGCTTCCGCTTCCTATTTCTGCACTCCCATTCTTACCCTGCTTAGTATTTCACTATGTCCCATCCTCAGTCAGTTGAGTGTCCATTCTTTACAGGCTGCATCTCTTCTTCTGACTCTCCGCAGTCCCACCGTCTCTTTCTGTGTCCATCCACCTCCACCCGCCAGCCTCTCTCTTCCTCCCCCCTGCCCAGCCAGTGTGTGAGTGCACAAAGCACTCTCTCCAATTCATTTGAGTGTGCGTGTGTGTGGTGGGGCAGACCTCACAGAGATTTCCCCCTATCGTGCGTGTGAGCGTGCAGCGCGTGTGTGTGTGTGGGGGAGTGGACTGTTAAAATATGCTCAGAATGTGTGTCACAATAGACAATGTGTGTGTCTTTTGTGTATATTGCTGGGATAATTGCTGAACTGCACAGTAAGTCAATGTTGTGAAGCGGCAGGCGGCAAGGTCACAGAAAAAGGAGGAGGGGGGAGCGCAGCTTGGTGGTATAGATAAAGGATCAGTTTATCCACAGCGCATGTTTCTCTGATCTCTGATGAGTAAGAAAGGTATGACATCAACATACAAAGGGCCGAGTCATCCTGTGTGACATTGTTTGGGGTCAGCAGAGCTTCTGATTGTCAGAATAATAGACTGAAGGTGACTCTTTCTCAAATTAATGAATTTGATCCAAGCAAATGGTCACACGATTACCCATATTTCCACATCTGGAAATGTCATAAAGTCATTCCTTACTCTGTTCATGTTGAACAAATGCATTAGAGAAACAAACAACCTCTAACAGCGGACTCAGAATGAAGGACTCAAAGACAAACGTCAACAATAGAATGGAGAATTAAGTTCCTCATTGGTTTTTACATTACACTGGTCACTAACATTACACAATTTGGTGCCAAGACAGTTTCAATGGTTTTAGGGTAGTTTGATGTCACTAAAGCCAAAAATTGTTTTTCTGAATTGGCTCAAGTTTTTGAAATGTCCATATTTTTGAGCTAATAACATCAAAGTTATGACATTGGTATTGCCTTTACGCTAACACTTTGATGAGACTGTAGCTGCCTTTTAAAGAATGTCCATCTTTTATCTTTTGGTGACATATTGTGAAAAATGGCAACCATTATCACAGTGATCTTTCTGTACACAAATCAAATCTAAAATTATTTGAAAGTCAAGGAAAAAAGAAAAAAGAAAAGAAAATTAAGCAATATTAGCAGTAAACAAATACAAACTCGCATCATCAAAGCACAAATACTACTTTTAGTAACAATTAAAGTACTTTTCATAAACTGTCCAAGCAGTTATCAATCAAGTCACTGTAAAAAATATCCATGTCATTAATTACCAAAAATATCCATATCATCCATGTCTCAAAAACTAGAGCCAATTCAAAGAAACAAGTGTCATTTTTGGACTCACCAGCCCAAAACTACCCAAAAAGCAGCCACCGATCTTATTGGTAGCATGTCTTTTGAGACACAACTGTTTTTTGGCAAGTCACTTACTTCTATGCTGACTGATGTGAATATGTAGCATTTAGTATAAAACAAATAATACTATAACTGTGCTACTATGTAATGAAGAGGAGGCACATCTGACATAGGATGTTTTGAATTTGTGCAGGGTACAACGAAATCTCAAGCCTGACAAGGCATCTGGAGCAAAGCATGCTGGCCAGCACCAACAAAACACATGTACAAACCCACACGAATGCCGAACAGAGAACTGTTCTAAAGTGGCCTTAAATTGTTGGGCCACAGATTCAAGTTATTTCAGTGGTACCAACAATTTTGTCCAACTGTATGTAAAGCTGACATATGACTGTTAATCTTGTGCTCAGACCTGCATAAATTAGTTTTTACTGCCTGTCTTGTAACCATTTATTTAGGCTACATGAGTATGTCTTGGACCCGCTAGAGTATGCTGATTACAGGGACATGATAGTCTTGCCCTTTCCTTTGTGTACTGATTGTCAAAGAGGCCGAGACCAGTGCAGTCATTTGTTGTCTGATGTCTGAATGCTCATGATAAAATTTGCGCATCTTGTGAGTGTGAAAGTTGTAAACAGATTTGAAGATGTATCCTGACATTGAATGTTAAATTGTTTGTTCTCAGGGCACAACCGATTCCATCTAATCTAATAAAAACTCAGCTCCAGTCTGACAAGGTCACATGCTCATCATGCTACAAACCAAAAGCTGAACAGGAGACAAGAGTTACAAAAAACCTGGCCACAAAACACAAATAAAAAGAGACAAAAATCATAATGTGACTTGTGGTTGTGATGTAGAAGTCACAACATCCTCTTCTTAAGAGAACAGCTGCGTATTGAGCTGTCATTGACAGCTAACAGCCGGGACATCAAACCCATTCCTCTCACAAATGGCAGCACACTCTATGTCAAACTATGTCAATGGTCTTGTGTCACTGAGAACAAGATAAGTCACAGATAACGCTTGTGTAGCCTCATAATAAGTATTCACATACCATGAACGAGTTAACTTATCCTTCACATATTGAGGCCAGAAGTGCAATTGGGGCAATCTAATAAGAAACATATGTTCTATCTGGTTGTGTGAATGAATGGACCTTGCAAAGTTTTGAGTTCTAATGTGGATTTTGAGATTTGGAATATGTGGTTTGGTAATATGAGACTAAGGGTATATAATTTTAGACTTACCCCCTGTTAGCTTTGCATGCCTGTGGGTCTAGGACAGAGTTCCCTGCAGGGAGATTCCCACACTGTTGCAGAGTGGCATTTGGACTACAAACAAACAAACAAACAAACAAACAAACGCAGTTGAATTGTAGATTCTTTGTGGTTCAGGTTATACAGAATTTGACGTTACAGTGTTCACTGCATAAAGGCACAAGTAAACCATAAAACTTAGTTACACTAGCACAAAACAAATTCATTTCCTGTATGACAGTTTCATTTTGGAGTTTGTGGTTAGTACAAAGTACAGATTTGATAACAGGCACTTACAGCAACGACTTAATGTTAAAAGTGAGGATGGCTGGGTATGTGTTACTTCTTTTCTTTACCTCTTTTCTGTTCCACTCTTCAAGCCATTCCTCTTGTGCTGGCACAACATGTGTGTATCGCTGCCCGCCTGCGTGTCGCACTCGCCATGCATTTCCCGACAGCCGCGGTTGCCTAGCTAACGTTGTGTCTCAGCCACAGGACAGAATGAGTAAGAAAAGTCCGAACTTCACGTCAGCGCTGATTGTATTTGCCTTTAAACTCCACAGAGGCCGTCCCATTGGCATGTCAGTGACTGAGAACGTTAACTCCTCCCCTCACTTCCCTAACAGCACGCATTTTACCATAAACTCTTCCTCTCTACAGACGCGAATATGTCACTTTAAAACGCAACATGACAATGGGAGTGCTCGTTTGACTGCGGTTATTTTTAATCTTTTAGAAACCATTAGTGCGACAACAAGGCACGCCGTTTATTTCCTCATTCACACCAGTCACACCAGTTTGAGCTGAAGAAAACGTTCACACATGACACAACCAATCAGGTTTGTTGAATTGTTGTCACCATACCTCACTGGTATGCATTCCAAAGCTGAAGGGCCTTAACCCGACCCTGCCCATTTTCACTGATAATGTCATTGTCATCATGCCATCCATAAATTGTTTGTCCTCACAAGGGGTCATAGTTGAACTGCCTCTCTGAGCTGACTGAGCAAGAAATGCAGGACTGGTGGCCCACTAATCACAGGGCACATATAGACAAACAATTATGCTCGCAATTAATGTGGGCAATTTAGAGTTTTCAATCAATCCTTTACATTTATTTTTTATTTTGTTTTTCATGGATCCTTCGCACAATCACGCATGCGCAGGACGACGACTGACAGCGCCGCGGTAACTTTTTTTCCCCCCTTCTTTTTGTTTTCTTTTTTTTTCTTAACAGTTACTGACATTTTATATTGAGGATATTACATTAAGTCACGTTAAAGTACCCAATAAGGAAGTTTAGTTTGCACAAAAAAAGTTATATTAAAAGAAAAAAACATTTAATTATATTAATAGAACAAATTATTTAATTAAACTAGGCCTATTATAAATATTTTATGAACCTAAAAGTACTTGGTATCGGCAATACTAGTACCAGTATTTACTTGGTATCTAGTGATACCAAATGTCAAGTATCAGTGATACTTGTGATACTGTATCACACAGCTCTACTAACCACTTTTTCCACCATGCGACTTGTGCCTTTTGTATCTGTATTTAACCTCATGACTTCACCCCAAGCATAGTACAAAGTGTGACTTATTTTTTAATCAACCCATGTTTATCTAAAGAGAGATTATTCAGTGTTTTGCCTGCTTAATAAAATGTAAACCCTCAAACTGATTTCATATTCCAAGTCCCAAGTGCACCATGATAATGCCACCCTGAACCAATCAGCCCCGCATTGCACATGTGATCGTGCAATTGGCTATGCACCGCTGCAGGACACAGACCATTTATTTTTGCTCTGTTTGCAAAAGTGCGTGTTTGTGTGTGTGTGGAGGACAAAAGGCAATGATTGTAAGGATTATTGTAAAGAATTCGGCAGACTGCTGATCCGTAATACCGGTAAGGGGACACACAGAGGTTGATTGACAAAAAACACTGCCTGGAAGTGGAAACACACTGGATGAAATAGTAGTAAAAGTGTGGAAAAAAAAACATTGGTCCACTGTCGTATTCATACACAAAATAGACAAATCTGGAACATTTGGAAGTTTCTATGGGAATATGTGTCCATCCATCCAGAAGAACATCAACAATCAAACGACAATGCTCTCCGAAACTGTTCTAAGCTGGAAACTTGAAAGGATAGAATTTTTTTTAAATGACTATATGTAAAATGTATATTTATGCAATTCATATAGGAACATTAAAGAACTGGTCGTATCTGGTTGCAAAGCTGATGTTGAGATAACGCCTTCTTTCTGTAAAGATTTGATAAAAAAAGGCACATTTCCCAAAATTCCACTAATAATGCAACATGGAATGTTGGCCTACTGTCTTGCTATATTAACCTGACCTGCCCTAATGCTCTCATAACACGGAAAGGCCAGCTTCCTGTTTTTCTCCCTTCGGTTCGGAGGATATAAGCAGTGCACATAATTGACACAGAGCGCAGTCAGCACGTGGGACCAGATGGCATAGATCAGGGGTGGGCAACCCTGGTCATAGGGAGCTGCAGTCCAGTGCATTTTAGACGTCTCCTTCCTCCAACACAGGTGAGGAATCGGATCACTATCAGGTTTCTCCAGAGCTTGCTGATGAGCTGATCATTTAAATCACCTGTGTTAGAGGAGGGGGACATCAACACACGGGACTAGGACCAGTGTTGCCTTCCCCTGGCATTGACACATCTGTCACATACAGTACTTTAATGACCATTAAACAAATTGTAAGTAAAAGATTTTGCTTGTCGTATAATGAGTATGATGTAGATTTATTACAGATGCCTGAACAAAGGCATAATAGTCAAAGAATCGTGTGCCTCTAAAAAATAAAGTGGAAGAAGACATACTATTTTATTGTCCTTGCTTTTGTCAAAATGCCTCAGGGCTCAAGAATTGTAGTACATTTTACCCACACTATTTCTTGTGTTGATGAAATGAACCAATTTAAAGCCCCTTTCACACTGCACTTACTCAGGGTCAAGCAACAGTACAGAACAATTTTTCAGCATGTTGCGTTGACAAAATAAAAATAATCACATGGCTGTTTAATTTTACACTTGATGGCAGGCATTACAAAGACCCAACTATTTATATACACACAATTAAAAAGTTTTTTTCCCCCATAAATATGTTCCCTTTGAATGAAAATTATACAGTATGACTAAACCAATGAAAATAACGGCACATTAGCTTCACTGTATTGAGACAATTGTAAACCAGACCAGTGACAAGTGACCATTTCAATAACCGGTTTAATTATACAGAGGGTCTAAGACAATTTATTGTTAAAAAATTATTTCAAATACCTTTAAAAATGTTGTTGAATAAAGAGCAACAAAAAATATATACTGAGGAAGCAGTTGCTTGTTTGGGATCGTATTTTAACATAATACCAGCTGTGTTCACACGCTGAAATATATTTTTAAATATAATGTTAGTCGTGTGGAGCGTATTTGATAAATAAAAATGATTTCATTTTTAAAAAAAAGTTTATTTTTGACATTTATGGAAAATTATGGTGCATCCAGTACATCTGAATAAAACACAACAAAGCAATAAAGATGTAGCTTTTGTCTATTTGTAGCACCAGAACAATGTTATCATTTTTATACATATTTTTAAGAGGAACCCTTCACAGCTAATGGTCACGCAGAAGTGAATCAAACAACAAATAGACACAGAGAACAACAGCAAGCGTGAATGACCACGGAGGAGACTGAGACGCCACTCACATCCCGTTGACCCATTGTCCAGCTTCCTTTGCACTTCACAAGCTGGGCTTCCTCTGGACACTGTGGTCGGACCGTTTTCTATTCCGTGCTTAAGCAATCTTTAAAAAAAAAAAAAAAGTAATCAAATACAAGGCCAATGCTACACACTATTAAAAATGGGATGTATTTCTCTTCATATAACAAAAATCTGTCAACGTAGACAATCACAACTAAACCAGAAAATAGACAAATACAAATACTGTACTACCAGTACAGGTTACATTTACTGTAAAATAATATAAATAAATGTAAAAAACAAATCATCAACATCGTAGGCAATATCCTCATTGTCATTTTATTATTATTATTATTATTATTATTATTATTATTGTTGTTATTATTATTATTATTATTATTATTATTATTATTATTAGTAGTAGTAGTAGTAGTAGTAGTAGTAGTATTATTATCCAGCCATCATTTTTAACAGCTGAGTCCTCATAATAATAATAATAATAATAATAATAATAATAATAATAATAGTAATAATAATAATAATAATAATAATAATTATTATTATTATTATTATTTACTTATTTTCTTGTTGGGAGGTCCTTATGACAGATGCCATTGTAAATCTGATAATTTGGTCCTCTTCTTTTTGAGGACGTTCTCCTCCTAATGTATATAAATATGCTTAAAATGTCGTAAATTACTTGCTCCGTGAGTGGTGTTGATAGTTATGTAGGCCGAGTTTGTTGTTTTTAGTGTTTTATATACATCCATTTAAAAACCAACAGCAACAATTCTTCAGCAAGTCTATTAAAATTGATTTGCTTACGGCGATTTTCCAGAAGAGGGCGATGTAATAGCAGCTATGGTAATCCTGGCTTTGCTCTTCAACAAAAGACGTTCAAGGATTTTTGTCGTTCACTTTGTAGTGCATTTATCCATGCTTCAAGTCCAGTCAAGCTACCTTGCGCATTCGGCACCACATTATACATACAAAATATTATTGTTATTATCATTATTTTTGCAAAGCAGCATAGTGTGACCGGCGGCTTTCAGGAGTGACGTCGTCACTCCACGCGACAGGATAGGTGCGTCAAGTAATAAGAAATACATTGGAACAGGGAAATTTTCACAATAAAATTATGTCGGGACCCACTATCACGCCACAGTTCTAGAAATATAATCATCATATAAACAGATTAAAATGCATTACAACAGTAGGCTCTCCAACATAGTCATTTGGAGCAGCTCAAACTCAATCAATCAATCAATCAATCAATCAATCAATCAATCAATCAATCAATCTATCTATCTATCTATCTATCTATCTATCTATCTATCTATCTATCTATCTATCTATCTATCTATCTATCTATCTTTTGGACTTTGAAGGGTCATGGGGTAAACTTAAAACTGTAAGAGTTATCAGAGGTATTATAAAACAAAACTGATCCACATACGTGTGAATGAAAAACGAACAATATGTACGTGATTAGAATTATTTCTGTATGAGCCAACACTTATCAGAATCTATTTCGAGCGTTATTCAGGAAGTGCTTGCCAGTCACGCATTATTTTGAAGTCAAACGAGCAATGAACGTATATTATTTTGAAACAATTTACCGGAAGCGAAATATGTGACTGTGGTGGGCTTGAGAGAGGCGCGCGCGCTGTCAGCAGCCCAGTGAGCACACCGCCGCACAGCCGGCAGAGCGAAACAATGTGAACAAGGTGGCTTTGTGTTTTATTGTTCCATTCTACGCCGAAAAAAAACACACACGCGCAGAAACAACAGGAATATGAGCTTGTTTTCCCGTATTTTATTGAATTTTGTTAGCCTTCTTTTCCTCAGAATGGACTGGAAGCGTCGTTGCCAGGAATGAGTGAGTGAGGACTCGGAGCATCATTTACCTTCACCGGAAATTCATTCTTAATGACACCATTTGGATGCACTACTCTTGAGTGTATGGGAGTATTTTTCGACAAAACGACCTTGTTTTGGTTAACAACACCTTGGACATCATGAGCTCTAATGGTAAGTCCATTAATATACAGTAAGGTGAGAATGAGAGCTGTGGGAAGAACTGCTGTGTTCCAATATTATTCATTACAATAATAATGGATTTTTAGTGAGATTAAAATTCTTTTTAATTTTTTTTTAATTTTACTAAGTTCCATTGAGGTGCAATTGTTCTGACTGGAAGATGTTTTTTTTGCCCATGTGGCCGTGATAAAACTGGAAGAATCATCCTATATGGCAAGGTCAGTCACAAAGTTCAGAGTTCAGCCACAGTCGAGCTTTTTTGGATTCTGCTTCCAGTTGTCTCATTTCTTGTCTTCCTCATTCTAGTCACTATTCACACCCATAACATTGACTCATAAATAGTCACGGCCTCTCACACGCAGCGTAAATGGATACTTAATGAGTTGTATATTATTAAGAACACTTTCACAAATATTCAAACCCCCCACAGACTTTCACCTGTAAAGTCGTCCACCTGTCACTTCTCCAATTGGAGGAGCAGGAAGCGCCGCCCGTTTTCCAGGCAGCCCGCTACTGGCCTCATGGACTTTTATGTGATTGTGATTCGGAGCATGACGAATATACCCGGAGCCCCATGTTGTACTTATCTTAGACTAACCCGGGGGCTGCCGTGATGCTAAGCTGACCTTGTATCAGCTGACTCTGACCCTGATCCCCCTGTCAGCTGAATCAGGGCTTTCCTCCTCAGGGCTAGCGGCTCACTGGATATTGTTGTGCATTTGTACAAGTTGTCCCTTGTTTATTCACGAGGAAGACAGCTTCGATTTGTCAGGGTCAACTTATAAACAACTTCTTTGTTGCAGAAGTTCTTAAAACGCCTTCCCGTCCTGCTTCCACTTCCCGTCGTGACAAATCAGAGGAACCTCGTATTACTGCATCATACACGTAAAAGCCTCCATAATTCATGTGCTCTTAACTCACATCTTGGTGAGTCTTGCCTGCCTGCAAGCGGGCTTCAACTGCGACTATTTACAGGTCAGGTTTTACGGCTTGAGAAACGGAAGAAGCTGCAAAGTTAAGGGGTACATTAGTTTGGATTCACCACAGACAACTTTTCTATCAGCAATTTTAAACCGAAAAGTTGTTGTTGTTTCCATGCTAAAAAATGTTTCAAATCGAAACAGTTTAGGGATGGGTACTAGATCAACTCTGATGAAAAGTAGCAGTTGATTAACTCATTCACTCCCAAGCATTTTCACCCCCTTTTTTTTCAACCCCTTTCGCCCCCGGCTGTTTTACTGGATTTTGACTGATTTTGCAAGGCCCACAGAATATTGTGTTCTATTGCTATACAAACATGGAACCTACCAAAAGCAAGATTAGGATCTCTTCTTTCATCAGGAAAAAAAGTATATTTCTATCTGTTTCAATTTTGCAGCAATTAGCATTAGAATATAGCTAAATTTCGTCGTTATTCACAAATCAGTGAGGAAAAACATGGCCCTGGTTGATCTCTTATACTCTGCTGCCACCTACTGGCCGTTTTTGTAATAATTACCATTGCTTCAAGCATTCTCTTCAGTTCAGAGGCTGCATCAAAGCCTTCTTTATGTTCTAGCATTAAAAAAAATAAAAAGTTTTTAAAAAACTTATAAATACGAGCATGGTAATTAAGATAGAACGTATTTATACGTCTTTGGGAGCAAATGAGTTAAATAATGAATTGTTTATGGAATTTCTGGAATGTTCTGAACCCCTGCTTTCAATGGCAGTGTCGTGTTAAGCACAATAAGGCTACATGTGGGTGGATTTTGTCGCCAAGTGGATGCAACTTCTCACAACTGATGTCAACAAACTCGCCTTATGTGAAATTGAAGGTTTGGAAAATGCACAACTGGTTTGGTGCATAACATGTCATGAAATATTATTGTCGATTGAGCAAATAAAAGCACATGTTTTCAAATGCCTTATTTTGAAAGTTAATCAGTCCGCTGACATGGAGGACTTCAGGATATTTGCTGTTGACACGCTGCAATTACGTGGATTAGAACTATGATAATTTTTTTTTTTTTTTTTAAATAATAATAATTTTTAATAAAAAAAAAAAAAAAGAACTATGATAATTTACACAAGTCATTAAACAATTGATTGATTAGCAAAATAGAATTAATCCTCAACTATTTTGATAATCAACACTATTGCTGTCGATTAATTGATCAATTGTTGCACCTCTCATTTTAAATAATAACATTTTTGCAACATGTTTTCATAAAATTCCCCAATGATCAATAACTGTACAGCACACTTTACGCACTCTATTGGTTGACTCCAATTAGTTTTAGACCCTGCTGGACAAATGGTAAACTCTGCTTTTGTTACCATGACATATGAGGGCGGAGCCTGATCATCAGATTAGTGTGTCTTTCTTTTCGTTGCAGGAGCAGAGCTGAAAATGTGAAGGAAAAATAAGGTGTGACTATAAAGACTAGGGATGTTTTTTCCAGACCGATATCGATACTCAGACCCTCAGTACTCACCGAAACCGATACCAACTGCCGATACCAGTAGTACATTTTGACAAATAAAAAAAATCACTAAAAGATATTTTTAAACAAATATATTTCCTTTAATTTTGACCAAAAAAAACAGCACAGTCACTCTTCAATAGTCTTAACACTCAAAATAAAACACAAAAATGCTCTTTTAGTTTAAGATTCACAATTTTGAAGTATTTCCAAACCGGTGAAGTTTTGGTGAAAAACTGCTGCAAGCTATAGCGCCACTTACAGGCAAGGAGGACTCACTTAACGTCTTCCCCGTCTGCCATCGCTCGCTTGTACTCGTCTGCGTCACGAGTACTCGAGTACTTGAAAAAAGGCTGGTATCGGCCCGATACCGATACCTGGTATCGGTACTCGCCCATCCCTAATAAAGACAATTAAAACAAAAAAACAAAACAAAAAAAAACCTTATGGCTGTGGATATTTGTAAATACAGTAGACACATTACAAATCACAAATACACCTTCAACATCACAGCATCTGCTGGGCCAAGCAAATGCTGGTGTAATCTTATCGATCAGTATTTAGATCGTCCCTGTCCCAGAATTCCTGAACCCTATACCTGTAGAAATACATTTAAAATGTGTTTCCCACAATCTAAACACACGATGGTCTTCTCAAGGTTGAAAATGGAGGGAAGCTCGTGAAATGGGAACACGTGCATGTCGAGGGCTGAAGAATGAGCGCGACGTCAATAACGCGTCAACCTGGGCTTCACTGCTGGCTGAATGCTCGAGGTTGTGTGTCAGCGCTGTCACAGCAGGCAGACGGTGGCGGAACATGCTTACTGAACATGAATGCGTTGGCATGAACACATCTGAGCTTAGCGAAGGACAGATCCTCTCCTCCAGTCAGTCAACATGTGTCCCCCTGTTCCCTCCGGCTCTTTTCTGGCTCGTACATGAATGGGCCTGTTAAGCCAAAGCGAGCGCGTTTTCCACTGCGTTGGGTGTGATAGACCAGAGGCCATCCTCGCACGTAGAAATCGTATCCACGGCACCAGCTATCTGCCTGGCTTGATCTACTGGGCAATTTCACGAGTGCTGGCAGTATTTTGTGTCCAGTCTGACACTAAGCTGGGCTGTAGATGCATTTGCAAAATCATTTTTTTTCTTGATAAACAGTATATATTTCTCCTGAGCATAGGGCTGGGCAATAAATCGAATTAATTCGATACATCGTCATTTTAAAAAATCGAATCGTTGAAAATTTGTTAAATCGTGAAATCGAATTTTGTCTTCTGGATTAGAAAAAGCTGTTGTTCTTATGTTCTGTTACATCCAAATGCTTTTATGTGTTGTAATTTTGCACAAGTGGCAGAATGCTGGATGGGGGGTTAATGGTTAACAATAGGGGTGTGAATTGCCTAGTACCTGACGATTCGATCCGTATCACGATTCATAGGTCACGGTTCGATTCGATACCGATTAATCCCGATATGAATTTACAAGTCGATTGTTGCAATATTTTTACTCAAATTTAAAGATTTGTATGGAAATGTATTATTTAATGATCTACAAATTCAGTTTTATAACTGTGAGCCACTGTATTTAACAAACAGATTGTAAACTTTTTCATGTTAGAACAGCATTGAAATAAAAATATTAAGGCTTAATGTTCCATTAATATAACATTGTTCCATGCTTAAGGTGTGAAAATTAGATATTTTGTTGAATATTTTTCCATCAAAAATGGAAGTTAAAAAATCGATTCGGCTGCCTATTGAATCGATTTGAGAATTGCGTGCTGTAGTATCGCGATATATTGCCAAATCGATTTTTTTAAACACCCCTAGTTAACAATGTTTACAATAGCTACCAACTACTTAATTGTGCCATTTAAGCACAAACTATGAATGTTAAGTTTATGTTAAAACTAATCTACAATCAGCATATGTTACTGGTGTCTGAACATTTTGCACAGGAATTATTTTTGAATAAGTGAAACCTTTAAATAAATGTTTGTTGGATTTATTCGATTAAAAATCGATTAAAATCATAATCGTCCTGAATGACTGAAAAATCGAGATTTTATTTTTTGGCCATATCGCCCAGCCCTACCTTAGCACCATAGGCACACTAACCACGCGTTTGCCTCCTGATGGTTGGCTGATGGTTTACAAGTGCTTGATTAGACATGCAGCAGAACTAAACTTCATAGGACCTTCTTAAATGGAATAATAACTTCCATAGCTAAGACGAACAATAGTATGACGTTTCCCCTTTTCTTCATGACCTTGGCCTCTGGGAAGATTGAGCGATCATTCACGTTGTCAGTGGAGGTGTAACCTTTTGCTCTCACTGTAGCCGAATGTTAGCAGCAGCTTTGATGAATGTTCCTCTCCAAGGTCTTGGTTGAGTTCAAGGATGATAAAAAAAAAAAAAGAGGGTGAGGTGAGGCTGGAGGCTAAAGATCTGTTAATTTGCCACTGTAGACCATGGTTTTACCATGCACATTTCACTATTACAAAGACTACATATTCTCAAAGATGCTCGCTAAAGTGAGCAGTGTGTATGAACGTGAATCGTCAGCATAACTGTTGACCTTTTGATCATGTGACTGGCTTATTACCTGAATCCGATAAGCATCTCGTTTGAATGCATAGGGGGATTTGCATAAAGATTTGCAACAAGGGCGACGGCAAATGACAGTAAGGATGCTTACATCATTAAACAGCTTAAAGGAACGACAAGAGGTGTGGTTGTGTAACCAAATTCACAAACTGGTTTTGTAACATTTAACTTTAACAACAGCCTTCTTTCTACTCGGGCAGATAGAAAACTGGTGTATTTTTTTTTTTTTTTTTTTTTTTTTTTTTTTTTTTTTTTTAGTGAAGTCAAATATAACAACTATCACCTTCAGTCTCCTGTCACATGTATTGGACTCTACTTGCTGATGCTAAAGTCCGATTAGCTCTTAGAGAAGTCATTTAGGATTTACATACTTTTTCTGCTCAGCATTACGAGGCATGAAAATTATGAAACTTAGACCAACCTTTTTGAAACTCAGCTACAAACAACTAGTGTTCTGAATAATATGAAGGGCTAACAAGTTTTATACGCACTTCTCAAATACATTTTCTGAAATTAACTTTATCAATGTTATAATAATAATAATAATAATAATAATTTTATTCATTTCTGTGAAGACACTTACATTATTGATTTCTCACAATACCTGTAATATAGTCTTATAAATCTCTGCCATTTGTTTACATTTTCACGCTGTCACTTCTAATCCACAGCATTCCTAGAAAATCGCAATGTCCCATCACTATTGAGCTATTTAGCCCACAGGCACCATGTTGGCGACCTCTGCTTTAAATTCAGCGGACTGTGTTTGTCTATTGTTGTGACATTGATGAAGATCAGATCACATTTTATGACCAGTTTGTGCAGAAATCCAGTTAATTGCAAAGGGCTCACATACTTTTTCATACAACCGTAATGCTGTTGGCACAGACATGAAGACACAGTAGAAATGAATTATCTCCCACCCCAAGGTAGTGACTTTTTATTATTATTATTATTATTATTTTCCATTATCAATGTCTAACCACTCTGTATGAATGCTTGAAAAATCTAGAAAAATATCACAGAAGCTGGAAGACTGCATCCATATTTTCTTCATTGTTTTTTTCCAAGGTTTCATTTTAAAATCTTCAAGGCATTTCTTCCCAGGCCTGGTCTTCTGTATGGCAGCAAACTGTCTTGAACCTGCATGTTGTATGATAATAATGTGTCATATTCAATGTTATGCCTGGGTTTGAAACAAAAAGATAAATATGCAGTCTACATTAGAGGTGAATGATAGATCAATCAATTGACAAGTAATCAATTATCAAGTTAATCGATATTTATTTTCAAATCATCATTGAATCGTTTAGACCAGTGGTGTCAAACATATGGCCCGCGGGCCGGATCAGGCCCGCAAAAGGGTTTAATCCGGCCCGCGAGATGATTTTGTAAAGTAAAAAGAAAAAAAAAAACTTGAAAACGTATATAATTGTAATTTCACAAGCAGTCCTCAGATGAGCAATGCAACTTGTATGGGGGAATCGTCGTGGTTGTCATTATTTTACACACAACTTAAAGTTACGGTTTAATTATTACTATTACTATTATTTTAAATCATAGACCGACATAAACGTGTTAAATACGATACAAATTTACTTACTGGTAAGAAAAGGATTAGCGTCCTTATAACGTCATGAACTCATTTACTCCCAAAAACGTATAAATATGTTCTATTCTATTTTAAATATTACCATGCTCCCAAAGACGTATTTATGTTTTTGTTTTTTGTTTTTTTAAATGGTAGAGCACATAGGAGGCTTTGATGCAGCCTCTGAACTGAAGAGAATGCTTCAAGCAAAAACGGCCAGCAGGTGGCAGCAGAGTATAAGAGATCAACCTGGGCCATGTTGCAACACACTCTTTTCACCCACTGTTTTAAACAGATTTGTGAATACTGATGAAACTTTGCTAGATTCTAATGCCAATTACTGCAAAATTGAAACAGATAGAAATATACTTTTTTTTTCTTCCTGATAAACGAAGAGACTCATCTTTTGTTTTGGTAAATTCCATGTTTTGATAACAATAGGACACAATATTCTGTGGGCCTTGCAAAATCAGTCAAAATCCAGTAAAACTGCGAAAAATGTGCTGGGAGTGAATGAGTTAACTGCACCACGCAATGCATTCTGGGAACAATATATATGCAAAACAGGTAGCTTTAACACGTCCGGAACTTATACTGGCAAAATTTTGCCGCGTTCCATTTGCGTCAGTGTTATTTTTCGGAACAATGTGATTACAGTTTTGCTCCGTAATTTAGGGCTGGCCCACAAATAATGAAAATCTGCGTATATATGACGGCAATCATTTTTAACTCTTTGACTGCCACACCTTATAAAAAAAAAAAACCTTATGATATGACAAAGGTTTTGATCGTTCACAAAAAGAGATACAATGCTTCCATCTGCTGGCCATAGTTAGTGTTTTTGATTCCACAACCCATTGACCAGGCAGCGCTGCACTTAGACGTTCACTGAGAAAAAATAAAAAGATAAATAAAAAAAACTTAGTTGACGTCATTTCACGTTTATGGCGGCATACGTTGTGATTTTACTGATCGTTATTAAACGTTTTTGGCAGTCAAAGAGTTAAGTTATATACCGTTATTCTTCCGATGCTGCCCACTTGGTAATATATTTTCCTCCATGCGGCCCCTGAGCTAATATGAGTTTGACACCCCTGGTTTAGACATATTATTTTTTATTTCAAATATTCCAAATGCTCAGAATTTCTTCTCAATTACTTCTCAATACTAAAGTGGATTGATTGTCCTTGTGTTGAATCAAAATAATGCTTTTTGGTAAACAATGATCAACCTTTTTGCCTGTTTTCTGACATATTACAGACCAAAAGAGTCAATCACACTTAATTTCTGTTTGTGCATTTTCTGCAGTATGAATTTAAAATAATTTGATATATTTTTTTTTATAAAGTCAAATTAAAACATGTTTTCTTATCCAATACTTTTATTAATTAACAAAATAATCAACAGATTAATCCATTATTAAAACTCATTCACTGCCTTTGACAAGTATACTTGTCAATTGTATTTTTTAGAGCGGTGCTAAATGGGGGCGAATCTGAGCATGCTCCACTGTAAATATCAAACTTGGAAACAACTTTACTGATGCCCAACCACCGGTAGATGACATCATTGCCCCATTTTATAGGAAATAAACACAGTTTCAGAGTCCATGGGAGAAATGGCTGTATTTTGGCAAACCTACATTTTTCTGCTGTCAATTATAAAAGAACGGGACGGGACAAAAAGTAGGGAGTCTATTCTGTTATTTGGTAGATTCGGTTTATATATAATTATTGAATGGAATATCACGTGAGTATTGGAAATGTAAACATTTTCTATAATGACTGGCAGTGAATGAGTTAAATTGATTCAGAGTTACGTCTTCCCTAGTTTATTACTTAATTTTATATCAATTCTACCACACAATTCCACAAGGTCATCGCATGACTTTTCTTTGGTGATTGTTATCTCTTCATTCCCCATCACCAACAATATCCCAACATCCCTTGCGGCCGTGCTCCAAGCGTGGCTGTCAGGTCAGAGGCAGAAATAGTAGCAGTCTCTTGTTCTCTGGGGATGCTGTCTGCCTCACTGACCCTGGCCCCGTTCTTATCACCTGTCAGCTTGCGGCGGGATTCTCCTCGGGCACTTGCCAATGATTTAGTCTGGGATTACACCTGTTGCTTGGCGGCTTTCGTTTGAAGAATGACTCACCACCTCTTCACGGGGAAAAGGACGGAGGGGCTTGAATGGGCTGAATGGGAACGAATCCACTTACATAATTGGATAGAATGTCGTAATTCTTCGGTTCCTGGCATGACTGTGGATGTGGATTCTCTGTTAAGGAGCAACACTTTGTCATTCAAACTATACAAGACAAGCAAGCATTTTTTTTTTAAACTCATTCACTCCCAGCCATTTTCACAGAAGCAGTCCCATTCGCTCCCGGCTGTTTTACTGGATTTTGACTAATTTTGCAAGGCCCACAGAATATTGTGTTCTATTGCTATAAAATCATGGAACCTATCAAAAGAAAGATTAAAGTCTCTTCTTTCATCAGGAAAAAAAGTATGTTTCTATCTGTTTCCGTTTTGCAGCAATTAGCATTAGAAGAGAGCTAAGTTTCATCAGTTTTCACAAATCTATTCAAAATAGTTAAGTAATTTAGCTTTTTTTCTACATGGCCCTGGTTGATCTCCTTTGCTCTGCTGCCACCTGCTAGCCGTTTGTGTAATAACTACCATTTCTGCACCCGTTCTTTGCAGTTGAGAAGCTGCATCAAAGCCTTCTGTATGCTCTAGCATGAAAACAAAAAACTAACAAAAAAACGTATAAATACGTCTTTGGGACACTTAGAACATTAAAAAAAACGTATTTACAAGTTATTGGGAGCAAATAGCACTTTTCTGTGTGATGAGAAGACTTGCCTGTTTGGCTTGGCACCATTTCAGAAGGTCAGTATTGTAAACAAATCTGTGTATCAAGTAGGATTTGGCTTTGTTCCCGTTATCACTTTTTCCAACCTGATGGGATCACTGTCGTTCTTTCTGGTTTATGATGGAAAAACAGCCTCTCTCTCAATCTGCCTGTATCGCTCTCTCTTCCTTACACACATTCCCAAGGAAGTGTCATTATTCAGTCCAGTGGCTAAGTACTTATCAGATGGGGTAGTGGGTTCCAGTGGTGCAAGCGGCATTGTGAGGAGAACAATGAATTCACAGTTGACTTGAGTGTGGGAGACAGAGAGTAGGAAGCAGTCAAGCTTGCATATTTCCAAAGCCCATACTCTGGATTTGAACAGGAAGGTAAACATCTACAGTCATGCATACATTCCGCCTCCATGCATATAGCATCATCCAGCTCACGGCACTCACAGGATATGAGGCGTGCAAGGCCCCTCGACATTTTAAGTACTGCCAGTCCTTTGAGAATCCTCCAGTGGAATGCAATCAGTAGCTGGAGCACACCAGCCCATGTGCTGCCACCGCTCAAGCAGCAAAGTCCTTCAGTCAGCTATTTAGGTGAGGAGCAAGGCCAGCTGGTTATCCTGCCATTATACCTCTCCACCACTGTAGGACCACTCGGATGCTCTTTGAGAAGGATGAAGAGCGAAATGAGCAAGAGTGACTGCAGCTGTTGATTCACGTGCTTTCTTAGGATGTCTGGATGGCTTGTGAATGCAATGGGTGCCTTTTATAAGGCACTACTGTGATTGGGATGTAACAATAACGGCAATATCGTGTTATCGCGATATTAAAAGTGCCACAATATATCGTCGTCGTCATGTCACGATATTAAAAGCAGCACATCTGTAAAAAAGTGATTTCCAGTTGTGCGGTTCTAGCACCCTCTGGTGGCTAATTTTTTTTTAGGCAGTTTAATTTTTACAAGGCATGTTTTGGCCCTTCTATGTTTAAAATCCACACTAATGGTCAGACGAAGAGGAACGTAATATGCTTGTGAACCGAGTCAATAAGTGGAGGAACTCAATGTGTTCATATTAAGTCTTATTAGCGATTGTAGGTTGTTTATACACATTTCTGTAATGTACAAAAGCACAATATTGTGTGTTTTTTTTAATTATGAGCTCATTTTTTTTTACAATATTGTGAGCTTTTTTTTTTTATATCGTGAACCTCTCCACAGTAATGTGATGATATTTGTATCGTGAGCTTCATATTGTGATAATATTGTGTGTTTGAAAGCGCTATATAAATAAAGTTGACTTGACTTGATTATTATTAAATGTACCATCCCTCAATCATATCACACCCAATGTATCTATAATTATTAAATTGTCTGTTTATTTGAGTGATGCACAGACCTAATATATATACACTGCATTTCCTTATTTCAGAAGTTGTTGCGAAATATCGCCTATATAAAGACTTACTGAGTGGCAATATTTAGACACTGTTCCCTCTTTCTGTCCACTCCAGCGTATCAGCAAGGCTCAATGGCAGGTGAGCCGAGCGGCGGGCCAATTCGGTGTCAACGGTGTCGGGAAGTGTGCAAAGGAGAGGTGGTTCGCGTTCAAGACACCCACTTTCATGTCAAGTGTTTCACCTGCACAGGTAAGACTTCATCGCAAAAAAGTAGGAGTTGTGAATTTTGCAGCAACTGTTGCAGTGGCAAATTGAAGGTGTGAAACACGGACTCGCAAGGAGTCCCATCCTTACTATTTCTGCAAACAACCTGCATTGACTGCTTAGAATAGTGGATCTTCTTGCTAATCCATCTTAGTCCCCATGCTGAGTGCTACTATTAGCCCACAGTGTGGATTGGAGCGGATCAGAGTTGCCTTGCGGGGGACTTGGACTCCTGCTAAGGTAGCTTGTAATAGTCGGTGTCAACTCAGAAGGGATTTCCCCTGTTGTACACTGCTGTCTAATGACATTGTTTGCCAGATTTTTCCAAGCTACTATTGAGGAAAAGCCCGAGTTGAGATACTGCAGTGACAAGAATGATGTTTTGTATCAGTTGCATTTAGACGTTATGTTTAAAATTTATGTCCCGTAGAATGTTAACATTATTCTTGTCTTAGTACATTAGTACATTAATAGTGGAATAACCTGAAACTGACACAAAGTGGGCATTGTGTCCTGTGCACAAACAGGTTGCAAAAAAAACATGATGATTATGTTTATACAAAGTACACGGTCCAAACCTGCACATATTCTGTATGATGTAGTTATTTATAGTGTACATACGTAAAAAGTCCACAAACACCTGTTCAAGTGTTCAAGAGTTTTCAGAGACATGAAAATGAGACCAAGATAAATAATTAAAAAAAAATTTCCCCAGCATCAACGTGACATGTAACTTTTAGTTTTTAAAAGCTTTTCTAAGATAAAAATATCCAAACTAAGATCATATGGCTGCACAATTGTGCACACCCTCTTCATCACTGGTTTGTGACTGTGTTCAGGATTAGCCAATCACATCCAAACTAATGTTAAATTGGAGTCAGACACCTGACACATTATTATTCTTATTATTATTATTATTATTATTATTATTATTATTATTATTATTATTATTATTATTATTATTATATGAACAACCTGGCACTTAAACAGGATTGTGGACACTTTTTGCATCCACTTTATATATCCATCATCACAATCTGTTTTTTAAGCAACTTCAAATTTAGAAAGAAATGATGCTTTATATTTTATAAATGGTTGTTATCACAAGTAAGATTGACTTTAATTAAGAACTTCAAAAATATTACTCTGTAAATTATATATTTGAATCGGACTCGCAAGCTACATGAGTGGGTTCTTTGAAATTAAATCTTTCTGGTGCCAGCTTGAGTCAGACAAACCTTGATTGCACTCATATCACTAACTACAGTTCTTCACATCAAACTTTAGAACATTGCTGTTCTTTTTTGTCAATAATGCAATTATTTTTCTTTTATTTGACACTGCACACTATTGATGAATGATAGAAAGTAGAAAATGATGCGGACTGCCTGTTCGATGATAAGGTAACAGAATTGCTTACCTGCGCAAAAGGCTCAGGGTCCCTTTCAAACATGACACTGATTTGTGGCACACTTAAAGAAATTGGCGCACCTCTGGAAAAGGCCTTATGACAGTCAAGTATGTGTGCAGGAACCAATTAGAAATCAAAGAACCAAGAAACGTTATTTGTCATGGTGCTGTGAAGCCTGAAGCCAGTTTTGCTACCTTCAAACCAAGAGTTACTTTTCAGTCATGTGCAAATTATTTTACATAAAGCAGCTAAAACTAGGGGTGGGAATAGCAGGGTAACAATATTTGTGGAATCACAATACAGCAAGTATGTGAAAATCCATATATTGGAAAGAAAATCATAATGCCTCTAATCATAAGGCATTACCATACATATAAGAATGAAAGGATTGATATTAGTAGAGGTGGGTATATCAATTAATTTTGAGCATCCGTCATTCGCCAACTGTCCGTCATCATCAATCAGACAAGATTTCAATTCAAACCAAACTGTAATCATCAATCCATTGCCGTTTTTTTTTCTTTTTTTTTTCCGTCATTGTTTACAATTTTCAGTTGAGTCTTTTGGGTTCATCCCTGCCAGTCATCAACCAGGGCGGGATTTAATATATATATATAAGCAATATGTTGGCAGAAATTTCAATCGATTTTTGAGAAAATTTATTTTAAGTGTGCCTTATAGTCGTGAAAATACGATACGATCAATTGCTTCATACGTCTTTATGCAAAACAATTCTACAGAAATATTTAACAAAAAAGAAATTCAAATTATGTCCAGGCTGCATATGGTGTTTTCATTGATTCTTGAGAGTATTTATTTGTGCCCCATAAATGTCTCCCATTACTCCATATTGACATATTTCAAGACATATTGAGCTGCAGTACTGCTCTCAAATTGCCAACTACTTGAACAAACAACCTGAACGCAGACGGAATACAGCCTTTAGCGTTGTTACATTTGGAGTGACAACATGCAGTTGCTATCTTTTGACGGATCGTTTGATAGGTAGTTTGAGTATGTACACTGAATGTTCAATGAATATCAGGCATACAGTCAACATTAACTTGCTTTGTCAGTGTGTTTAAGCTTTACTTATCTTTCGAATCGTTCTTGGTGGCAGAGAAGCGTCGGCGAATGTTTGGAAGACACACACAGACTTGTGTATGAATTCATATGTAAGTCCGGGAAATGCTTTGTGAAGAATCAGTTACCACTAGTACCCACAGGACTTAAGTCTGTACACATTCCAGCTGTCAATACACCTTTACTGTGACGAGGTGCAACAACAACAGTGGATTTACTGTAACTGTGCGTTGATGACATATTATACAGAAGTAAAAGTAAAAAGCTACCCTGTAAGTGCGGCATCCCCGCTTGCAGTTTTTGGCTCTCAAAATCCAAAATCCACATTTTTGACGCGAAAACTGTGATGCGAGACCGCTTATTATGAGTCTTGAATCATCTATGAGGGATGGCGCTTGGTTGATTAAAATACCGTATTTTCCACATTATAAGGCGCACCTTCAATGAATGACATATTTTAAAACTTTTTCCATATATAAGGCGCTACAGTAGAGGCTGGGGTTACATTATGCATCCATTAGATGGTGCTGCGCTAAAGGGAATGTCAACAAAACAGTCAGATAGATCAGTCAAACTTTATTAATAGATTACAAACCAGCTTTCTGACACTCCCAAAATGAATAATCAGCTGTTTTATTATTTTCTCTGAGGTAAAGTATCAGTATTAGCTAGCGATCCAAGATGGTGGGATCTTCTGCGCATGCGCGTCACCGATCGTGCAGGGTCACCGATAGCGTCTTGACAGCGAGACCTGTTGCGGCTCAATATTGATCCATATATAAGGCGCTCTGGATTATAAGGCGCATGGTCAGCTTTTGAAAAAATTGAAGGCTTTTAGGTGCGCCTTATAGTGCGGAAAATACGGTAAATCAAATT
Organism: Festucalex cinctus; assembly: GCF_051991245.1. NCBI lineage: Eukaryota > Metazoa > Chordata > Actinopteri > Syngnathiformes > Syngnathidae > Festucalex > Festucalex cinctus. The sequence continues at coordinate 4,078,002 of NC_135419.1, read as the reverse complement.
AATAAATTAAAATAATACTGGTGGTCGATCCTCGCCCATCCCTAAAATCACGACATTACAGGTGATCACAGATTTTGCACAAAATACAAAATACCAGCCGATCTTATCGGTGTAAAGTCTACTTTTCCCCGTTTTTTTTCCACACCATCTGTTCATCAGTTTGTTTCTGTCTGTCTCCAGATTAGTGCTCATAAATTTGTTAGGGGTGTAGCAAAAATAGATTGTTTGTTTGTTCAAATCATCTCTCAGCTTGTGTAGTTTGTGTATTACAACAGCATTTTGTCATTCTACACAAGACGAAGACACTGAGGGCTACTCATGGGAGGCTTGCGACACATTCCTCACATGTACCTGCCTCGCACGCACTGATATCACTTGTATTGCATGAATCCATATGTGAATTTGTGCATGCATTTGAGCGCACACATGCACTATCTCGCTGTGGTTGTTAAGGGTTGCTGTGGTAACGGTCTGATGGGGCACCCGTGCCCTGGTTGGTGGATATTCTCAGCATCTCTATGGCGCTATTAACCAATCACAGGGCACCATTTGTGCCCCAGAGAAAAACAAAAAAAGGGGTGGTGAACAGAGGAAGACAGCAGAGGAAAGACGGGGGTGGGGGTAGGCTTGTTTGTGGCGACAAAACATGACATCATAACTTTAGTCTAATATCGAGTACGGTTTATATTTCTCCTACTCCTTTGCCAATTCCCTACTACTCGTCGCTTCGTTACAGTAAGTGCAAGCCTTCACGGAAGAACATCAAACAGCGCTCTCATGTTTCAGAGAGCTCTCCCCATCCTAGTGAGGTAATGGGGCATTATTGTGTGGCCAGACAATTCCACATCCCGGCCTATAATGTGCTGTCCTATGCGGGCCTCTGCTCAGCCAGCAGTTTTCCACAGCTTTTATTGTTCCGTGTCTAACTAACCCAGCCCCACGTACAAATGTGCTGTGTGTTCTTTTGAACTTTCAAAACTATCTATGGCTTCATGCTTGTTGTTTGGTGTTCTATGTATTTGTAAAGGTGACTGCAAATAAAGATTCATCATTAGAGGTTACGTTTTGCTTCCGTAGCTCAGTTGCTTAGACGCCCCTCCATCTCTTATGGTCTCTCTTATAGTTTCTTTCCTTCCTGCTGACTGCCACTCAACCATGAAATCAATTTCTCATCATGGGACAGGATGACATTGGCATGCGGCGTGTGTGGAGGGAGGCAAATGGCAAATGCCATTTCACCAGGGTGACAATCCACTGTCAACACATAATTGCTTTCTCGGTCACTTGTGTTTATGAACTTTAGACATGGGTGTGCTGAAACATTTGATTTTGTTCTTTGGATTTTTTTTTTTGTCCTCAGAGAATAATTGAGTATTCCTGGATTAGTAACTGTGTTGGCCTCTGTGACATTGTTGTCATTGTAAAACTATGGTCGATATTTCCAGTTTTCCTTGGCCTCTCTCCTCCTTTCTCTGTATTCCAGTCTGATATTTGCTCAAAAGGGCTGACTGTGCCCTATTGAATGATTGCAACTATAGTGTCTAGACTTGAGACAGTAATTGGACAAATGCTTTTTAAGTCCCCCCCACCCCTTCTACAGTCAATATGTGATTGAAGTTGGGAATTAAGATTTGATTTTGACGCAAAAGTCAAACAAACACAAACTTCTAATTCACCTATGCATCCATGTTCCCATTTTGTTTGTCCCTCTTAGGTAGTGTTGTTCCGATACCGTTTTTTGGCCCCTGATACCAATTCCGATACCCAGGTTTGCAGTATCGGCCGATGCCGATACTATACCGATACTATACCGATACTATACCGATACCTAAGGTTTTTTTTTTATTATTATTTTTTTCTCAACATGAAAAAGCTGTCCTGCCATTGTTTCAGAGCATTCAAGGGCCAATAGGATAGCTTAGATTGTCATGCAGTGAACATGTCACATATCAGTGAATGTCATGCATGAGCAAGACACAAGATGCTGCATCCAGAGTCCAATATTAGCGTTGGAATTAATGGTATCGGCATGTTACTTGCTAGTACTCACAGATACCGATACCACTGTTTTAGTGCAGTATCGGGGCTTCTGCCGATACCAATACCCCATGGAGAACACCACCCATGCCCAGGGGCCCAAGACGGTCCGCCAGCAGATCCACCACCCGGGAGGGCAACAGCCTGCAATAGACGAGCCAGGTCACAACCACACCAGCTGGAAAAGAGGACGGGCGGGTGCGCCTGAGAGTGGGCCAGACCCCGAGGGTCATGCCATGAACCTTGTGATTACACACCTCCCAACTGGTCACAACCAGGTTCCCAACTGGCCGCTGAAGCTGCGCGTCAGCTCAAATCATCGAGCAGTTTGTGTGTGTGTGTGTGTCGTTTGTGGCTTTCCTAGCACCTCCCAGTTTAGCAGCAGTTTTACTCGATGACATGGTGTTGAATTACAGACTGACTCAACACACACTTTGTGGCCAATCGACAGTGTGCACAGTCACCGTTTATGAATTGTAATTTATACTCTTCGGTTGCAACAGAGACCTAGTGCCTTTGACATATGTAAATTAACGCCATTGCAAATGCAAAAAAACAACAAAAACAACAACAACTTGTTTTTCATGAAGTTTGGTTAGATAAATACGAGGGCTCGACTGCTTCTCTTAACTCATTCACTCCCAAAAACGTATAAATACGTTTTATTTTAAATGTTTTAAGTGTCCCAAAGACGTATTTATTCGTTTTGTTGTTGTTTTTTTTCATGCTAACGATTAAAAAAAAAAGGCCAGCAGGTGGAAGCAGAGTATAAGAGATCAACCAGGGCCATGATGAAAACAAGCTGTTTCTACACAATTCTAAACGGATTTGTGAATAATGCTGAAACTTAGCTATATTCTAATGCTAATTGCTGCAAAACGGAAACAGAAAAAATCTATATTTTTGCTTGATGAAAGAAGAAACTAATCGTTCTTTTGGTGGGGTTCATGTTTTTATAGCAAAAAAAAACACAATATTCTGTGGGCCTTGCAAAATCAGTCAAAATCCGGTTATGAAGGGGTTTACTTCAGTGAAAGTGGCTGGGAGGGAATGAGTTAATTGCGTCATGTCAGTAGTTTGCTTCAACACGTTTCAGTCAGTAAGCCATCCCTTAAGACATCATTAATCCCATCACTCATCCTCTGCATTCACAACTGCTCTCTATACTGCCGTCTGATGTCACATGCAGCATAAACAAAGCTCAGCTGACAACAACAGCAACGAAAAGACAAAGAGAGGTTATGAAAACCAAAACCCAAAGAGAACCACAGTAAAAAAAAAAAAAAAAAAAAAAGTGGGGGGGTTTACATGGAACTGGTTGCTTCCTGTAGCTATAGCAACCGCTGGTACGCTAGTCCAATCACCACGCCAAAGCCCGGTTGCTAGGGAGAGAAGCGAGTGCGGGAGGCAACGGGACTTCTCCCCGACGGCTCTCAAGGATGCACGATACATGACAGGGATTAATTGTCTGCTTGTCCATGTCAAACGTCACCGTAGTGAAGCATTTTCACACTATACTGCCTTGATTATTGTCTTTAAATGTGCGTGTATGTGTGTGTTAAATTGACAAAGCTGGAGCAATAGCATCCAGCATTTGTCAGACAATAAACCCGGCCTTGCTCTCCGGTTACGCATCCCTTGCAATTGAATTCGTAATTTCCCTGTTCTCATTCATCCTTATTCACCATTTGACCAATCGCTCATCAGCCCTCAGAGGTCCTCAGCAGCTTGACTGGATTGAAGCGACTCCACCGGGCACCCATCTGTCTCCATCCAAAAACCACTGCCAAGCGCCAAAAGAGAGAAGTCATTCATGCGCAGCATTACTCCACTCGAGAATTTTGCTTTCAGCCGCCACCCGCTGCCTTTGTTTACATCATCCTTGTCCTTGTCCATCGTTTTAGGCTACATGCTGTGTTATTTATATGGTAGAATGGATATTTTTCTAAGTTTTTCTAATGTGGTGAGAAGTCAAACACATATCATCGTACTATATTATTTAAAAAAAAACTTTTAATGGTAATAATTTGGGTTATAATAGTTTATGATGGGAAAGCAACCATTTCCTTGGGATTCTGACTCCCCAATTTAAGCAGATGCTTATACAGTGTCATGGATGGGTGGTGCGTAGATGTGATGGTTGGACCCAAGGGCGGAGACACATGGCAGGAAGAGAAATGGTAGGAACTTTACTGATACTAAACAAGTAAAAGACAGGAGAGGACGTGAGAGAACAGGTCACCAAAACTTGACTGGACAAGGGGAAGCAGGTTGCCATGATGGGACGAGATGCGAGAGGACTGGTCGCCAAGACCTGACCGGACAAGGGGAAGCAGGTTGCCATGATGGGACGATACGCGAGAGGACTGGTCGCCAAGACCTGACCGGACAAGGTGAAGCAGGTTGCCATGATGGGACGATACGCGAGAGGACTGGTCGTCAAGACCTGACCGGACAAGGTGAAGCAGGTTGCCATGATGGGATGATATGCAAGAGGACTGGTCGCCAAGACCGGACCGGATAAGGTGAAGCAGGTTGCCATGATGGGACGAGATGCGAGAGAACTGGTCGCCAAGACCTGACCGGACAAGGGGAAGCAGGTTGCCACGATGGGACGATACGCGAGAGGACTGGTCGCCAAGACCTGACCGGACAAGGGGAAGCAGGTTGCCATGATGAGACGATATGCAAGAGGACTGGTCGCCAAGACCTGACCGGACAAGGGCAAGCAGGTTGCCATGATGGGACGATACGCGAGAGGACTGGTCGCCAAGACCTGACCGGACAAGGTGAAGCAGGTTGCCATGATGGGACGAGATTTGAGAGGACTGGTCGCCAAGACCTGACTGGACAAGGGGAAGCAGGTTGCCATGATGGGACGAGATTTGAGAGGACTGGTCGCCAAGACCTGACTGGACAAGGGGAAGCAGGTTGCCATGATGGGACGAGATGCGAAAGGTGTTAAAGTTCCGCAACATGACAAAAGGACTGGTCGCCAAGACCGGACCGGATAAGGTGAAGCAGGTTGCCATGATGGGACGAGATTTGAGAGGACTGGTCGCCAAGACCTGACCGGACAAGGGGAAGCAGGTTGCCACGATGGGACGATACGCGAGAGGACTGGTCGCCAAGACCTGACCGGACAAGGGGAAGCAGGTTGCCATGATGGGACGAAACGCGAGAGGACTGGTCGCCAAGACCTGACCGGACAAGGGGAAGCAGGTTGCCATGATGGGACGATACGCGAGAGGACTGGTCGCCAAGACCTGACCGGACAAGGGGAAGCAGGTTGCCATGATGGGACGAGATGCGAGAGAACTGGTCGCCAAGACCTGACCGGACAAGGGGAAGCAGGTTGCCACGATGGGACGATATGCAAGAGGACTGGTCGCCAAGACCTGACCGGACAAGGGGAAGCAGGTTGCCATGATGGGACGATACGCGAGAGGACTGGTCGCCAAGACCTGACCGGACAAGGGGAAGCAGGTTGCCACGATGGGACGATACGCGAGAGGACTGGTCGCCAAGACCTGACCGGATAAGGTGAAGCAGGTTGCCATGATGGGACGAGATTTGAGAGGACTGGTCGCCAAGACCTGACTGGACAAGGGGAAGCAGGTTGCCATGATGGGACAAAATGCGAGTCGAAATGGTCGCCATGACTGGACGGAACTAGAGAGGACTGGTCGCCATGACTGGACTGAACGAGATAAGACAGGTGACCATGACTTGAGCGGACGAGGTGTAGCGGGTTGCTAGGGCTGGACTGAACGGGAGTGGGAAAACGCAGTTCTTCCAAGACTTGACTTGACTTGACTTGACTTGACTTGACTTGACTTCCAGGCTGACGACACCAACACGACACAACAGGACAATGCTCCAACACAAGTGACTAAAATATTATGATCTGCATTTTAATGTAGCCTATGTTTGCCTCAACAAGTTTACTATTGTTTACTGTAGAAGTCACATAATCATCTTAAAAATGACTTATTTCCAGTTTATGCACTCACTATAAGGGATTGGAATTTAAAAAAACCTTGCAATGAAAGACGTGGTTTCCAATTTGCCATCAACAAAATTCACAATTGGCCACCCATTAAATATCGTCATTTATACCTGTTCAATTGAGCATGTCGGCATTTAGCTGAAAGCTTTTACTTCTATGCAGCCTGACCTTAGATCTGACGTGGCATTTGTATGACCCACATGTGTATGTGGTGTGACTTTAGAATAGTCTGTTCACTTGTCAACTTATTTATTGCTGGTGGATTTTAGCGGAACCCGCAGCATCATGCGTGTAGCTCAGTTGGAAGAATACCTCCTCTGCTTCAAGGTTTTAATCCAAGTTTGCCTTCATTACCATTTAGGGGTGTGAATTGCCTAGTAACTGACGATTCGATTCGTATCACGATTCACAGGTCACGATTCGATTCGATACCGATTAATCCCGATACGAATTTATAAGTCGATTGTTGCCATTTTTTTTCATTCAAATTTAGAAAATACTAATCAGTAAGCTTGTAGAGTGTAAGATTTATATGAAAATGTATTATTTATTTATCTGAAATTTCAGTCTTATAGAGGTTGTAATCTGTTTCATGCTTGAACAGCATTAAAATAAAATATTAAGGCTTAATGTTCCGTTCATATAACATTCTTCCATGCTCAAGGTGTGAATCCTAACCCGAAGTCAGACGTTTTGTTGAATATTTGTCCATTAAAAATGGAAGTTTAAAAATCGATTCACACACACACAAAAAAAAAAAAAAAAAAAAAAAAAAAAAGGCAATGATGATAAGACGTTGAATCGGTAAGACTACCGAATGAACAATTCTGAGCTCTTAAAAAAAAAAAAAAAATCGATTTTTTTTTATTGAATCGATTCGAGAATCGCGCGATGTAGTATCGCGATATATCGCCGAATCGATTTTTTTTTAACACCCCTATTACCATTTCAAATACCCTGAAATGTTCGCAGCAGAACTTTAACAATTTAATTGTGCAGCGAGATTATTTTAAGTTACTGCACAAAGATGACCATAAAGCACACGATGCACAACTGCATAATTAGCTTCAATGACGCCTCGTAGTCACCCTCCAACGCGTTTGAAGCAGAAAAAGCTGAGACACAAGGAGAGCGAGGGGAGCTATCTGGACTATTTTAGCTTTCTAGCCTGAGCTGACTTTGAGACGGGAATTTTAATTGCGTGTGTTGGCAGGAGATAAATACGCAATGGCCCAGACCCCCCGTTGATGTCTAATCAGTGCGGTTCTAATGACCACAGCTGCTGACACCAGCCCGTGTGTTAACCTCCAATCATTAGGCCCATGATCACTCACCAAGTCCTTGAATTAGCAAAAACCAGAAACTTCATGTTTCTCGTCAAAAAAAGCCATCTTTCGCGTCCCTGTATTAGCAATCTACTCAGGGATTGATCAAATGAGCAAGCAGGATGCATTCGATTAAGTCTTTGATGTACTTCAAGTGTTGCTAAATTCATTTTGGAAGACAATTGTGGCTAAATCTGATTATGTTTGGTAAGTATAATACACTGCTGTCACTACTGATTATTTTTTAGAATCTATTAATCTATCCAATCGGATTAATTTTAATTTTGTATTAAGGGTGTATTGCATGAAAAGTACTATTTATTAACCAGTCTTCCACGAATGACTACAGAAATTAGTGAACAATTACTGTTGATATGCTGAAAGCAGAGGCTTTTGGACAATATTAAATAAAAAAAAATAGCTCCAAACGATTACTTGACTGTTAAAATGGTTGTTGAGTAATTTGATATTAGATTGCGATTGTTGATTAATCGATTCATTTTGACAGCTCTACAGTCCACACTAATAAATACTGCTACTTGTACATGCCATAATTTTTGCAACATTCTGCGGTAGTGCTGTCACTATCGAATATTTTTAGAATCGATTAATCTATTGATTATTCAACCGATTAATCGACTAAGCAGATACAACCCCTGATTACTGTTTATTAACTAGTGATTGTTTATTTTGTACTTCAGATTCGTGTACAGTAGTGATTGGGTTGATGTTGTACCATGTTACCGTGTCGGCCATTGTTTCACAAAATTAAAAACATATGTTTGCAAATGTCTTATTTTGATTAAACAGAAGGTAATCAGTCTTCTTTCATGAAGAACTACAGAAATTAGTGAACAATTATTGTTGATATGCTGAAATCAGAGGATTTGGACAATTTTAGATAAAAAAAAAATGGCTCCAAATGATTACTCGATTCTTAAAATAGTCGATCATTTTGATAATCGATTAATCGATTAATTTTGACAGCTCTAGTATACGTATTTCTCACTTCACAAGGTCGTATTGTATATGCGTTAACAAATATTGAGACTGCAAGTCTCCCTTGGGTAGCCACAAAAAGCCGAGAGGCATTCGCAAGACAGCGAAACCGACCAGACAAGTTCCACTTTGGGTTTTTTTTTTTTTTAGACTGCTGATTTTATGGGTGTATGTTGCTACCATGTGCTGCTTGGTTGTGCAGCTGTAACCAAAGCCTTTCTTTCTTGAGCCAACTTAAGCCGTGCCTCCGCAGGGGCAAGGACTTCAAGTTCTGACCCAACTCCACCCACACTTCTGGCAGCAAAAAAAACAAAACATGGAAGGATTTAGAAGTTTCGCTTCTGGGTATAAAGTGAAAGCTGAAATCTAACTTTTCGAAAGTTTTTGAAGAATAGTGCTTCGACTGTACGTTCACGTGAACATGCAGTTCCGATTCCGGTTAGGATGCTGCTATTCAATATATCATGAAAACATGAACCGAACTGTGTTCCATTAAAAATGATTGTTTGTTTAGACAGATTTAGTGCAATCTATTTTTTTTCCACAGCCATTGCTTGCATTTTTAAATGTTGAGGCAGTTAAGACAAGGACATACTACATAAAAGTAGTAATGATTTTGAAAAATGGCCCTTTATGGTCTGTTTTTTTTTCTCTTCTTTCTACCTCATCTGGTTCAATAATTTTGTTAATATTTTGTCTAGAATTAATTTGATAAGTTCATTCCTGTATTTTTATGTACAAACGACACCTTTAAAAACGCATTTTGCCACTTGCTGTCGACAACTATTTTGCAAATTACATCACAGTTGCTCAGGAAACATGTAACGACCAATCACAGCTCACCCGTTTTCTGGGTTTGGTCATGTGATGTTAGCGAACCGAGCCATGATTGGTCGTTACCTGTTTCCTGAGCACACGTGAAATCATCTTCTGTCGACAGCAAGCAGCAGCAAAATGTGTTTTTAAAGGTTATAATTGTTTATGAAAAAGTTATCAAATTAATTATAGATGAAATCTTAACTTTGTCCTGCTGAAAATGGCAAAATGATTTAATTTTCATGCCCAGCACAAGTCTAGCGCAAAGCGCAAAACTGTGCACGTGTGGAAGAATTGACCTTTTCGTGGCACGCCCCTCCCCATTTGCTTTGTTTGTCCATATCAAAACTCACGTGCCGGCGCACACATGACGTCTTGCGTCTTGATTGGTTTACTAGGTCATGTGGGCGTGGTTTACAGTAAGGTCAATTTGGGCTTAATGGATGGAACAAAGCCTTTTTTTCTGGCCAGTTGTTGCGGCATCTTCATTTGCATTAAACTCATTTGCTCCCAAAGACGTATAAATACGTTCTATTTTAAAAGTTACCAGTGTCCCAAAGACGTATTTACACTTTTTTTTTCTTTTTTTTTTCTGTGTGTGTGTGTGTGTGTTTGGACCTTCCAGTCCAGTCTGAGCAGATGCAGTGAGCCAGCTGTGAGTTGGTCAGGCGTTCGTATGCTAATGAAGCGCATTATGCAAAGTGTGAAGATTTCATCATTTGACAGACTGGAAAGCAGAAGGGAGGGAAATGGCTTTAAAATATTTCAAAACACTTTTTCTTTTTTTTTTCCAGTTTCCTTTTTCCATGACTGTATCAGATAGCGTGTGATTAAGATTTGGGTAGGAGCCCGACCGAGTTAGACGGAATCCAAATGCGGTGGGGACACTTTGAAGGCAGTGCTTCTGAAAATGCGGTTGACGCACGTTTTTTTATGAGCTGCTTTGCCGTTTTTTCCCACTCTGTACCCTTGCTCTGTACTTTTCCAGCCGCCTCCCCTCGATGCCAGTGACCTGTCATGTTGATAAAGATCCACCACCACATCTCACCACTGTCACATTTCATCATCTCCGCATATGCGCTCTGTCAGCGCTTCAGAGGTGGATTTGCGTGTTTCCAACCTTCTGCAGCTGTTGAGACGGTTTTGTTCCTAAGTGAGGGCATATTGATCTTTTATTACACCATTAAGTCATAACACTCCTCTCATAAACGGTTTGAGATTAAATGAGCCCCTTTGAGGGTTTTACGGTTGTGTGTGTGTTTGTGTGTCAGTTCAGGGTCCTATTTTTGCGTTCAACGCAGTCTAACATCTTGGAGTTTTCTTTCCTTTGGTATCTTTGTAGACACGTGCATTAGAAAAGTACGGAGCCCCTAAGGTAACATGGTACAGAAAAACAAAAAAAAACAAAAAACTTTGCGTTCACTCAATTCTTTTTTCAATTCTTTTTTTTTTTTGATTCACTTCACTTCAACTTCACTTTCCATATTGATTAATTATAGAATGTCAATTCTTCTTAAATGTCAAGGACATAAAAACTCCACAAATATTAAATTCTAAAATTAATTTTACACACGTAATCACCTAAGTATTACACACACATTAGAATCAGCACGGATGAGATCAAAATATTTTCTTAATTCTAATCCAATAATTGTAAATATAAATTTAAAAGATTCTGAATTCTAAAAGTGCAAAAGTCAGGGCTTCCATAAATGTAAGAAAAATACTTTTCAATTCATGTGAAAAGTAAATTTCAAGAAAACTACGAATAAAAAGAACCACACCTTTCAATTTCTGTTTTCTTAAGAATTTATGGGTAAAATAAATATTAAAATAATCGATTCATGGTCTTATGGATCAATATTGAGCTTGGAAAGGAAAAAAGATTCACTATCAAATACCGTATTCAATTATTATTATTATTTTTATTTAAACCCATTCTTGTCATATGACAATCTGGATTTCATGTACTGTACATCACATGTGATCTTCATCAGTGCCACGTGTAACCATTTTTTTTCCCCCTGAGTAGGAGGGTACAACATCTGTCAACTCCTTTTGTTGGTTAACCACAGAAACTGGAAGGAACCAGACACCAGTAACCATGCTGACCACTGTTCTAAAAAAACAAAAAAACAGACTTTTTAACCCCATTGGAATTCATTCACAGCTCTATGGCAAATTGCTGAAGCATAAAGACTTCTTTAGAGACAACTCCCACTTGACACACAAGCATACTCAACTCAACTTTATTTATAAAGCACTTTAAAACAAGCATTTGTGTACTCAAATGTCTGTATCAAGGGCAGATTTGCACAGAACATTTGTGTCTGGAATGTGTCAGAAATGAGCTTGATATATGAACTTTATGGACATTTGCTAAAAGTTAACCTTTTTTTTGTAATCTGCATTATGACAACACATTTTCACTCATCTCTCCCGCAGTGTGTAACTGTGATCTGGCGAGGTCGGGCTTCTTCCAAAAGAAGGGCGAATACATCTGCACAGCCGACTACCAGCGACTGTACGGCACACGGTGCGACCGTTGCGACAGCTTCATCACCGGCGAGGTGGTCTCGGCTCTGGGACGGACTTACCACCCCAAGTGCTTTGTCTGCAGTGTCTGCAGGTACATGTCACACACCGCTTCTGTTACAAATGTATAGTGAAAGTTGTTTATTTTTTTTTTATTTTTACGGTCATTTCAATCTGATATCTCTTCACTGCACTGCCATTCTGAGAGCAAAATTGCCACTGAACGGACAGCAAGTGTTCCGAGGATGTCAGTGGAGCAGTCGTGTCAGTGTATTTGGAGCACATTGGAAGAGACAGCAAGAATCCAGAGGGCGGGTCTCCTCTTCCCTTCTGTCTGCTCTTTGTCACATTGCTCGCAGTCCTTTTCTTGACCTCTTCTTTTCTTGGCATTCTCCACATTTTGCTAGAGCAATGATACAGTAGCTACTAGCAGCAGTTTTTTCGCAGGGGAATTTTTATTTGGATTTCATTTTCTGCACCCTGAAATTTAACCTTGCGGGGAAAAAAAAAAAAAAAAAAAAAAAGCTTAACTTAAAGTTTGCTTGACTTAAATTTGTCTGTGGCAGTTGGGTACAATACTGCATGTTCTTGTTGATTATTTTTCACCTGAGCCTGCTTTTAGTTTTCATTCCTCGGAGAGTTATTGCGTCTTTGCTTTTGCGCAGTGAAACGATCCAGCATGGCACAGCTAAAAGTTTATGTGACAAAGCTCATAATTAAAATTATGGACTATTTTCGTACACAGTGCAAGTCTAGCATGAGGCGCGGTCTAAATCTGCGCAGGGGTGGGCTAGACTGGGTTTTGGTATTTTTACAGACCCATGCAGCTTGGTACAGTTAAAACAATTGTTTTGTGCCGTTGTGGGTATGAACACAGCCGGCTTGATCCGCCGCTAATCAAAGCAGCTCCTCTCACTCCCTTAAAAGTCAGTGCACGCGAGGCACAGACCTTGAAGCCGAAATTGATTTGCTGGAGTCCATGCTTGTGGTTGAAGCGTGCAAAGTGGTTTTATAAAAACCTGCAAGCGGACCTCCATGGGCGGATGATGTCAAGTTGTCCAGGGAGTTGTGTCAAATTCCGAAACAGGCTAAATGAGGCTTGCTCCAGCACAAAAATCAAGATTTGCACACGTCATGTGATAGCGTGTCGTTAGAGCCAATCGCAAGCGAGGATGTAAAGGACCGCGTGTAACGCTTCATATGATCGGCGGAGGTAGGAGACATTGACGGCTGACGTTTTTCTTCCAAGTCAAGTATTTTAATCGTTTTCATGCATTTAAAAACAAAAGTAACATCCTTTTGAAAATGTGTCGAGTAAAACGTACTGACACTCATGTTAAAATGTAATGGAAAAAAGTAAAAAGTAGTCTAAAAAATAAATGTTCAGGAAAGTACAAAGTACTGAAAGGTAGCCCTCTTTGGCTACCTCTTCATTATTATGATCATCTTTCTTCTCCTCACATCTTCTCTGTCTTTGACCCGCCTTTGTGATCGCCATCATTGCCTCAGCTCTAATGAAATCGGAAAGCAGGTTTCTGTGCTAACGTTTTCATGGGGAAGTGATCAAAAGGGCGGCTGTAAGTAAAGCCAGAAATAGCTTCGCTTCAGTGGCAAGTTAAAACATGCATTAAACATGTTAACATCGTAAAATGTTCACGCGTTGCTGACCAAGCAACTCGCTGCTAAGGTCAAATGTCACATCTGCACTCAATTCACACGATAAAAATTCCATCTCGATAGTCAGACACATAATATACAACCTAAAAATATTAATAACTCTCTTTTTATAGCTGCTTGGTTGCATTACAATGAGAGATGTTGCAGTTGCTGGGAACTAACACAAAAACAATTGTTGAAATGCCTTATCACTTTCGAATTTCCTTTGATGAATAATTAGCACTCTGAAATATTATATAGCTCTTGATTGACTTCATCTGTTCTATGTGTAAATGCCATTCATGTTCTAATGGTTGAAACACAGAAGCCTTATGTTCCAGATTTGGCTAACCCGAAACAAATGTAGCGGTTTGGTTTAATATTGTTAGCCAGATAGCATCATTTTGAACATTTTTGAAGATGAGCGAAAACTCGTCAAATTCATCAAACAAGAAGAGTCCAGTTGCCTCTATTCAACCATTGTAGGTTTGCGACTTACTGTAGATGACTGGGAATCTACACAGGCATAAAGAACAGCAAAATGTTTTTTGCATTGATATTGTAAGTTAAAAATTACTCCGACTGAACCTGCAAAGCAGTCTACAGTTGCTACATTTTTTTTTTTTTAACTAATACTGAAACTAACTAAAACTAAAACTAAGCATTTTTAAATAACTAAAACTAATAACAACTTCCCTAAAAAAATAATTAAAACTAACAACATTAAAATAAATAAATAAATAAATAAATAAATAAATAAATAAATACATAAATACATAAAAACATTAAAAAATAACTAAAATAAAAATTAAAAAACTATAAGAACCCTGTTTTGCACTAGACGTGTGCTGTGTACAAAAATAGGGTCCAGCATGTGCTGCTCCTCTGTTGGTCACTCCTTCTGGGTCTTGACGCCATTTCCAGGCCTTGGCGGTGGAGTGAAAAGATTATTGCTGTCTATCTCCTTTTAAAAGTCTTCACTAAGCCTTTTAGCTCCCGATTCATTTTTTTTCTTCAGCTCCCCCAGTCATCATGGGTAAATCAATCATTCTCTTAGAAAAATAAAAGGAAGTGTTTATGTGACTGACAGATTCACACTTTGCATGTCAGAAGTACTTGATGTGTTTTGTGAATACATGGTTGCATAAACAAAGCTTTATTTTGTATATATTTCCTCAGTACTTGCCGGGATTGAATCACAGTTTTGTTGTAGAACTCGTATAGGAGTCGTGATCATATGTCAAGCATCCATTTTATTATATGTTAGAAAATCATTGGAAACAAACTTCCTACTCGGAATGTATTTTTATTTTCATTATACTCAATTTATGTTTATTAGTAGGTGTAAAGTCACTCACTTTTGTATCTGCCCTCAATCTTTTGCTATTTCTACGTATATTCTTCGATCCAGCACTTGAGCCCCAATCGTGTGCTTGCTCGTGTTGTAATTCTCCTGTCTTGTTTCCACCTCCACAGTAAACCCTTTCCCATCGGAGACAGAGTGACATTCAGCGGAAAGGACTGCGTGTGCCAGCACTGCTCTCGCTCACTGGCCAAGCCAAATGAACCTATCAAAATCCACGGGCCCAGTCGTAAGTCTGGCATCTGCCTTGTTTCCTCCCTTCGGTTTCGAGCCACCCGGCGCAGACTCTAATTTGATGTGTCCATTAGCCCACTTAGCACATTTAGCTAATCAAGTTTCTGTCAGATCAATGTGCCCGGTGAGAATGAAGCAGCTTAACACACTCATCATTCACTTGTCACTGCCAACACACTAAACATCAAGAGTAGCAAGATGTTTATGTGTGATGTGGAAGCATGATGATATGATCTGACTTTGAAAATGTTTAAATTCTAAATTACGGTATGTTTGAGCAGTCCTGTTCATTCCCTTCCATACTTGTGCAGAATTTCTGAGTATGCACACCCCGTTTTTTTTGTTTTTGTTTTTTTAATCATGATAGAAAGTTAGAAACCTCTAAATCATTTTCTTATAAGGCCTTTAAGAATATAAAACAACACTGACCGAACCTCTGCCTGGTTGTGTTTCCGTCTCCTTTCCTCCATTTCTTATTTTCTTCTTTTTGTTCCACTGCTCAAACCTCCCCTCCCCTCCTCCTCCTGTTTTGTTCTTGCTCTTTTTTTTTTTTTTTTGTCCAGACTGTGCCGGATGTGGAGCAGAGATCAAGCAAGGTCAGTCTCTCTTGGCGCTGGAGAAGCAGTGGCATGTCAGCTGCTTCAGATGTCAAACGTGCAACATGGTCCTCACCGGAGAGTACATCAGCAAGTGAGCACGAAAAGACGAACAGAAACCAAAACACTGTGAATGCGAGTCTCAAAAAGTCGAAGGTCATAAAAGTCTCCCAGACTCTTAACAATTAAATCTGGGCGCAAGTGATTTGCTCTTTTGTGCTTTGCAACACGTTACAAAATAAGCAGCGCAGTTGTGAATGAAATCACGGATTCCCCCTTTCAAAGTAGAATACAGTATGTTGATGTGATCGCATTTAACTCATTCACTCGCCGCCATTTTCACAGAAGCAGTCCCGTTCGCTCTCGGCTGTTTTACTGGATTTTGACTGATTTTGCAAGGCCCACAGAATATTGTGTTCTATTGCTATAAAAGCATCAAAAGAAAGATTAAAGTCTCTTCTTTCATCAGAAAAAAAAGTATGTTTCTATCTGTTTCCGTTTTGCAGCAATTAGCATTAGAAGAGAGCTAAGTTTAATCAGTTTTCACAAATCTATTTAAAATTCAAAGCAATTGAGCTTTTTTTTCTAGATGGCCCTGGTTGATCTCCTTTGCTCTGCTGCCACCTGCTGGCCGTTTGTGTAATAACTACCATTTCTGCACCCGTTCTTTGCAGTTGAAAGGCTGCATCAAAGCCTTCTGTATGCTCTAGCATAAAAAAAACAAAAAACAAAAACACGTATAAATACGTCTTTGCGACACTTAGAACATAAAAAAAACGTATTTATACGTTATTGGGAGTAAATGAGTTAATAATCCATAATTCCTTATTAGTGTGACCGCAACTCACATAATTGTGAAAATAATAATTTTCAATTATAAATGTTACCTATAGGATTGCATGTCGCATTTACCAATTTGACCTCATTCTTGCTTTCATTACTACCTGAAAAAAAAAGTCAGAACAACAAATTAGACAAGGATGCACGAATAAATTGAATTTGACTTCTGAGATTTTGCTCTACTTCTTGAGACGTGAAGCAACAGCATTTTGAATGTGTACTCTTGTTGCAGGGACGGGGTGCCATACTGCGAGGCCGACTACCACGCCCAGTACGGCGTGAAATGTGAAGGCTGCAGCAGATACATAAGTGGAAGGGTTCTGGAGGTGAGAACCGAGAACACTTTCAGCTGCCACACAATGCTAACCGAGATTTAGCTGGGTGGACGTGTGCAGTAATCGAGAAACGCTCAAATGGGAGATGACTGTGCTAAGTGAGCATAATCAGCCTTATCACAATCGAGCAGTCGCATTTCATCCTCGGCTTCTGTTTAAGCCCCGCTGTGCTCGGGGAGTGTGCGACTTACGATTTGGAGAGCGATAAACATTTTGACAAGCTCAACCAAACCAAAACAAATCCATCTGCAGTCGTCAAAAATACACTGTTTAAGGGATGAAACGGTTTAAAGTTGGTCACGGGTTTCAGTCACCATGAATCCATGGGTGAACAAAACCTGTGATAGGGTTTCAATTGGTTAGTACCGTAACATTTATACTTTTGTTTATCTGTATTACGTTAATTAGTGTATGTGAGTAGGGAGCCATTTCAAACACAAATCTCAAAGTGCTACAAAGGAAAAAACAGTCGTGGTAGTTTTTCACTCACACACACAAAAAAAGGACACACACAAAAAAAAGGACAGGGCAGAACTTATTTTTATCACGATGATAATACTGATAGGCATAATTTAACAAAATTTTGGTATCAAATCCTGACTAATAGCCAAATTGTAAAATATTCTTTAAGTGGTCGTGAGCATGCAGTGCAGTGGACAAAATTAGCAACAACTGTTCATTTTAGTAAAAAACTGCTATTTGTGTTCTGTCCACATGGGCCAGATTGGGCACCCTGAATAGAACGTTGTTGATATGCTCTTTTTAATAAACAAATTGCAAGGCAAAAACATTGATAACATCATGACATCGTTCTAAAGAAATATGTCATGTATTATTAATTGTATTTATTATTAATTAACATTGTTTGTTTTATTTATTATTTTCACGTATTATGTATATTTTAGTGCTGTCAAAGTTAAAGCGTTAACTAATTAATTAATCACAAAAAAATATTGCTTTAATCATGTATAAACGCAGATTAATCTCACTATTAATTTTGACTGCAGATGATCCTTTAGCTTGACAGCGGATGGCTATGTTAAAGGTAGCACAGGTTGTGTTTGAACAATAAACATAACATGCATTAAAGTGAAGCATTTAATAAATGTTTGCATGTGAAATTAAGAATATTTGTTCATGTCAAACTATATGGGTCATTTTTTTCCACTTTAAATTATGCAATGTAATGTAACTGGTTAGAAAAAGAGGAGGATGAGACGTTCTCTTAACATTAAATGCCGAAAAAATTAACACATAAGAGGTGCATTTTAAATTTGGCGGGCAAAAAATGTTGATAAAAAAAAGACTTTTTAAATAAGCGATTAATCGTGGTTAATCAAAATTTTAAGGTGATTAATCTGATTAAAAAAATTAATCGTTTGACAGCTCTAGTATATTTATTTATCATTAAAAGAAAAAAAAGAGAGGAAAAAATAGGACACTTTTTACCTTCCACTCCGTTCCTCAATGGATGCATGCAAAGCGTCTTGTAGATTTTTAAACATACTCTCTAACATCGATGAGCATGAAAAGATAGACCTACATTTCCCATGCTAAAACAAACTTATAACTGTCGTTTGTGTTGTTTTGTTGTTTAAAAAATATTTTTCTTTGTTTTTGCTCTAAAAAAAAAACAAATACTACACAAATAGGCATGTAATGTTTATATTCGCATATTATTTAAAAGCGCTATATAAATAAAGATGACTTGATTTATTCTTATTATTATTATTATTATTATTATAACATCATCATGCTGTATTGTCACATTGTCCTTATTGTTATCACAATATCTCAATTATACTGGCTTGAAGAAAACAAAAGTTGAATGGGTGACTGAAGAGTTAAAGTAAACGGATTTAAAAAGTTAAATTGCGAGTTGTTGGATTGGAACTAATGAAAGAGATTAGCAGAGATTGATTAAATACCTTTGGATGGTTTTATGGCGTTGGGATGCAACACGCACACACGCGCACGCGCGCGCACATTGTCTTGTCCCTGAGCTCCTTTGCTCATCAGGACGCTTGGTGTAAAGTGCTTTGTTCCTCTCTTGAGTTATTTATAGACACAGAGACATGTCAGCCTTTATCTTTAAGTCTCCCACTCTCTCCCCTCCCTGCTTATATCTGTGTCTCACTCAAGGAACGCTCCTGTGCTCGCATATTGTTTTCACCAATCACAGTTTGATGCTGCAATGATGTCCTTATTATCTGGAATGCATTTAACTTAATGAGAAATATATTGACGCACGCAGCTGATGGAGTTTACTGGAAGTCGTCAATGGCATTCATCCACTCACTATAGCGCTTATCCTGTTCAGGGTCGTAGAAAGTTGCAGCATACACCCTGAACTGGTCGCCAGTTACTCACAGGGCAGTAAAATAGTAAACTATGCAGATACAGAACGATATTGAGCTTGCTAGCATGGAGCCCCGCGGTACAAAATCAAACATTGCTACTCATGTGAATTGTCACAGAAGATAGAGATAGGCATCATCTCTTCTTTAATTTCTCCACTTTCCTTGTCAGAGTATCATCCATCCTATATACCACATGATCCTCATTAGGACTAGGGATGTCACGATAAGGGCAATACCGTGATATCGTGATATTAAAACTGCCACAATATCGTCGTCGTCGTGTTCACAATGTTTGAAAGGAACACATCTGTTAAAAAAAAAGTTAGGTTGATTTCCATTTGTGCAGATCTAGCACCCTCTAGTGGCTACTTTATTAGTGCAATTTGATTTTCATTAGGGATGTTTTGGCCTTCTATGTTTAAAATCTATGCTAATTGGCAGATGAAGGGGAACCTAATTTGCTCGTGAAGCGATCAATGTGTGCTTGCATTAGCAAGTAAGTGCCTCAATATTGTTATTAGAGATTGTAGGTGGTTTATATGCATTGCTGTTATGTACAAAAGCACAATATTGTACTTTTTTTAGTCGTTTTTTTTTTTTTTTTTTTTACAATATTGTGATCTTTTGTAAATATCGCCAACACCCCCACAATATCGTGATAATATCGTATCGCGATGTTTGGATATCGTTACATCCCTAATTAGGACTGTCAAAATTTCAGTTCGGTATTAAATTAAGAGCAGCCTCTTAATGCCTCAGACAAAGCAGCCCTTATTAGTAAGTGTTCCAGCTGTTGTATAAATACTGTACCATATGACACGCAGACACAAAGCTCCCTGTTCCTGGAAATCATGAGACAGAAATGCATCCCTCTTGGCTTTCCATTCAAAGTAACCTGAAACAGAATAGGATGAAATTAACGGCTCGCAGATACAGTTGTTATCGATTTATGATTTCCTGCAAGTCATATAGAACGTGTATAATCGAGGAAGCGTCTGCAGGTGTCTACATTTAACTCTTTTACTGCCACACGTTATCAAAAAAAAAAAAAATTATATGACAAAGCTTTGATCATTTCCCTCATCCTTGAAAACGTTCTATTTCATCAATTTTCATCCGATTTCGTCATGTTTCATTGTAATTTCATACACCTGCAGCCCATTGAAAAGAGATATAATGCTGCCATCTGCTGGCCATTGTTAGTGAGTGGTTTTTTTTTTTTTTATTCCACAACCCATTGACCAGGCAGCGATGCACTTAGACATTGCACTGCCAATTGATTAACTCTTTTACTGCCACAAGTTATCAAAAAAAAAAAAACTTTAATATGACAAAGGCTTTGATCACTTACATCATCCTTGAAAACGTTCAATTTCATCATATGTCATCATGTTTCATTGTAATTTCATGCGCAATGAGCCCAATTAAAAGAGATACAATGCTGCCATCTGCTGGCCATAGTGTATTTGATTCCACAACTCATTGACAAGGCAGCACGTGCTGCACTTAGACGGTGAACTGCCCATTGATTAAAAAACAGAACGACAACAACAAAAAACATAGTTGACATCATTTAACGTTTATGGCGGCATACATCATGATATTACTAATCGTTATTAAACGTTTTTGGCAGTCAAAGAGTTAAAAAAACAAAACAAAAAAACAGTTGACATCATTTAACGTTTATGGCGGCATATATCGTGATTTTACTAATCATCATAAAACGTTTTTGGCGCTCAAACAGTTACTTGCTCTCAGTCTCAGTGCGGTAAGATGAAACAGCTAAAGGTCTCTTTGCCACGTGCCATACATGTCGGCGCAGTGTCTATAAATAGCCATTCCCCGATGGTGTGTCAGAAAGGTAGAGTTGATGGTTTGGGGCCACGCCTCCATACATCAGCTCCAGTCCACAGAGGCACACGTGTGAGAATTCAGCAGTTAGGATAAGAAGACTGGATTAAGCGGAAGTGGTGTTTGTATAGATGTATTGACACGCTGGTGTCCTTCACTTGCATGGTGACATTCTTCTTTCCTTATCTATCAAACACACACAGTGCATTGTCCACACTCACTTCTTCATGTTGACTGGCCCTCAGGGACGCTTGCTAATTTTGGTAGGGAGGAACATGTGATTGCAACAAATACAGATGATCAGATGATGATGATGCCTTACGATGTCTCAATGAACTATGAGGTCATTGTGATCGTGTGTTAAACAGAAGACAAATTCAAAGACGGTAAAAGAGATTTGTTTAACAATTTAAAATCAGTTCCCAGCTGTTTTCAAGCACACAAAAAGACCACCATTATCCTTTTTTTTTTTTTCATGACCCACCTTCCTCTGCCTCCAGTCTGCTGGTACGCCCTGTTTTCTATTAGATTGGTTAACTTCAGGCTTGACAACTGTGGAGCCAATCAGAAGCAGATTAGGGCGGGTCATGCTGACGAAAATAACCCTTCAAATATGGTGCTGAGCTGAAGACATGTCGCGGCGTGGGTTCGAACCCTAAAGTGGACATGGCCAGGCCAATTGTGGATGAACGCGCATCTACGACCCATCCACGATAAAAACGTCAATCGCAAGAGTTTGGCTGCTTGAAAAGTATGTCTTGGGCAAAAAAAAGGTTGGGCACCCCCTGTCCTAACGTTAGCTAGATAAGATAATAATGTGGGGACACTGTATAATTGTTAGTTTTCACTAAGTGTATTAAAATTAACATTTTCTTGGTTTCTATTAAGCTTGTTTGCTATTTTAAGGTCGAAATTATAACGTTAAGCAAGTTACTTAGCCCTAACTAACCTACGTACATAATCTAGAATCAAACTTTTTGTAGTAGCTAGGCTTGTAGTTGACCTTCAAGGAAGCTAAAACACAAGAATGGGGACAAATAGTTGTGATTAGTCCTATAACAATATTGAGGTCTAACCACACTGTTTTTCACTATTTTTGTTCATTCACTAAACATTGTTTTTCGTAACATAATAGTTGTTTAGAATGCATTTTACATTCATTCAGGCTGCTTGTATTTCCAGTAATAACTGTTTATTTTATGATTGTGAGCAAGTACAAATGTTGGATTTTCCTTACATGTTACCATTTGTAAAAGAGGACGGTTTTCTGGATTACTTAAAATAATAAAAATAAAAAATAAGGGTGGGGGGGTTAAGCCATCTCTCCAGGCACCATTGTACAATTGGGTATGTGCCGCTTATCAAACGCTAACATTGCTAGCACTGCTAGCAGTTTTAGCTATAGCAAATCTGTGTTAACTTTGCTGCTCTCCTTAACTTTTGGCTTAAAAAAAAAAACCAGTGTAGTTCAGCGGCAGGCCTGGAAATGGAAGCGGCAGACACATTTTCCAAAATAGGCAGATAAGAAAAGATTTACTTGGTTGTTTAATTTGACACTTTATAGATAGCAGGCCCTTCAGAGACCCACTAATTTGTGTGCAAACAGTCAATGTTCCATAACAGGTCCCCTTCAAGGTGCATTTTGCGGTTTGTAGAATCTCCCTAAATCTGTTTGGCAATATTTGTTGTTCTCTTCTCATTCAAGGCAGGAGGGAAGCACTACCATCCGACCTGTGCCCGCTGCGCTCGTTGTAATATGATGTTCAAAGAGGGAGAGGAAATGTATCTGACAGGTGAGATGTGACGCACGCCACGCAAACACACTACACTGGCTGTGTAAACAAACACATTAGTATGTCAAATCTCCGCTCTCCATCTGATCTCTGTTCTTCACTCCTCTTCAGGATGTGAGGTGTGGCATCCGTTATGCAAGCAGGCAGCAAGAGCAGAGAGGAGGCTCAGGGTGAGATGGATAAGTTTCTCTTTGTTGGGTTAAAATTGAAAGCGCAGCTTTGTTTAATACTGGTACTTCTTTTTTTTTTTTTTTTTTTTTTAATTGGTTTGTTGGTGCCTCACAGCACAGACGCCTGTCAGAGACCTCCATCTCTCCTCCAGGCTCCTCCATCGGCTCTCCCAATAGGGTTATATGTGTAAGTAGCCATTTGTCTTTGCATGTTTTAGTCCCTCCTGCTTCCACCAGACCAGAGATAACTCTTAAATTAGAACACACACACAAAAAAACCCCCCAAAAAACCTAAAGGACTATCCGTGAATTGAGTGTTAGTCACCAACCTTCAGGGCTGCTCACTCCCACGGCCTTTTCACTCTCTGTGCTCATTCATGTTGCAAATTGTAGTCTCTTGTTGTCATATTGAACAATCACAACAAGAAACGAACTTCCCTGCATGCTTGTGTGTCTTGCTGTCCTTCCCCCAATGTTTTGTATCCATAAATGTTTCAGGTTACAATATTCATCAAAAGCAGTTGATGGGCCGCTAACGTCTCGTCGGCACAGTAACCCACTCAGCTCATCATTTTTTACTAGCTTTTGTTTTTCAGTTCGCAAAACCAAGTAGACTACCATGTGCAATGAGGTTCTAGTACAGGGGTGTCCAAACTTTTTCATTTGAGGGCCACAGACAGAAAATCATAAGGACGCAAGGGCCACATAATGTTATGAAGAGAAATTGTGTTTAGTCCTAAAAATTGTACAAATAATTTATTTGTGCTTTTGCATATTTAGAAAAACACTACAGTATATAAACCAATTTATTTGTAATATGGCAGTAGGGTTATAGTTTTGGAATTTTTCATTTTAGTTAGTTTTTATGGTTATGTTTTTATTAGTTTAGTTGTTTAAAAAATGCTTAGTTTTAGTTTAGTTTGTTAGTTACAGTATTAGTATTTAGTTTTTTTAAAAATGTGTATTACTTGTGCGCAATATTTAAAAAAACACCATGGGAGCAACGTCATCTTTTGGTACTTTTCTATTGGCTGCTGCTAGATGACATCACTTTTGTGTGACATACTTTCAAACGTCATTATTCCGGTTGATATCAAAATAAATCTAATAAAAATTACATTTAAAATCATCCCCATGTATTAAATGAATTACCAAAGACTAAAATGAAGGACGTTTGCTATAATTCTAGTTAGTTTCAGTTAGTTTTTGTTTTTTTAAAAAGTGTTTTCATTTTTATTTTATTTCAGTAACAATATTGTTTTTTGAATTTTAGTTTTTCGTTCGTTTTAGTTAACTAAAAGAACCTTTTAATGGCACCTGTTTTTCGATACCAAACATGTTTGTTTTGTTTATTTTATTTGAACTGAGTCAAATGCCATTTTTAGCAAATGTCGCGGGCCACTGAAAAATGGACGGCGGGCCGCAAATGTCTCCCGGGCCGTAGTTTGGACACCACTGTTCTAGTACATGCTGGGCCGGAGTTCCAAACATACCAAGCGGGTATTAATAATAACGAAATAAATGACTAAATAAATAAATGACGAAATAAATAAATAAATGACGAAATAAATGAATGACTAATTAAATAAATGTCTAAATAAATAAATAAATTATGAAAAGTGAAAATAAAAACTGATTTATTTCCATTTATATTTATTTTTTTAGATATAATTTTGGAATTATATGTTTTTATATTCATTTTCATTTTCACTTTTAGACATTTATTTATTTATTTATTTAGTCATTTATTTATTTCAAATTTTGGCAGTTTCGGTCCTCCATATGTTCTGGGAAAATGTTTGACAAACATTATTATTTTTTTCTTTCCGTTGCAAATCATGATATTGTGGTCATAATGCTACGGCTGGCCAGATGTTTGTGCGCCATCATACAGTATATTTGGGAACTCAGAGTTACCCAACTCAGCAGTGATGACTGTCATCCTGTCTCCCGGAATTCCATTTATATACCGCACGTGTCACGGCGCTCTACGCGGCGGGCTGCCGAGTGTTGCTGCGCGTTGTCAGTGTGAGCATGTGGTTTATGCATGCAAGTGGGAGTCGCCGCTCTCTGCTCAGCCATGCTTGCCTCCCATCTCTTAATCAATGACCTTTGTGGTTAAGGTGATGGATGAGGGAAAAAGGCAGTGTCGGCACGCTTGCCTTCCATGTTGTTTCCTCTCCACCTCCCACTCTCTCGCTGCCTGAAGGTCAACGACTGTCAGACACGTCAGACGCCCACGCGCTTGTGCAGGTGCCTCATGTGTCTGCCTGGAGTTGCTGCACGTTCCGTTTGGCCATCACTAGTGGAGTTTCCATCCAACTGTTTTCTGGGTGTCGTTCATGTGGTTGCTGTTGTGTCTGTGTTGGTGGTTGTGCGTGGGTTTGTCCTCTCTCCAGGCCAGATTGGCGAATGAGTTCCTAGATTATAAGGACCTAGCTGCCCTCCCAAAGATCAAGGCCATATATGAAGTCCGGCAGCCAGACCTCATATGTTCCTCATACCAGCCCTACCAGAGATACACCTCTGATGACAGGCTAGACATGACTTACAGCTATGGGGAGGTACAACTGCTACACACTCCAGGCCGAACGTGGCACTGGTCTGTAATTTATGGAGAAAGTTGACGTTTAGACACTCTCGTAAAAAAAAAAAAAAAAAAAAAAGCTTGTGTGTTGTGTATATCTTTGCACGTTGCATTTTTTATTGGGGTTATATGAAATTAATAAATCAAACAGTTGCAACTTGCAATATGGCCACTTTTGTGTCCAGACTCTCAAATGTGAATTTGTATTATTTTAAATGAAGACAAATAAATCCTCACTTATATTAAAACTATTCATCTCAGCTTGTCTCCAAAAGCTGCTTTGTTCTAATTATTCTGATTTATGGAAGCCTGCTAAGGGGCAGCCCAACTGTAAAAACATAATCTGTAGGGGTGTGAATTGCCTAGTACCCGCCGATTCGATTCGTATCACGATTCATAGGTCACGATTCGATTTGATACCGATTAATCCCGATCCGAATCTATGAATAGATTGTTGTGATTTTTTTTTATTTAAATTTCGAAAATACTAATCAGTAAACTTGCAAAGTGTAAGATTTGTATGAAAATGTATTATTTATTTATCTAAAACTTCAGTCTTATACAGGTTGTAATGTTTCATGTTTCATCAAATATTAAGGCTTAATGTTCCATTAACGTAACATTATTTCATGCTTAAGGTGTGAACCCTAAGACGTTTTAGTGAATATTTTTCCATCAAAAATTGATATTTAAAAATCGATTCAGCCGCCTAGTGAATCGATTCGAGAATTGTGCGATGTAATATCGCGATATATTGCCGAATCGATTTTTTTTTTAAACACCCTTAATAATCTGTATTTATTACTTTGATGAATTGACATATATTTGTATTTTTAAATAACATGCCTGCCTTCTTTGATTCTGCAGTCACTTGGGACACTTTCTCCCTATTCTCAGGTAGGCATTCCCCCTTCACGCTGTTACAAGGAAGTGCACTTTAAGATCACTTGAAGCAACCGCTGTGTTTTCATTTTGTCATCATGTTCCCTTTTCCACTCGGCACGTGTCAAGGACTACGACTGTCTGGACATGAAGCAGCGGCGATGCTCCAGTCCAGGTTACATTGACTCGCCAACCTACAATCGTCAAGGGATGTCACCCATCATGCCTCGCTCTCCGCAGCACTTTGGTTACCCCGGTGAGCATTTCAAAATGGATAGTCAAGTCAGTTTGAATGCAAACGGCGTCATGTTTTTATACAAACAGAAATATTTGAATATTAACAGTGGCATTCACATTTTTCAGTGGATTTGATGAAGACCCTTAATGCCTCTGACATGGCTATGATGTCATTGCATTTTTCCACTATAATCAGTTTATTTAAAGTGCAAAATCACCATGCAACATGGTCCCAATACAGTTTGCAATAAAAATCACGCACACTTAAAGCACTTACATGGTCACTTTGAATACATTATTAAGACATGGTTAAGTCCTCAATTCATTTTTATTTTAATTATTTGTATTTTTTTACATTTTTGAGGGAATTTTAGCATTCGTGTACAATTGTAAGTAGAATTAAACCTTGATGACATGATCTGTACTCAGGATGGATGGATCTTTATTGGCATTGCATATGCACAAGTACATTAACAGTCACAACAAGTCTTGGAAACATGAAAAAGAATCACCAACAGAAGGTGACAGGATGGAAAGACCCCACTTTTTAGTGCACAGAGATCTTTGATGAGAAGGGAAGACACTAGGGAAGGAGGGAAGAAAAAAGAAGAGCATAGTGTGAGCCTGGAAAAAAAAAATCTTGATCATACAGCACCTTATACAACTTTAGCTATCATACTGTATAAATGTATACAGAGGGTCACTGCAGTAATATTAAAAAAGTAAAAAAAAAAATATAAACAATAAAATGCATTCACATCACGCCTCTTTTCTTTATTTCTCAATCTTGGAATACCTTTTGTTGTTGCACAGAAAAGCCAAAATAAGTCGAAAAACAAAAGCTAAATGTGAATTTAATTCTTTGAAGCTGACATCTAATGCAAACATGTTACATGATGATTGAATACTTGTGCAAATTGAGATGTATTTTTCTAGTTTTCAAAAACGATTGTATATATAATTACATTAATTATTATTATTTATTTAATTTTTTTTAGTGTGTATTTATACGATGCTTTGTTCAACTTTTGAGACCGCTGATCAGGATCGGCTGCTCTCTTTTGACCATTTTACGACCAAGAACTAGACAATATAAATATTCAACTTTGTGTTGCTGTGATTGATTGTAGGATCTGAGAGTGGCAGGAGCTCACCATACTACAGCCAAGAGGGACGGTCCACCACACCGACCCTCATCCAGCCCCCAAAACATTTTCATGTACCAGGTAGGACTGCTCGCCACTAGGGGTGCAGCAATTAACCGTTTTTTTTACGATTAACCGTGGTTTTGAAACGTCAGGATTATCTCACCTCGGCCGTTCAACAACACCGGTTATTTACGCTCACAACAGCTGTTCTGTTTCCACACGGTCCATTTAGCGCACATTTAACAACACAGAGCTCAGCTTTGAAAACGTGGGGAGAGGTTGTTTTTTTTTGTTTGTTTTTTTTACGCGCGGGGAGAGTTGCGTACCCGAGAGCTGGGTTCCGACACCGGGTTGGGTCCCGCCAGCCCCAATTCCACAACCACGCACTGGATGGGCCATAGGCAGCATTTGGCTGCAAAATGCCTACTTGGGTAGCGCGGTAAACTGCACAATTCGCCAGTTTAAAGGCTGTGGACGAACATTTCACTTGTAAGTATGAATGAAATGGTAAAAAATTGAAAGATGAAAGAAAAATATTTTTTTTTTTAAGATGAAAGAATATGAGGGTACATACCGTCCACTTGTTATACATAGTGCCCGTGCCCTATTTTCAGAGCATGTGTCTATGTATAATCTGCTGTATTTGTTTTAAAAGGCAGCATTTTTTTTTTACATTTATTTTCAGTTATTTAAAAATGTTGTTAAAAATCTACATTTCCAAGAATACTGATGTGATTTTTTTTTTTCTTTTTTTTTTTTCTTTCCGATAACCATAAAATGGAGTTTATTTTTCTCATACCGGGTGTTCCAAAATGGTTGACCCCATCTCGGAAACTACTTGATGGATCTCAATGAAAATAAATACACTTCTTGTTGAAGGTCATAAGTTTTATTGGTTAAATTAAAAAAAAAAAGAAAATTTGAGAAGAAGGCACGCTGTACTGTCTTCGGTGACTGAGTCCGAGCATACTGAAACACGCAAATTTTCTTTTGAAGTGAACGGCATTTCTTAACCTGAAAATATAGAAATCCCAAATGTTACACACAAAAACTTGAAACGTTTCGACACAAGCTGTGAAAATTTGAGGTCATTCCAACGAAAATCGTCAAAATTATTGTCCTACGAAATGGGGTCAAAACATTTTGGAACACCCTGTACTATAATCGTATACCAAAATCTGAAACCGTCGCACTCCTCCTCCTCGCCACTTCATCTCACGATCCACTAATCACTCTTAAGGAACAACAACAGGTTCCTTCGGGAGTGACTAGAACAATATGTGACAAAGTCTCGTTCTTACATAAAACATAATCCCTTTTGGCCTCATACGGCATACTTGACCTTATTTTATCTTCCTTCACAACCTCTCTTCTTCTCCTCATCCCATTGTTCCAAAAACAACTCGAGCCTTTACCTCTTTTATACCACTGGGTTTCAATTTTCCATCTCCTCTTTCTCTCCTCAGCCACAGGGGAGCCCAACATCTACAGGAAGCCTCCCATCTATAAGAGAACGGGTACAGTGCAGTTAGCCCCGCCTTAGCCTGCCTGTCTTCCTGTCAGTGTAGTCATCCTGTGCTTTGACGACAATGTTTACTTATTACCGATCTATTGATGTCTTTCAACGACCAACGATGGATTAGAATTGACATTCTAGATTTTATTTCAACTACAGCAATCAAAGCAAAGCCTTGCTAGCAAGCACTAACAGCACTCGGCTTGCTCCATTTGTTAGTGCAAGCGAGATACAGGCTCAACCATCAACCTGTTTAATGTGTGGGAAACACACATCACATGCAATAACTGAAACTTATAACTGAAAATTCTAGGGTTTTCAAGATTTTCAAAATGAAAAGTTGAGATGCTAATTATAAATGCAAAGCTAATGCTAAATGCTGTCTTGGTTGAGAGTCCAACAGCGCTAAACAAGACAATGCGCTCACCATTATTCAACCTTTGAGAGCTGGCTGTGTCGTTTATCTCGCGCCGGTCCTGCATTGGAAACATGGCGCCAGCCAGCCACAAAAGCTCCATTTGCGATGGATCTGTCCACCAATGACCGCAGCAGTTGGACTACATTTCCCATGATTCTTAGACATGGGTGCAGGAAGTAGTGCTGGTTTCGCTATAACAATAACACACCTTCTATCAATGAGATGTGGATGCGAATGAGAACACAAATGTACATTTGGAAGTAAATAGGAAATAATGAGTTTATTGTATGAATTGCTATGACAACCGTATGATTGACATGCACTTGGCAAAAAAGGAGACGCTGGGATGGGACAAAAAAATCGGGTTGGATAAATCTGCCGGGACTCAAAAAAGGGGACTTTCATGGTGAAACAGGACGTCTGGTCACCCCCATTTCGTCAGTGTAGAGATTATTATGATTCTGCTAGAACTATATTGGGCAGAAATCCACTGGCAGCTGCTGTATTAGATAATACATTCTAATACTTGGTCTTCTAAAAGAAAGCTTCTGTTTCCTTTTTTGCAAGTTATACTTGAAAAATGTGCTAGAAGTAGTTATTAGCACTGTATTTTAGCAAGTGTCCTTGGTTTTAGTTATGTGTTGTGCATGTTGGCTTTTGTTTTCACTTCGTGAATTGCATCAACCTGTGTAGCAACACATCCATGAAAATGATGCTAATTACATCACAGGCTGTAATCTGTCCTTGCACAAACCACAATTTTCAAATCAATGAAGTGTGTCACCTAACAAAGTAAATGTGGAAAAAGTGATGTGAGACCAAATCCTTAAGAGTTGCATGACTGTGGATTACAGGCCCGTTATGTACTGTTTAATGAACATGTTTGTTTGATTTCATCTTATATTTAGTCACATTTCTGCGGGCTAGAGCCACATATAGCCTACGGAAATATCTTTTGGCTTTATTCACTATATGCGTGGTAAAGTGTCACATCTCCCACAGGGGTGCTGCAATAACATTTCCCTTTTCTTTTCACCTCTTTTTTTCCCTTGCATTCAATCATATTTTTTTCACCCTCCCTCCACATCCTGCTCCATTTAACCCGGTGACCTTGCCACTGTAAGTAATCTCCCTCGTACTTGCTGTTCCACTCAGTCGGTCGGCGGATTATATTCATGTCTGTGTCTCTCTTCTTGTTTTGGGAACTCCATGTCAGCACTGTACAGCCTACACAACTTTTGCCGTGAACGTACTTGTGTACTTGTGTATGTGGCGTCAGGCAAGTGGAACGTGTGTGTCCCGACGATGACAATGTCCGTCGCTGGTGTCATGCATTGTGTGGATTGGAATTCAATGCGTCATGGATCAGGGCCGGCATGGTTAATGGCTAAACGGAGGCGAGGAACGATCCATCTGACATTACGCTGCATGTCAACCCCATTGACTTCCATTGACCGTGCTTTTGTGCAGAGTGGCATCAATGTGATTGCCTCACATTCATGAAACGACTGACCTGCCTCAGGCTGGGCCATTACGGGACTCTGGTTAAAAGAGCTTATTTTCTTGCTGTTGGCTCAAACATTGATCTCCTCAAAAATAATGATGCAGGAAAGCGAATGTGGCTGTGAAGGAGAAATGAACTCTTGGTGAACATTTTGGTGATGTTCATCAACTATTTTCCTTCCAAGTAAAAAGTCTGTGTTAAGGAACTTTCTGAAATACACATAGAAAGCCTAATCAAGTAAATTCTATTCTAAGGGGCATATTCATGAAAGGTTTGTGTCGCCTTTACACCGCGCTAACCAGTAAAAATAGAGCAATCCGGGAGCGCCTACTTCACTAAACACGCGCAGATGGGGAAATCCGTCACTAAGTGCTCTGCCAACCAGAATGCGCCACGGTGCGCCGGTTTTATTTGCGCGTATGTAAATGAGGTAATTTGTATACATTTGATGCAAAATATGCCCGCCCCAAATGAGACTCATTGATATACAACGTCTAATTCACTAACGCCAGCGCAAATGGTCACACCGAGTTTGCGTGACGCAAATAAGGTTTTTGGAAAGCATGTATTAACCTGACGCAACCTCGATCATGACAGCAGTGCATGCCATTTGCAGCACAACATGATCACGCAGAGAGAGAGAGAGAGAGAGAGAGCGAGAAAGAGAGAGAGAGAGAGATTTTTCTATGTTGGTTTAGGACACATAACGTAACCCGGGCTGATCGGCAATGGCGGGGAGGCATTGTACGATCATTTTTACGTGCCAGATACATAGTGTACGCCCACGCCAACCTCTGAAAATATATTTTTTTAAAACGATCGCACCAATAATTTGTACTTTATGAATGGATGACGCCGTTGTCGTCCTCTCTGCTCTGTACAGCTTAATGGCGCTATAAACGCTTACTCTCGGTCCAACCTCGCTTTCTGATAATGTCATCTTTCTTGGCGCAAATCCATTGCCATGTGTGGTAAATCAGGTGCAAATTTGCTCCAAGCTGTCCGTTTTGTGGGCGTGTTTGCGCCGGTATATGATTAGAGCAATATCCTTAGTGAATAGGTGGGTAACTGGGCGCAGACTGCGGGTGCAGTTGTGGTGCAATATTTCGCGCTATTATCGCCCGCAGCGAATTCTTAGTGAATATACCCCTAAATCCATTATTTACCTAAACATTTCAATCGCCACATTGGAAGGTATAAAACTTACATTTAAAAGAAGCTTGGTTTGGATTTAAGCATTTCTGACTTTGTGACTTGATGCTTCAATGACTAGAATTGTGCCACTTGGAAGGAAAACAAATAATTTTTGGAGCAATGTTGCATAATGTAGCCTTAGATCCCAACGCAGCACTTTATTAAGAACTTTCTGTGCAACCCTGAGCTAAAGCAAAGCAATTGCTTGGTTTATTTTGTCAAGAACATGTAAACCTAAGCAGCATAATTCTTGACTCTTGACTGTCTCGTTAAAAAGGGTTTGATGCAACTTTTGGATGTGAGGTTGAGTCCTCATACGTTCACCATTTTAACTAGGACAGAGCTAAATTTATTTTTTGCGTGTTTCGCTGGTGCCTCCTGTCTTAATAAGGAGGCCGTCTACAGGTTCTGGCAATTCACTCCTCGGGCAAGAGTGAATGTGAGAACAGATAATGCTTTTGTCACTAATAGAGAACCCATTTTCCGCATGCTATATACACACGTACGTTTCAGATATTGTGAAGCTGAAAAGGGAATTTTCCGGTATGAATCAGAGGGTAATTAATTTTGTAGAAATCCTGTTCGTCTCAGCAAAAAACAAACAAACAAAAAAACACTGTGACATCTCTTTTCAGTCTGTTTTTATGGCTGCACCGCCAACAGACCCAGCAGGTATTTGAATATTTAAAGCAGCAAAAGCAGAGAAGTAAGCAAATTCCGCATGACTAATTTGGGCTGGGCAAGCTCACTAATTCAGAGTGACTGCTATTTAAACATTTGACAGACCAGAATGTCGGGTTTGATTGCTCTACGATCAGTTACATTTGTTTTGTTTTTTTGTCTGCTTTTCCTTTCGCCCCCCCACAGACAATCATTTGAACGCAGCAACCAAAAGTAGGACCAGCGAGGATATTCTGAGATCCTCCCGACTGTCCACCTACTCCCCCGAGCCGTACACCCAGTCGGAGTGTGACTACTACCCATACGGCAGCTCCCCCAGGGGTACTCTCGCCAACTGCACCCAAGTATATCCGAGTATACTTGAGTTCATTTTTCACTCATAAGGGAACGTCTTTTATCTGTATTGCCGCTCAGCATATCGGGTACCAAGGAGACGCTTCTCGACAGGCGGCGATGAAGAGAGTTGGAGTCTTCAAAGAGTAAGCGCTTCATTATTCGCTTCAACATAGTGTCAGAAACGCCATAAATAATGCATATGTTAGGGTACAGTACCTAAACTGTGCTCCCTGTTTGTTCCTCTCACACTCCTTCCAAATGTCTTCAATTTTTCATCCTTTTTTTTTTTTTGACTGCACCTCTGTCGCAGATTGGGAGTGGCATCGGGAGGATGATCCTCAAAGAGGAGATGAAAGCCAGATCTGGTTCCTATGACAACGACCCCTGGGGCAGTGCAAGGAATTCTCGTAGTGGGAGCAAGGAAACCCTCAACACTACAGGCTACAGCTCCACGGCGTACAACAACACTATAAATGGATGTAAGAAAGCGCTCCCATCCCTTTTATGTCGCAAAAACGTTTCAGAATGTACCGGTACCAAGTGTGCGTCTTATACCACCTCTCGCTTTGCTGGAGAAAACTAGGTAACAGGAGGACAGATAAGGATGTAACGATATATAAATGTCACAATACGATCAATATAATATGAACCACACGATCCAGTAATTGTCGTGATATTGCAGGGATGTTGGCTATATGATAAAAGCTCATGATACTGTATAAAAACATATTGTAAAAAATAAAATGAAAAAAAATCATATTGGGGGGAGAAAAGCACAATATTGTCTTTTTTTTCTTTTAAGAAAAATACTTTTTTGGTGGGTTTTTTTTCGAAAAAGACAATATTTTTTCTTAACTCATTCACTGCCAATGACGACTATAGACGTCAAAAATCCAAGCAAACAGCCAGTGCAAATTTTGACAAGAAATTTGAATTTAGTTTTAGTTATTCATTGTTTTCATTCATAGTTATTAATCATTGTTGTTCTGAATAATAACGATGACAACAATTTCATTGCTAAGTGCTACCATTGTGCGTAGGATGGATTCCTGTTACCCAACAACACGGGCGTTGACGTTCTTGTGATCGGTCTTGGTCTTACTGAGACCACATACTGGGTCTAGGCCTCCAAAAGCCAATTTTAGTCGACTAAAATTGCTCTTTATTTTTGACTAAAATTGGATTAAAACTAAAATACAATCAGGTGACTGAGTTATGACTACGGCTTTAATTAAATTTATCAGAAGACTATAACTAAAACTGAATTAAAATGTATTTATTTTTTAATTAAAATTTTAATTTTTAATTTTCTTTTTTTTTTCTTTTTTTTGGGGGGGGGGCAAAATTAACACTGACTGTTTGCTTGCATTTTTGACGTCTATAGTTGTCATTGGCAGTGAATGAGTTCAAAGGAAAAATATTGTCTTTTTCTACATACATGAGCTCCTATTGGCTCAGCGGTGGAAAGTATCATGGTCTACTGTAGTCTTTGACTGAAGCGGGCAAAAGGTTTTTGGATGGAAATGTTGACAAATATTTGCTGGTATGACTGATTTATGAGAGTGATAACCGCCACAATGACGAAAGCATTCCCAATTAAAATTCAACTGTACTAATAAACTTAACCACTAGAGGGTGCTACAACTGCACAAATGGATGACAATGGAGTAGAAGCTCTGCTTTTTAACAGATTTGCTGCTTTTAAAATCGTGCCATGACTACAATATTCTCTCTCTCTCTCTCTCTCTCTCTCTCTCAGTCAACATGACATCAACATCGCTCTCTCTTTTTTTTTTTTTTTTTTTCCATTTACTATGAGCAGGTTACTGTGGGGGTGGGCGAGGTTTATTGTAGGGATGAGTGAGGACTGACTTGATGCCAATTATTTATTTCAAGGTTTCGGCACTGGTGCGACATCAACCCATACCCGTGTCAGCCGCCCTCTTGTGGCTGTTTTACGATCATGAACTAGAAATTTGGAGAATAGAAAAAAAAAAAAAATCATTAATTTCAACCAATTTTAAGGAAAAATGCTATCTTGGGATATATGGGTCTTTCTTTAAAAGTATCTGTCATTGTTTTTTTTGTTTTTTTTTTCGTTTTTTTGGGGGGGAAATTGTATTCATCAAAGTACTGGTGGTATTAGTACCTGGTATCAGTATTGGTGACTACTGAAGAGTTGAGTACTCATACTAGTATCTAGGGCTGCTTGATTGTAGGAAAAATAATAATCACAATTATTCAAACAACAATTTTTTTTTGGTGCAAAACAAGAAAATGTTTACACATTTAAAATATTACAACCAGTTAAAAAAAATAGAAACCTTTCGGATCAAGCATTTATTTATTTATTTATTTATTTATTTATTTATTTATTTATTTATTTATCTATCTATTTTGACAAAAACACTGTGCAGTAGGACAATTTTTTTGGTACAAAACAAGAAAATGTTTTAACGTAAAAAACAAATAAAACATATTAAGACAAAAAAAAAAAACAATCTTTGAAACGCTATAATTATGCAAGTTCCTTTTGGATGAAACAAAATGTATTCAATTAGTTATTTTAAAATTTAAATAAAATGTATACATTTAAGCGACTCAAAAATTAGTATTGATCATCTTTTTTTTTTTTTTTTACGATTTTGCTGATTTTGCTATTGCGGAGTGTAATAATTGAAATTCAATTAATTGCACAGCCCCACTAGTATCTTTCTCATCTTTAGAACTATATGTGACCACAGCGACCACCAGGTGTTCATGAGTGCCAGATGTGCCGAATCCCCCCCCAGCATCATTGTGCATGCAGCACGTTGAGGCTGTTATTTTAGCCCCTGACATTCACACTAGCTCGTCTTCATCCGCTTCCCGTTTTTTTCAAGGGCTTGCATGCACCATCACTTTCGTCATCTCCCTCTTTGCTTGCTTTGCATGCTACGTCCAACCTGACTTCTCGCCTTCCTCCGACTTCTTCCTCACCCCAGACGTGCTTCTCTAACATGTTCATTCTTCATCATCGCCCCCGTATATGCAATGCAATGCGTGTGTGTATGAAAGTCACTCGCTCTCCTGAGCACAGCTGGTGTCCCATATCCTGGTTTATTTATGAGCAGTAAGATCTCTCATTAAAGCTCTTTCTCAAACGGTAGGCGACGCAAGTCAACAGCACTCTGTTGGTCCTCGCTCGAAGGCAACAAAGACATGAAACCATATTGAGCAATTAAAACGTCTGTGTTTGATTCCTCTCCTTAACTGGGACTTTTTCCCTTCCATATTGTAGCTGTGATGCTGTGTGATCCTCCCACGCATTAATAAAAATAATAATAATCAGGCCAATTCATTTTTTTTTTTTAATTATTATTATTGCCAATTTCCTTTGAATGATCTTCTTTGTTTGCCTTTCACAGCTCCCCGAT
The DNA here is from genome assembly GCF_051991245.1 of Festucalex cinctus. Taxonomy (NCBI): domain Eukaryota; kingdom Metazoa; phylum Chordata; class Actinopteri; order Syngnathiformes; family Syngnathidae; genus Festucalex; species Festucalex cinctus. The sequence goes on along the minus strand of NC_135419.1, from coordinate 4,041,164 downwards.
CCCAATACAGCACTGATAGCGGTGAGTAATTATTTCAATTACTTACATGCCAGCAAGTTTTACGTTCATTTGAATAGAGATTGTTTTAGTTTTACTGTGTAGAATTTGATACTTGTAGAAATGTTGGGATTTCAGCTCACACAGTTACTGTAGTGCTACTAGCATCAAATGTTTATTAGTAGTGACCGCCATCTTGTGGCGATAGTTTGTCATTTGTCAAATCTGTAAAAAAAAAAAAAAAAATGTCATTGCACTACATTAATTCTAAGTAAACGTCTTTGCACGTTTCTATTTTAGATTTTGTGTGCAAGTCTGCCTCACTGCCGGGTTATGGACGCAATGGCATACAACGGGTGAGCTGCCAGTCAGACAAAACAATTTCCCGAGAAGATGCCATTTTTGTGACTTGTATGTTGTACAGGGCCTTGAAAAAGTATCCACACCCTTTTGTGACTTTCTAATAACGAGAGTGTATATTGTTGTTTATACTTCAACTGGATTGTATTTGACTTTTAATCCCCTGCAGCCTCAGAGTGCTGACTGCTACCACTACCAGTACGACACGAGCAATGAAGTCAACTGGGGAAGCAGAGGTAGGTGGAAATATATTTCAACCTTGTTAATATTTGAATCAATGATTCAACTGTCTTTTATTTGAATTACAGCGGAATACAAGGTGAGAGTTTTGCACTTTATTCAATTTTATGTTTGAAATAATCCAATTGTTAAGAAGGACCATGTGAATTTCCTTGCAGATTTACCCCTACGAGGCGCTCATTGTCACCACCAGAGGGAGGAACAGGCTTCCCAAAGATGTGGAGAGAGCCAGACTCGAGGTAAATTGTTCTATTATTTGTGTAAAACGGATTCATAATTAAGGTATGGGACAAAAGATTCGGACGATTTCATAAGCATGGGCAAGAATATCACAGTATTAAAATCAGAACTCTAAAATAACCTTTTTTCTTTTTTTTTTTTTTTAATAATAATAAAAATAAATACACTTTTTTAAAATTCAAAAAAATAACAATTAAATTTATAAAAACATTTAAAATATGTATATATTTGGTACATTAGGAAATATGTTCCATCTTAAGTATCAATAAGTTTATATTATAAATAAATGTGAACCATCTTCTGTTTGAACCATTCTTAGTAAGTTACAGTGTCCCATCACCGGTGAGCTATTTTTAGAACAGGCCCATGCCTATTCATGTTGTCCTTTGGGCTAACTAGTACCATTTTTTTTTTTTTTTTTTTTTTTTTTTAGGATTTTTTTTTTTTTTTTCATGCTTAGACATCCCCTCAAAAAAAAGAAAATTGCTCATTACCAGTGACAGCCAGTATTAGTGGTTACTGAAACTTTATATATAAGTTGAATGTGACTGTAAGTTCCATTTCCAGCTCGAGTCAGAATCATTCAAATTTAGGATTTCACTGTTCTTTGTTTAAAAAAAATAAAAAAAATAAAAAAGAAAGAAAGAAAATGAAGAAATGAAATAGGTGATACATGTTAAAGAGATTTTCCGTCTTTCTCCCAGCGTCACCTGTCCCCAGAAGAGTTTGTCCAAGTGTTCGGCATGACCATGGAGGATTTCGACAGGTTGGCTTTATGGAAGAGGAACGAGCTAAAGAAACAGGCCCGACTCTTTTAAAAGCACGCGGGCGTCCGTTTCAAATACTGCCACACAACTCGAGAGAAAGTGATGAACTACGTGGAGATTTCCGCACCGTTTCACTGCCATGGCTGAGAACCTGTTCTATAAGATCTCCTCAAGCAAGCAACCAAATTGTGGGCACACCGGCACAGACTTGTGTGATTCCAAGACGTGCATTCACAGGAAGTTGTGTTCACGTGCTGAAAGCAATACAGACTTGGAAGTGTCGATGCCATGTTGTGCTTTTTCTTTATTGGGAAGGACTGTACAATACGAAAAAAAAAAAAAAAAAAAAGCTGCCCAACTTTGACACATGAGGAGAATTTTGGCTTTGCCTTATTTGTTATGCTTTCTACATATATTTTATGAGTGTGCAGCACCAGCAATCTGAATAAGTAGAATGTAGTCGAAGTATAACATTTTTGTCACTTTATTAGTGCGAATGATACATGATGATAACGGATGAGAGCTAGGATATGTTTGCTCTGTTTTTTGTTTTTGTTTTTGTTTTTTTGCATTGTCATCACTTCTTCCCCCTGTTTTTGCACTCTTGCTCAAAATACTGTGTTCCTTTACGCTAATAATAAGAAACAACAAGCAATGGAAAGTACTTCTAAACTTGTTTGATTTAAAAATGTGAAAAAAAACAAAGTTGCAAATACAGATTTGCAGTCCACGTCGATGTAATGGTTACACTATTCAAAACAAATGGCAATTTGAGAATGTGCAATTTGCAATACACTTCACTGATGACAGAAGACAAGCCACAGACACGATATTAATTTTCCGTTTGTTTTCTAGTTCATTGCAATAGAGCGTTGCAGTCATCCAAAACAAAATCCAAAATGATTATCCAATAATTTTGTAGCTACACAGGGGTTATGATAAGTAATAATAATAAATAAAAAAACGGCAAGTAATTTCCCATGTTGCTTCATATCCATGGTTGTTGACGTTTTTCCTTTGACTGCTGTTATTTTGGATTTTCCAACCATCAGTTATTCAAACTGCTTATCATGAATAGGGTTGATCAATAGAATGAAACGCAAATTCCTTGCCTCTTTCTTTCTGTATCATGGATTTTGACACAAATACAAACTGTATACATAATGCCAATGAACATCTCAAACTGAGTAACATTTTATGTATGCGTTTAACATTTTTGTTTTGAGTTAAATAATTGGTTAATTAAGTACGATTGCATTAATTGATAAGATAATGAAATTTCAAAATAAGCAATTCCATTACACATGTATAAAAAAAATAAGAAATAAATCTTCACCTCATCTAAGAATGACTGTGTCCATAAAAAAAATAAAAACAAATGTAATGTTGAATAATATTGACTAGCAACAATCAACAATCTTTTGGCTAATATTCAGACTATAATCCACAAGTGTTTTACATTTAAGAAGAGAAACCTAAGAGAAACTTGACAGGTGCTAGGACCGACGGGGAGCAGAAAGCGGCCTGCCTGAAAGTTCCTGCAGACAAGCGGTTGCTGCTACGAAATAGTAAATGGAGCGTCTTTATTTCTGAAAGTGCATCAGCTCTTTACATGGACGGCACCATCGCCCGCTGGATGACTTCAAACGGCACCAAATGTGAGTTTAAAGTATTATTATTATTTTAAGTTTCCTAACGTGCTCTCTATGTCAACTTATCAAGTGGGCGTGTGCGGCTGAGCGATAACAGCAGACAACATGCAGCTCTTGGTTGGCTCATGTTGAGTCAAGTGAAATGTGATGAGATTGATATTACATCTCCACCAACAGTTTATTCTTTACACACCAAAAAAGAAAAAAGAAACTATGTGGTGGAGGTGGTTAGTGTTGGAACAGGCAACAAAATGTGTAGCCGGCTCATATGTGTTTTCTGGGACGAGCGCAATTGCCCCCTTGCACTGCAAAATATTGTTACTGGATCAGAGTGGCCCACCCACCCCTTCTATGTGGCCTTTGGCCTGAGGTGAGGTGCATCATTCTTTGCATTTTACAATTGACGCTGAGGGTGTTGTTGTTGGAGGGGGGGTTGTTAACAATCCCGCCAAATGTCAATGTTTAATTTAAAAAAAAAAAAATGTTGGCGAGTGCACTCCATTTACCATTTAATATTTTGATCAAATTGGATTTTTCATATGTTGGACTATGAACGATTTTCGGGAAAAATGAAATAAGTAACTGATTCGAATTTATTCTTGGCTAATGCTAATCGTGAACCGTTTAGCATAGGCTAATTTTCTTAGCGTTTGTGGCATATGTGTACAGGGGATAAGGAAGAATGAGCATCGTTATCCACTAAATTCAACTCACGTTCAAAGTTTAACCTTAGTGGACAAATAAGGACCGGGGGGGAATTAATCGATTAATCACAAACTGTTTAGCATAGGCTAATTTTCTTGGCGTTTGTGGCATATGTGTACAGGGGATAAGGAACAATGAGCATTCATATCCACTAAATTCAACTCACTTTCAAAGTTTAACCTTATTGGACAAATAAGGACGGGGGGGATTAATCGATTAATCGATAATGCTAATCGCGAACCGTTGAGCATAGGCTAATTTTCTTACCGTTTGGAGCATACGTGTACAGGTAATAAGGAACAATGAGCATTCATATCCACTAAATTTCACTCACGTTCAAAGTTTAACCTTAGTGGACAAATAAGGAGGGGGGATTAATCGATTAATCGCTAGGAGCCTCGATTTAAAAAAAAAAAAAAAAAGTTAGTGACACGCAGCACCAGCTGGCTGTCATGTTGGACTTGAGTTCTCCCTTGCTTTTTTTTTCAACAACGAGGCACTCTAGAGCAACCACGCCAGCCCAAAGTCAGGCTGGCTGTCAAGTCCGAATTTTTCCCCCACCTTCTTGGTCTTTTGGCTTTCTCCGTATTGCGTGCACTCATAGCAGACAACGAGGCGCTTTAAAGCATCTACGCCAGTACTACGTAGTTGTCAGTCTTATCTTCAGACATGTGTAATGTATTTACAAACAAAATACTTTTCTTTAATGATCAAAATTTGCTATATGAAAAATGACACTTGATAAGGTAGACATTGAACCAAAGACATCTGGAGTGTCTTTGTCATAAAGTGTTGGTTGGTTCCTGCGCTCGTATGGATGCACTCTGTGAGAAGTGGAGCATCAGGTGGGTGAGAAAGAAGAAAGAGGAGCGGCTGTCCCTATAGAGAAACGCTGCGTTGGTGAGATGTGTGTTTTGTAGCTCAGCAGCCATGATGAATCAAGGCCATTGTCAAGCTGCATGGGAGCATATGGAAGAAATTGTGCACAAAAATCCACTGTGAGGGATAATTCTGCATGAATGTAATATGCTGCGGCTGTAAACATAACGAATTCCCGTTCCCTCTATGCAAATGAGCATTTTGCTGCCTGGAAATGATTGACAGGTCATTATTGGTGACACAAAACTGTGTGCGCAGTATGTTAGCAGCGTGATTATGAAACCTGCTGTCGTCACCATGTCGCAAGTTTGTGAATCCATTATGCATGCATGCATTCAGGAAATGCTACTGCATATTTTAGTTCAATAGGGAGTGCGGACCACATTTTCACAAAACAACATGATTGCGTTTGTCGCAAAATTCAACATGGTGATTGTTCTGAGTCTGATTTTTGCAGCAGAGGCAACAATAGAACGTCATCCTGTGATTCATATGAATGTCAACTTTTCCTTCATTGTGACCTTTTTTGCATCACTTCCTGGTGTGCATAATAAAGCATGGTGCAATCTGGTCATGTGCCAAACAACATATTTTCTGTCATCAGCAAATACAGTGGAACCTCAGATTTGTTGCTATTCCAGAACAATATTATGTTCTAAAAAGTGGAACCTACCAAAAGAAAGATTAGAGTCTCTTCTTTCATCCGGATTTTTTTTTCTATCTGTTTCCATTTTGCAGCAATTAGCATTCGAATATGGCTAAGTTTCATAATTACTCACAAATCTGCTTAGAGTTGTGGGGAAACAGCTTGTTTTCATTATGGCCCTGTTTAATCTATTATGCTCTGCTGCCACCTGCTGTCCGTTTTTGTAATTACTACCATTTTTTTCACCCTTTCTCTGCAATTGAGAGGCTGCATCAAAGCCTTCTGTATGCTCTAGCCTAAAAAACATATAAATACGTCTTTGGGACACTTAATACATTTGAAGTAGAACATATTTATACGTTTTTGGGAGCAAATAACTGTGTGTAAACAGTAAGTTAACCACTGTCTAATAAAACTTCAACTTAACAGGAAAAAAAAAAAAACTACATACATTATGATGAGACCAACAACAGTTTGCTTCCATGCATAACATTTTTGAGTTTTGAACATTCATAACCTTACTTTTCATTTAAAACTAAACTACAATTTGTAAAAGTTTAATCTAGTTTCTATGTCAAGTAAATTAATTGTATGTGCATAAACAGAAATATTTACAGATCAGCTAATGGCAACTTTATCCATCCATCCATTTTCTAAACCCGCTTACTCCTCACAAGGGTTGCGAGGAGTGCTGGAGCCTATCCCAGCCATGGCAACTTCATAGCTTGATAAAATGATTCGAGTACGTAATTCACACAATATCACTCACATAAATTTCACGAGATTTGATGAGGTCTCGTGAATGTTGAACTTCACGAGCATTCCAAGTTCCACTTAGATACTGCTGATGTTTTCACGGTGTCGGGGGATTTCACACTGAATGTTATGCTAAGCTTGAGAAAGTCCAGCTACGATAACAACATCCAGGATATACTGAGAGGGACTCTCCGATCCATTTGATTGTATTTAGATGCGTAAAGTGCCGGGCGGTCGTTGCTTTACCTGCTTCCTGAACACCGGCTGTGTGCCCTTGAGCAAGGAACTGGATTCCCCCAGATGTGTTTTATTTGTCCCCTTTTTTTCTGCTTACATTTTTGGCTTACAGGATATCCTTCAAGGTACAATTATACCAAAGCACCCTGTAGAGCTAATTATTGAATTCTTGAAGTTACTTTTTCCATAGGCATAGAGCGACAGCCGTGTGTTTCAGAGCTGGTAAAGTAAAGTGTGTAACTTAACTGGCAATATTTGCTTTTTATGAACCACGGTGTGTGCACCTTTGAGCCAGCTTCCCCGATTGCCCTCATTGACTGACGTACGTGCACTGACTTCACGACACGCTCGGTGAATTACAGCGACATTTCACCCACAAGTACATGTGGAATTAAAAATACTGTTGTAAAACACTGCATACGATACAGTTGGTTGGGTTGCTAACTATCAAGCGATCGCTAGCTTGAAACACGTTAACGTATATGGTGTGTTTAAAAGCGAGTTGGTCACTCGGATGACTGGTTCCATGTAACAGGTAGATGATACATGTCTTACTCAACCTTTGTGCTTCATCTATAAAACTGGGAGAATCATAACAGGAGTAAAAACTGACGTGGCTCAATATGGAAATCGCCTGATATCGTGATACACTTTTCAGCCATTTTGCCCAGCCTTAGTATGTGTATATTAAGGGTGGCAAAATCAGTGCGTTAATTTTGAGTTAATTTAATGTTCCTTTAAGGCCACTGTTTTGTTTAATTAACACGCGATTAATTAATGACCGCCCCTTACTTGGAAAGCCCGTACTATGGGAATTCCAGTCGCAACGTAGCACACACGTCCACGACAAAATTTTGCCATAATGTCATAATAATGCATATATTTGTGGAGACTGTGGTCAAGTTGTATTTTACAATTTTAAAAATGTACAGAAATCTGCAATTTTCTTCATGTTAGATTAGCTAGCTGAAAAAAAAAAATGCACTGAGCTGTCACCAACATCTTAAAAGTCCAATTATGCCATCTCGTGGCAGAAAATTTGACCCCAACACAAGTTAATATCACACTCATTCTTTACAGTACAGTACATATTTTTAATTTGAACTGAATTTTATGAATTATTAAATTACTATATCGGTGACTAAATGATGCAACCATATTTCTATTAGTTTAACATTTTTTCCACTTTTATGTTAATAACAAGAGTATGAAAACTGCACATTTAGAACAGAACAGAACAGTATATATATATATATATATATATATATATATATATATATATATATATATATATATATATATATATATATATATATATATATATATATATATATAATCAGTATGTATTAGCCTTACCGTGTGCAATATCACTTATACTTTGACAATGTGGTGATTCCACTTGCATCTTTCTCAGTGAATACTTCAGTGTGAGGCAGACATAGCGTTGTGATGATCTCATAGGACTGTGCACTGAACAATACTGAGTGCACTGTAGGGTCTTTGTGTGGCAGCAGGCTGAGTCAAGCCCTCGGTGTCGTCTCAGACATGAATTAATCACACAGAAAAAGATGGAAAATTAGAATGGGAGAGTAACTTATACAGCCGTCCAAGTCATTGACCCTTGGCCTCCGACCGTCCCTTGACAGGCCAATGCTCATTTGTCTATTTCTAATATCTCTGTCATTTGCTGGGGCATCAAAAAAAAGCATTTGGAAAAATCTGGAAAGTCCCCAGCGAGTTCATTTCGAGTGCATTTGATGGTCATGTACGTCAGCTATTAACAATATAGATGTGACAGGACTTGGAGGAAGTAATGGATTCCAGGGGACATTCAGTGTGGAAGCGGATTTTGTGGAGGGAGCACACGGCCACTTAGCAAACAATGGGAAACATTGTTGCTGTGTTAAAGCATTACAAGTTTGAACAAAATGATTATTTGCTGTCTTCTGACACCTCAAATTGGGACAGTTCCAATGAATTAATTTTAATTCATCACCTTCCCTAGACTCAAAGCATAAAGACCTTCTATTAGTGTCCTTTTAGTGTGTTTTGTCTTGCCACTCACCTGTGACAATCATCCTAACATTTGACTTTGGCTAGCCTTATCCCAAACTCTTTTAATGAGCAAACATTCCTATCATATATCTGAAGCCCAGATTTGATCACTGCCGAGATAGCCGCTCACCATGAAGCCACATGTGCTCACTAAATGAGAACATCAAAGTTTCGGCGATGCCTCCAGAGGACACTTAATTCTTAAAACAGGTGTGTGCACGCACGCGGAAATCTTACTTCTTCTTCACAATGGAAACTAGGGAAGCACCAATACCACGTTTTTTTTAGCCTGAGTATGAGCACTGATTCGTGCTATGCTATTAAGTTCCACATAAATGTAGCACTTATACACACAAACAAGTATTGTTGAAAACCACAAACTAACCCTAACCCTTGAGTTTTATAGAATATATATACTTGTGAGTATTATAACATCTTTATATAAATGTTGTTGCACCATTTGTCTTAAAATATTTGTAATTTACAGCCCGTATCCCACTGAGGGATGAATGTTTGTGACGCTAGCGAAATGTTGATTTCACGTCAGTGTTCATTTAAGGTTGGAACGTTTCCTGAAAGTTATCTAAAAACAGTATTAATGAGTCTTCATGGTCTGGTTAAGACTGTTCAGAGAACGTTTAGAAAACGCTGCAACCTTGAACGGACTTTGTGAATTTAACATTTGTTAGCGTCGCAAGTGTTCGCCCCTCAGTGGGATACTGCACATCGATGCTATTCATTAGCCACTATCAAAAAAGCCGCCAACAACCTAACCTGGCAATAGCCAGATAGATATTGCGCTTCACTCGAGTGATTCCTCCGCAATATCCATCTGAAAATCTAGAAATGCACGAAGCTCCTCTCGCTGTTCAACATTCAACAAGGAAATGGTGAGTCATTCTGCGAGAACAGAATTAATTGTAGCGCCCATTCGTCCACGTTAGGTTTGTTTGTTAGCTCCGGCGTCGGCGCTGGCTTCCTGGTTTCATCACAGTTGCATAGCCCGCCCCCAAATACAATGTCGCTCTGTGATTGGTCGGTTCGGATTGGTGGAAATCAACGGGAGCGGTACAAGATGTATTCTCCGGAGTTTGTGAAGTCACAAATACCGTATCATACCGTATAATACCGTACGCCTATCGCACTGATTTTAAAGTGCACCCATCTGCACGTTTAGACCGCAATTTGCACTAGACACATGCTGGGCATGAAAATAAGGTCCTAAAATTTGTCATCTATGCTTATGTTAAACCAAAAAGTTAAATAAAATTAAAATAGAAATATATATATATATATATATATATATATATATATATATATATATATATATATATATATATATATATATACATACAATTGAAAAAAAGTGGAATTTAGTTAAATAAATTCACTAGTTGAGGATAAACTGCATTTTATTTCAAATAAAATACTGGAGCAGCACTAGTGGTACTATGTCTAGCCCACTGGCAAGAGGTTATGGGTTCCAATTGGTCCTGTGTGTGCATGAGTTTTCTCTTGGTAGTCAACAACACCCACAGATATTTGCATCCTATGCCAACTGAAACCACTTCCATCCAAACCAATTGTTCTTAAGAGAGGTAAGAATTGCAATTCAAGAGTGATATGTAATGTACTGTGCTGCGGAATGTAAATGCTGGAGGCACATTTGCAATCTTGAGATGAAACAGTCAGGTGAGGCTCGGCTGTCAATCATGTCATATTAAAACATTCTAAATAGTGCCGCTCACAACGTTCTCCCGCTTCTATTCTAATCAGTGTGAGATCATTGATGTATTTTTATAATAACCCGAAGCATCATCCTGAGTATAATAATAAAAAAAGAGTGGGAACAACATGCTTTTCCCCTTCCCTCATTAATTTGTACATCCTTCCCACTTCTCCAAACATGTTCCACATGTTCACATCACAAGCTGCTTACCTGCTGCTTGTTTTGCAATCTGTTGAAAAGTTTGAAGAGTTACAGCCAACTTTCTCTATGCTTATTCATAAACCTGGTGTACAGGAAAATGTCTTGGGACGGTAGTTTACTCATGGATGGATAGCTATTTTTTGCTTTAAAAAAAAAAGCTTTTGCACTAATGGCTCATTCTATTGTTTTGTCACTTTGTTGAATTACTGCGGTAGAAGCAAGAGCATTGAGTCCTATCTTGAAAAGGATCGAGAGTCACTAGGGACAGTACAGTCAAAGTGGATGCACGTCGGCGAACCGGAAGAGGAAACAGAAGGCCGGAGGTGATATGTGATGTCATCAACAGAGGGAGGAAGACCATCTCTATAGGGAGCACAGGGGGCATTCACATACCATAGGGTGGGTTCCAATTTCATAGCATTTTGTTGGCAGCATGAAAAATTCAATTAAATTGAAATAAAGGGGAGTCAACCCCCCCAAAAATTCTGGACAATAATATGTTCTATGCAGCCCCGCAAGTCTAAATACGATATTCTGGTTAAAATTGCCGTAGTGGATTATGAGTTAAGCAGCAAAATCCAGCAGTTTTCAATCAATATCAGAGGCGGCCATTTTGCCACTTGCTGTTGAGTGAAAATTACATCACAGTTGCTCAAGTAACAACCAATCACAGCTCAGCTTCAGAAAATATGTAACTTTTGGTGAACAACCTGGACTGTTTGTCAGTCAATCATAAGGAACATTCTTTTTCTTTGCATTTGACATGACAAATGATTTTTTTTTTTAATACAAACTGTTCACATTCAGAGATATTGAATTATTTTTCTACTGTTTTGCACATCCAAACGACGACGTCTACAAACATTTACATCCAAAACAAGCCACTAATTATTCTCCTTGTGAAAAGTATCAACCATAATAACAGTGTGGTAGCAATCTACCTTGCAGTGGAATGTAAACGCCAGAGGCGCATTTGAAGTCTTAAAAGGGAAGTCAGACGCAAGTCAAGTGTCAATCAGTTATGATTAAAATACAGTTGTTATACAGTCCTAGCCATATTTCCTGTTGAGCAGTGAGTGTTGATTTTTGATGTTTTGTGAGTGTGTGCGGAGTGCATCTGGCAGCCGCAGAATATGTTTGCTGTCGGCCTAACATTGAAAACATTCTACACACTGTCAACTATTTTTAACAACTAGATATATTAATTTACAGACACATGTTAAAGGCCCAGTCTGCCGGTTTCACTCAGGAAAATGCACTTTTTAAATACAGGATTTAAACAAACAAACTACTTCTCAATTTACAGATCTGGGCTTCTCTTAATGTGTGGTGGTGATTTTGTCCTAAACCCCCCAGCCTGTATTTTGCCATTTTGTGTTTGTTTTGTAAACAGCGGGACGTTTCTGTGGAAAGACAGTGTTTACACCCCTCCAGCCAATCGCAGAGCGGGGGGTGGCGTGTCGCAAACGGGGCCGGGGGAATGAGTGAATGAGTGAGACATGCCACCCCCCCCCACTCTGCGATTGGCTGGAGGGCTAGAAACACTGTCGTTCCACAGAAGCGTCCCGCAAAACAAACACAAAATGGCAAAATACAGGCTGGGGGTGTGGGGGTTTAGGACGAAATCACCACCACACATTAAGAGAAGCCAATAGCTGTAAATTGAGAAGTAGTTTGTTTGTTTAAATCCTGTATTTAAAAAGTGCCTTTTCCTGAGTGAAAACGGCAGACCGGGCCTTTAACTATTTCCCACAAGAATCAACAAGGTAGCAAACTGATAACTATCAATATTCAACACTAGTATTGCATTTTCAAATGAACTTTCGGAAATCACGCTGTCCCCTCACTGGTGAGCTATTTTTAGAACAGGCCTGGGGGTGACTCATGCGGTCCCTGGGTGCAACCGGTTGACGACCCCTGACCTCCTAGTGTAGTAGCAGAGGAGAATGAAAGTATTTGAAAGCCGTCGTGTTTAAGGCTTGAGAATGTACTGTCTCAGCAGCAGCCCATGAATGCCCAGACATGTCGTCTAGCCAGGAGATGAGAGCCGTCACTCTTGGGAAATGCCTGGAATCTGGAGAGGAGAGTGGGAGTGGACTGGTGGCACGAGCCGGTGAGACAAAAACATTGTTGGCACGGCTCACAGTGCAATTTGAAATGCCTCAACAACATCTGGCCATCTGCTCCCCCCCACCGCCAATGACGGCATCACACACCTTAAGGATGCAGCAGATTGGTGTTTTTTTTTTTTTTCGAAATGTTACCTTCTCCAGCTTGGCTTGTGATGTTAGTTCAGTAAGCCTCACGAGATATGTCTGTAAAAAAATGTCAACTTAACTATTGCTGTGACCATATGTAGACTTTTCACGAAAGTAAGCATTGGTTGTTTTTCACCTCCTGCAGACTTCAGCAACAAAGTCTCGGACCTGCAGCGCTCTTTCATGTCCGATCAGGTTTGAGAATGTTTGTTTATCCAACATGTCCAAAGACAATAAGGAAGGAGGGGAACTTCCAAGAAAAGCCCCGCAGTTTTCATTAGATACAGCTCTCCCAGGGAGATGCCTCCGGACCGTCAGACCTGTATTTGGTATTGTGGGCTGAACTCCTGGATTGACTCAAAAACATGACAACGAGCGTGCCTGGTTGGGCGTCAAGGTAACGTGCGTGTTTTATGGCGTAGTTTGCTTTTGCTGGCCCTCCTTGGCATCCGTCATCTTGTGAATTCATAGTTTAACTCTGGGGTTCAGAGGTCACGTTTGGTCACAGTGTGGAGGAGTTTTGAAATACCATAACCGAGCTTGACAGGGCGTGTCTGGTATTTGTCACAGTCAGAATAATTTCGGGTTTAGTTGTAGAAAACAAGCAGGTGAAAGCTAAATACTGTATCTTAATATTAATGCCTTTCCTTGAAAAATTCCCCTCTGCACTAAGCTGTTTTTTTTCCCTTCTTCTTTGTGAAATCTTTGCGTGCTTGAGCTCTCACAGTCTTAACAAAACAAGACCAAAGGTCAGTCAAGGTCCTCTGAGGCTGAAATGGTTGTTACACAGAAACAATTGGTGAAAAGGACTTAAAAGTGCTAGACCATTGCCAGGTACCCCTTTTGTTCAAAGTCTTCCACTCTTCTGGTAGGCTGACAATCTACAATACTTGGGCGTGTGCCTATACGATTTTATTTATTTTATTTTTTTGTCCATCCAGATGGATTTCAGAAAGACTTTTTACTGGCTCGAAATCACTGGTCTGGTTAATCCCAAAGGTGTGCGGGTAGGCTTGAGATGAGGATTCTCTAGTTCTTCCACACCAAGCTCACCCAAGCATGCTTTTCTAATTTGGAGGAGTTAACCTTTCGGCTAACCCACAATATGTGCATATATTTACAGAAGATAGGAACAATGAGTATTTTTATCCACTAAAGCCAGTCCTGGGTTATACCCCGCCTACTGCCCAAAGCCAGCTGAGATAGGCTCCAGCACCCCCCGTGACCCTTGTGAGGAATAAGCGGTCAAGACGATGGATGGATGGATGGATGGAAATTCAACTCACATTCAACCTAAAATGAAAATTAAAAAAAAAAGATCTTTTTTTGTGAATTTTTTTGAGGGGGGGCGGTCGATTACAGTAATCGATAGGCAACTCGGTTTTTAAAAAACTCGTTAGTGACAGAACTACTCTGGTATTACGGGAGGGAAAAAGGATAGAAAGTGGTCTCTGTTACCTTTTTGCTTCAGAAGTGGGGCAGACTACTCAAAGCGACTGCATAGGATAGGACGACTGCACGTATGGTTGTGGCTAGTTCACACTCATGATAGCACTTGACTTTTGCGGAAAATTGTATAATTGGCAAAATTTTAGAGTAACAGTATTGTCCTGTAAAAGGGGTCATTGAGGTTTTACGTCGTTTTGTGCCGGAGGGTTTCTGACTGTCACGTTTAGTATCGATGTTGGTGAAGGCGTGTTTGATCATGTCAGAGCCTGCAAGTCTGCCTCGGGACAAGAAGCAGCATTGAAAAGTTCCAGCTTGCCTCCCTCTCAGCTGACTCACCCGCTCCTTTTCTTTACCTCGCTTTTAAAAATAAAAGCACCTCCAATTCAAAATCATCACTTGGAATTGATTTTTATCTCCAAAGTGCAACTATGTCGGTTCTTATGTTAAATTGCAGATTCTGCCTATACTGTACTTCAATTAATAATACATTCTGAAGAAAAATTGTGAATAATAAAACAGGTAAAGGTTAACTAGTAGAGTGTGTAATTGGGAGTGAGGGACTATACCAGGTGCTGCCCAATCCTTTAGGATTAGATCAGACAGGGATTTAATAAGGACTCACACATACACAGCAGCAGCACAAACCCACTGCCCCCCCCCCAAAAAAAAATAAAAAATAAAAAAATGGGCAGATGGAGGGAGGGAGTGTCGAGATAACAGATCAGCGGGAGGAAGGGAGAGGAGGGACTGTGATTTCAGCAGCAGGCAGGCTGACTGGCTGGAGACCACCTCAACAGGCAAGCCAACAACACAACCAGGCCTCAACTCGGAATATTTCTCACACGATCAGCTTGTTGTTATGAATCAACCTCTGTGAACTGGGACCATGGTCGGACTCTCAGCAACTGCTGTAGAGGGTAAGCTTTGCCCAATGCTCTATATAACGTATTCCTGGACGAATTAGGGGTAGAAGCTTGTAGATCTTCACTTGAAAAAAAAAATAGGAGCTTTTAAATTGCAAGCAACACTGTGGGATTGTTGATATTCATTCAATAATGTAGTACCAACAACGGTCACTGAAATAAGTTGTCAAAATTCATAGTGACAAGTAGGGATGTCACAATAAGGGCAATATTGTGATATTAAAACTGCCACAATATCGTCGTCGTTATGTTCACAATATTTAAAAGGAATACACCTGTTAAAAAAAAGTCAGGTTGATTTCCATTTGTGCAGTTCTAGCACCCTCTAGTGGCTATTTTATTAGTGCAATTTAATTTTCATTAGGGATGTTTTGGCCTTCTATGTTTAAAATCTATGCTAATTGTTAGATAAAGGGGAACCTAATTTGCTTGTGAAGCGATCAATGTGCGCTTGCATTAGCAAGTAAGTGCCTCAATATTGTTATGAGAGATTGTAGGTGGTTTATATCCATTGCTGTAAATGTACAAAAACACAATATTGTGCTTTTTTTTTTTTTTTTTTAGTATGAGCTCTTTTTTTACAATATTGTGATTTTTTTTTTTTTTTAATATCGCCAATGCCCCCACAATATCGTGACAATATCGTATCGTGATGTTTGGATATCGTTACATCCCTAGTGACAAGCCACACAACTTTCTGCTCCGGAGTGAGTCTGCTTTAATTGCATCCGGCACAATGTATGCGTAATCTGGACAGGATGCAATGGAATCCCAAAACGACATTCTGCAGTGAAATGAGCTGCACGGCGTCAGAAAGCTTGGCCTGTCAAAAAAAAATAAAAATAATAATAAAAAAGCTTGGCCTCAGTCACATGTCAAAGCTTCGTCAACAAGAGAAAGAAATCATTGAATGCAGCGATGTTTGCTGAACAAAATCGTAAGTTCTTCCAGGGAGATACCTCTGGACTGTCAGATCTGTGTTTGCTATTTAGGTTAATGGTACAATCATTTTTGTCTTTTGTTTGTTTGTTTTTTTTTAATGTGATTTAATTGGATGACAATTTAAAAGTAATGTCTGATTTCATTAGGTTTTGCAGAAATTGTGAGATGATGCAGCGGACATAAACCCTGAAAACTAATTAAAACGAACTAAAATGAAAAATTCCAAAACTATAATAACCCTACTGCCATATTACAAATGAATTGGTTTATATACTGTAGCATTTTTCTAAATATGCAAAAGCACAAATAAATTATTTGTACAATTTTTAGGACTAAACACAATTTCTCTTCATAACATTATGTGGCCCTTGCGTCCTTCTGATTTTCTGTCTGTGGCCCTCAAATGAAAAAGTTTGGACACCCCTGCCGTGAAGCCATAAATGCACCAAACATTTGTTTGCTCGTTATATGAACCAAACTGTACTTCCAAGTGCGATTTGTGCTTTCGTAATGCTGCATTATTATGAAAGCGACCGATTGGCGCCTGAGCTCGGCTAATTGGGAAACTCGGGAGAGTCTCCGTGTCGCCAAATTCTTCTGTAATTAGCTGGAATATGCGCAACCTATTGTGAAACAGCGTGGCTGCTGAATGACTGAAGTGTCACCAAGCACAAAGGTCATCTGTGTGTGCGCGTTTGTGCGTAAGAGTGCGGCACACTCAGCAAATCCTATTAAGGAGCAAAACAACTCAGCTGAGGTCAGATTATTTTTCATATCAGGGTTTGTTGGATATGTTAGCACAGGTGCTCTGTTTGCTGACAGGATTCAACTCCCCAAACCTCCTCCCCCGCTTCTCCTCCCCTCATCCTTGCTGACTCCCTTTTGACAAAAAAAAAAAGTCTACGCATGCATCTTTATTGAGTGGCTGCACTTTGCAGAGTCTCGCACTGTTAACGAGGTGAGGAATGTGTGTGGTGTTTACCAGCAATTGTCATACGAGTGAGAGGAAGTCAATGTTTGACAGAGGCTAAAGCTTTTCAATAGCTTCAAGCATTCCTGCTGGGACAGCAAAGGAAGTGTGTGCGTGTTGATGTTTTTTTTACTTTGAAATGTAGGTATAAAATATCCTGCAAATATTTTAAGTGTCAACAATTTCAGGGTGGTAGAAGAAGATGAAGTTTTGTCCAGCTTTAATTAAAACTCGTGACCTACCGCTTACTCCGGTTTCCCTCTAGTGCTTTGAAAGACAAATACGCAAATTGTGATAAGCGTGTGCTGTTTTTTATTTGGATTTAGTCATAGTGGTTATTGAGTAGGGCTGGGTATTGCCGCCAACCTCACAATACAATACGTATCACGATACAGGGGTCACGATACGATACGTATCACGATACAGGGGTCACGATACGATACGTATCACGATACAGGGGTCACGATACGATACGTATCACGATACAGGGGTCACGATACGATACGTATCACGATACAGGGGTCACGATACGATACGTATCACGATACAAGGCGCACGGTACGATACGTATGGCGATACAGGGGTCACGATACGATACGTATGGCGATACAGGGGGTCACGATACGATACGTATCACGATACAGGGGTCACGATACGATACGTATGGCGATACAGGGGTCACGATACGATACGTATGGCGATACAGGGGTCACAATACGATACGTATCACGATACAGGTGTCACAATACGATACGTATCACGATACATATTTAGCCCAATACATGATCGTCAAGGTGCTACGTATCCCGATATTTTACATTAATTTTCTTCCATTTTATAATAACAGATATAATAACACAAAAACGTTTATTATTCTGGATGGCAAAAAACGTTTTTGTTAGTAGCTCTTCTGGTTTACCACCTAGCAGCATGCCTGCCTAAATGTATACGCACTGCAGAGCAGGGAGCAGTTTTCACAGACACACCGGGAAAATGTATTAATAGGCATGAGCCGATATATGCAAAAATATCAAAGTATTAAAGTTACAGCTTTAAAATGTGCTTGTTGGAAATATTTTGGGAAATAAAAACACAATTTTTTCATGTAACACATTTTATTTCATTTTTTTAAACAAAATATAGGACAATTGGTACATTGAGACACGTGCCATGTTATGTTTATAAGTACATAAATGTTGATATTCTTCCTCTGCTTTCATTTTTCTTAGCAAGAAACAGTGTCCAATGACTGGTGAGCTATTTTTGCATTAATTGAAGGCAATTAACTTCAAAGACGCTGCTGGTTTTTATTTTTTAGGTACAATGCAAGCTGAAAACATTAACTGCCTATTCAAAGTTAACGAGCAATGTCGATTCTGCCGCCTGCGTATCGATACGTGTATCGTAATGAGGCCCGCAACGATATATTGCCGTATCGATTTTTTGAGCATATTATTGAGGTATAGAGGAATGACTTCAGCAATTATCAAACCATATAATCATCTTTTTAAATCTTAGTGTTTTGGTTTTTGAGTTCTGTGTCCTTGATTAGTTTACGAGATTTGATTTAGTGCTGACTCGGCTCTAAATGTGCAGTGAATGAATCACACTGTGCATGGATTTTTTATTTATTTTTTTTGCTTCCAAGGTTAGGGGAAGCCCAATTTCAATCCAGAGCGACAATCCAAACAGCTGGAACCTTTGGCAAAGCGAGCGCTTTCACTCGGCCAAGTGATCCGACTCTCCCGAGCCTCCCAATCTCCCTCGCTTGGCCAATCACGTCATCGTGAGCGGGGTCAAAGTGGCTGATCTGTGCATGAATCACTTCTTCGTGCCACCTTTACGGGGAGTGAGCGCAAGCGTGCTTTTTGGTACAATAGAAGGAAATGTTTTTTAAAGGAGCAGTAAAGTGCGCACGCTACTAGCTTGTAGCTGCAGTTCTATTTCCATTTTTGACTTCATCATTGATGGTCCATTGTTTCAACCCATAGTAAGACATACCTCAGGAAAGTATTTCTGTTGCATTTAGGGGTGGGGCCTCCTTGCGCTTTCACACCACTGACAAAAATACATGAAAACTATCAAAAAGTAATTAATCCGCTCCTCAAACTTTCACAGAACTTATTTATTGTCCCACCTTACTTAAATACACACCGGGTCTTTTTGCCAAATGGCTGCCTTCCCAACAGATTTTTCTGGCTGAGCGACTGTCCCATGGCTGACCCCAACAAGATGCACGGTTCAGCAGGTCTAATGTTGTGTGCACTGTGAAAAGGAAGCAGGTAGGAGGGAGGTTTGGCTGGTGCTAGCTAGGTGGAAGAGTTTGTGTTATGGTACAGTGACAGGACAGTCCCATTTTGAGTATTGTGTCCTGAGTCCCGGTAGAGTTTGCTAGCCCCGTTTGTATTGTCCCACTTTTATGCAGGTCCCGTCTCGAGTTTTATTGTAGTCCAATCAACTAGCCAATTGTTTGGGCCAAGCGTGTCAATCACATCGTTGTCCTAGCAATTCTTATGACAAACTAATTCCAAAGGAATTTAACTGTTTAATTATTTCCTACATTTCTGTCCATTTTGTCATTTTTACGTTTATGGAATTTAACGGAATGCAGACATACCAAAACTTTTTTTTTTTTTTTTTTTTTTTTTTTTTTTTTTTTTTTTTAAAGGGCAATTGTTTTTCACAGGAAAGCAGCAATATGCCTCCCGTGTATGGGTAAAAAAAATAAAAAGAACAGCATCTCTCTTTTGAACTCTTAGATGACAAATGGACAAATAATGGCGTAAACCCTTTTTTTTTTCTTTTTTAATGTTTTTTTTTTTTTTTTTTTTTAATGGGGCGAGCTGGGATCGAACAGGCACCCGATGGTTTGGTGGCGCAGACTGCTACCAGTGAGTTGTTCTGGGCTGCTGACATTGCTGAGGAACTTATTTAAACGTTTAGGAAGTAAGATATGCAAAATGACCTACTTTTTTTTTTTTGTAAAAGTTTTTCAATATATAAAAATAACACACCAAATCCACCTTCTTTTTTTTTTCCCTGCACATCTCGCGATCAACTTGGGAGCAGTCCGCACTTGCCTGTGTCTAGCGTCAACACAGATATATAAGATATAGCAGGAATTCAAACAAAATGAACAGTGTCAACAAGTTCAGATGTGGGAATTATGGGGCATTATTTTCCAGCAGATGCTATCAGCTTTACTGTGATGCCGCTGCTTCGGTGTTGATTGGTTCGTAGGGGCCCCAACTATCGACGCCCACTGGCCGCAACATTAGGTACACTTGCAGAATCGTTTGAAATTCTGTTTTTCCAAAGATAATGCTAAGCTTTGATCGACTAGCCTCAGCAGGGTTCTCTGTTTTAATGAGTGCTGGAGAACTGCGCTGCATTAATCTGAAAGCTGTCACATTTCGGTTGCATTATTTACACTGACTTTTATCATTGGAGCTAATGAGAGTGCACTGGTGTGATGATACAGCTTCAGTGATCCAAGGCATTGTTGTTTCACCAGATGGGAATGATGGAGACTTGCTAAGAGGGGGGGGGATCTTCACCTGTATCATTACCACGCAACACTCTGCAAACAACATCTGTATTCTTTTTATTGACTGGACCGAGAGTTTTATATGTTGTGTTGTCACTATGACAACATACCACACTGAGGAGAGACTGAAGCAAAATGGAATTTGAGGGATTCAAAATGGAGGTAGGTTCAGATGTGTCTTTGTTTTCCTAAAACGGGGAGTAGAACATCTCGCACCGGCAGATGATGTGAGCGTTCCAATAAGTGTGTCGTTTCATGCGCTTTCAACTTCTCGGCCTTTGTGTGTGCAAGCCTTAAAACATCTCTCAACTTTCAGATCAAGATCACGTCATTAAAGGGAAAGCTTGGCCTGTGTTATAAAAGTGCTCTGTAATTTGTTATTCTTGTCACGAGCGCATATCTCGGCATACTGTCAAAGCTTTTGACTCATTTGCTCCCAATAACG
Source organism: Festucalex cinctus (assembly GCF_051991245.1). Taxonomy (NCBI): domain Eukaryota; kingdom Metazoa; phylum Chordata; class Actinopteri; order Syngnathiformes; family Syngnathidae; genus Festucalex; species Festucalex cinctus. Next base: position 4,020,166 of record NC_135419.1, on the reverse strand, counting down.
TGTAAATACGTTTTTTTTAATGTTTTAAGTGTCCCAAAGTCGTATTTATCCGTTTTTTTTTTGTTTGTTTTTCATGCTAGAGCATACAGAAGGCTTTGATGCAGCCTCTCAACTGCAAAGAACGGTTGCAGAATTGGTAGTTATTACACAAACGGCCAACAGGTGGCAGCAGAGCAAAGGAGATCAACCAGGGCCACGTAGAAAAAGAGCTAAATTACTTAAAATTTTGAATAGATTTGTGAAAACTGATGAAACTTAGCTCTCTTCTAATGCTAATTGCTACAAAACGGTAACAGATAGAAACATACTTTTTTTTTCCTGATGAAAGAAGGGACTTTAATCTTTCTTTTGATAGGTTCCATTCTTTTATAGCAATAGAACACAATATTCTGTGGGCCTTGCAAAATCAGTCAAAATCCAGTAAAACAGCCGGGAGCGAACGGGATTGCGAAATGTGAAAATGGCGGCGAGTGAAAGAATTAATTTGGCGTCATAAGCGTTTGATTTTTGTCATTGTGTGAGCAAGCCATATTTCCAAGATAATAATGATGTTGGTGGTTCCTTTTTGGTTTGAAGATCAAACAGCTTGTTTTATCTTTCTCTGTTTTAATGAGGAGTTGCACGCATCTGTCCTGACTGTCACTCCATTCTTGTATTGTTTAGTCTGGCTCTTATCAGAGGAGGAGAGAGATGCTCACAGACGGTGAAGGTTAAAGGGTTAGAAAAGCAAAATATGTTGTGAAAGCAAAAAAGGAGCAGCTTACATGATTGTTTAGACATCCTTGCCTGACCTTTGCTCCGCTGATGCTCTGTGTATCCTCTGACATTTCATCTCCATGCAGCAATGGAGCGGTTGGTGAGTGAGCTGAGTGCACTCTTGAAGTTGTTGGATCAGGAGACCCTGAGCTCCTCCACACAGGAAAAGAAGACCTCCGTTTGGAACCTCTTGCAGCAGATACAGCCATCAGGTCGGCCACCAAGCCGATTTTGATTTGAATGAAACTTGGTGTACTTGTTGATAGTGATGGTATAACACTCCTTATTGTTGCTAAAAATGTACACCTCTTAAAGATTACATTTTATGGAAAAAAAACGTGTTTAGGTCACATATTCAGAAGGTCAAAAGTCAAAAGGTTACTGTATTTTCCGCACTATAAGGCGCACCTAAAAGCCTTCAATTTTTTGAGGATCCCGCCATCTTGGAACGCTAGCTAATACTAATCCTTGACCTCAGAGAAAATAATAAAACAGCTGTTTATTCATTTTGGGAGTGAATGGAGTTGTCAGAAAGCTGGTTTGTAATCTATTAATAAAGTTCGACTGACCTATCTGACTGTTTTGTTGACATTCCCTTTAGCGCAGCGCCATCTAATGGATGCGTAACGTAACCCCAGCCTCTACTGTAGCGCCTTATATATGGAAAAAGTTTGAAAATATGTCATTCATTGAAGGTGCGCCTTATAGTGCGGAAAATGCGGTACTAACATATGCACCAGACTCCTCAAAGAAACTTGTTGAATTCCCTTTCTAACAATATCTGTTGTGTGAAGATTGACCCACTCGTTCCTCAATACAAGGGTTCAAAGGAAGATGGCCACGCCCCTTTTTGACAAAAAATGTCCAAATTCGGCGGACTGATGCTCCCAAACCCGTGCTCCGATTCACCTATAATTTGAGATTTTGTGCTGTGCCGTCGCTATCAACAAGTACACCAAGTTTCATGAAAATCTAATTTGTCTTGGTTCAAATTTTCACTTGAGGAGTGATTTGGTATGGAACGATCCTAAGAGAAATACATAAAAAGGTGTTGCCCGAGCCACAAGTGTTCAAATGAGCCTTTGTTATTCCAGTTTCAGGAGCCGACTACATCTATGTGAACTCGGCAGTGTACAGGAATGGCACCAGCTTTGTGGAGTCCCTCTTTGAGAAGTTTGGTGCGTTTCAATTCCCGTACATTTACAGTACACAGGGCCTCCCGTTTCGTCTTGAAATTAAATACGAGTTGTTTTCACTTCCAGACTGTGAGCTTGGGGACCTAAAAGATGTTACAGACGATTTGAAGCTAGAAAAAGACACACAAAGTGAGAATTTGAAACAGGTCAGTGGCCTAATTTCATGCGCAGCCAAATGTTTTTTTTTTTTTTTTTTTTTTTTAAATTGGAACTGGCTTAGTTGTGTGATATTTGACTCTCCACATCATTTAAAATCTATGCTAGACTTTCAGCCTTTCTTTTCCAAAACTAACTAAGTGAGAGAAGATTGCGATGTGTACATGATTGAAGAGGCTTTAGGGAATACAAGACGACGTATTCCATGTTGCGGGGTTTCCCACATGCTCATCGCACTGTAAATGAAGAATTAGGACCCCACCCAGTTTATTCTCTGTATCTCTTTGATGGAGTAGCCCCTTCGGCTGGGAACATACAAATCACTCAAACATTTTTATCTTCCTAGCTCACCTCCAAGTGCTGCGGCGAGTCCTCAGCCGGGCATTCAGCTGACTCACCTCCCCCTCTGCCCACAACACCTCCGCCTGAGGAGTATTATGAGGAGGCAGTGCCACTCGGTCCGGGCAAGATGCCCGAATACATCATCGCGAGAGGTAAACGTCTTTCGTGCTCGACTTAACATTTTGTCCATATTGATTTCTTTTTTCGATCAGACATTATAAATGGATACATTTAGCACATAATTACGTATTAACAAGGTGCTTCTTGTGATTTAAAATGCTTCAATTTAGTGGCAGATTTGTAGTAGTTCATTTCAAACTTCATGTGAACTACCAACTTCAGGTTTCAAGAAATGTGCCTTAGCAATTGTGAAGGAAAAAAAAACTGTATTTGTTTGCAGTTCGACCGAGCCCTCCCAACTCCATAGAGGACGGATATGAAGATGCAGACAACAATTACCCAACTACTCGCATCAACTCCCATCGTAAAAACTCCTGTAAGTTAACTCATTTGCTCCCAATAACGTATAAATACGTTTTTTTAAGTGTCCCAAAGACGTATTTATACGTTTTTTTGGTTTGTTTGTTTTAATGCTAGTGCATACAGAAGGCTTTGATGCAGCCTCTCAACTGCAAAGAACGGTTGCAGAAATGGTAGTTATTACACAAACGGCCAGCAGGTGGCAGCAGAGCAAAGGAGATCAACCAGGGCCAGCTAGAAAAAAAGCTCAATTACTTACAATTTTAAATAGATTTGTGAAAACTGATGAAACTTAGCTTTCTTCTAATGCTAATTGCTGCAAAACGGAAACAGATAGAAATATACTTTTTTTTTTTTTTCCTGATGAAAGAAGAGTTTTTAATCTTTCTTTTGGTAGGTTTTATAGCAATTGAACACAATATTCTGTGGGCCTTGAAAAATCAGTCAAAATCCAGTAAAACAGCCGGGAGCGAACGGGATTGCGAAATGTGAAAATGGCGGCGAGTGAATGCGTTAATACATAACACCCGCCCGTATCTAAATGTAAATCATGGAAAATATTTTGACGTACCCTGCCTCTCCTCTGCTGTCTCAGACAATGATTCCGACGCTCTGAGTAGCTCCTACGAGTCCTATGAGGAAGACGAGGAGGAGAGGAGCCCCGGTGTGCCACTCACACATCAGTGGCCCTCCGACGAGAGCTCCATGCCCCCGACCAGGGACTGTCGCATCTGTGCCTTCCTGCTACGCAAGAAACGCTTCGGCCAGTGGGCCAAACAGCTCACGGTTATACGAGAGAATCGATTGCAGGTTGGTTAGTCAATGCAGGAAAAAGAAGACACATTTACATCTATATAGAATTCTATCCAATATTTTGCAGTCATTTTTACTATTATCGGTGTCATTGCGCAGTGTTATAAGAGCTCCAAGGATACGTGCCCTTACGTGGACCTGCTGCTTCCCCAATGCACTGTGGTGTACGCCCCAAAGGACAGCAAACGGAAGCACCATGAACTCCGGTTCACCCTCCCCAACGGAGATGCTGTGGTGCTCGCTGTGCAGAGTAAAGAGCAAGCGGAGAGATGGCTCAGGGTAACTGCAGCATGATTTAATGCATTAACTATAATCGCCCACTCCATTTGGTAATGGAGTCATTTTGGTCATAATAGCCGATGATGTTTATTGTGTTTAGTATTTGGTAGAGATGGTTTGACTCGACCACATGATCCCTTACAGGTTGTCAGAGAGGTGAAGGGTCAATGCACTGCGCCGGAGGTAGCCGCGTCCCCCGTCATTCTGAGGAAAAGCGAACTTGACCAGGTGAGTCAAAAGGTGGAAGGAATTTGATGTGTCATTTGCACCCGCAAATTATAACTTCCTTTTCACAGCTGCGGCGAAGAAAAGTCAGTGGCAAGCAGCAATTGTGTTGTCACCATGAATTCGCCTAATCAATTATATGTCAGCTGCAGTTGATTGACAGCACAAAGACAAGATGTTATTAAGTGATTTTTAAGACATCGATAATGGGGTTGGAGGTGACTCACCTGTTGGACTGAGTTCTGATAGGAACCATAAATTTAAGCCAACAAAGGGAGGGTCGGAATCCAAAGTCATGTGTTTGTGGTGGGCGCTACACGTGAGCAAAAACAAAGAATGAAAGTGAGGGATCCCACTCGTGCGAGACAAAACAAGTGGAACGGGAGCACAACACACTAACCCCAGATTGCTCCCGAAGACTCGAACAACACACTTGCTTGTAAATCATGAAGGTTATTGAGTTGAAGTGTCTCACTAAATTCATCCATTTGTCTGTATGCGTGTGTGCGTTTTCCTCAGAGGTTATCTGCAGAGAGGAACAATTCCGATTCCGACAGCGTCGGCGTATCAACAGGGGAGAACGTTAGAGAAAATGGTGAGAATAAGTCATGAATGGAGCTACTTTTTTTTTTCCTTTTCTTTTTTTTATTTTTTTAGTGAACATATTTGGCAGTTGCAGCAGGATGTGGAAATTGCTTCTTGCTGATAGATTGATGATAAGAATTAGGGGTGTGAATTGCCTAGTACCTGACGATTCGATTCGTATCACGATTCACAGGTCACGATTCGATTCGATACCGATTAATCCCGATACGAATTTATAAGTCGATTGTTGCGATTTTTTTTCATTCATATTTAGAAAATACTAATCAGTAAGCTTGTAGAGTGTAAGATTTATATGAAAATGTATTATTTATTTATCTGAAATTTCAGTCTTATAGAGGTTGTAATCTGTTTCATGTTTGAACAGCATTAAAATAAAAATATTAAGGCTTAATGTGCCGTTCATATAACATTCTTCCATGCTCAAGGTGTGAATCCTAAAAAAAAAAAAAAAAAAAAAAAAAAAAAAAAAAAAATCGATTCTGCCGATTATTGAATCGATTCGAGAATCGCGCGATGTAGTATCGCGATATATCGCCGAATCGATTTTTTTTTTTTTTAACACCCCTAATAAGAATGATAGGCTGACTGGCCAAAAACCCAATACCGGGATTTGACTAAATCCCTTTTTGTCGAGCCAGTCATGTCGCCACATGAGCTTCTCATTCCTTCATTGAATGAATGAATACCTTTATTGTCATTGTAAATAGATAAATACAACGAAATTAAAAACGCCGCTCCAGTAAAGTGCTTCATCTTTAAAACCACCATTAGAACCATACACAAACACAAATTTAAGAAATAAATACTAGGGGTGTTAAAAAAAATCAATTCGGCGATATATCGTGATACTACTAAAAAAATCGATTTTTTTTTTTTTTTTTTTTTTTTTTTTTTTTTTTAAGAGCTCAGAATTGTTTATTCGGTAGTCTTACCGATTCAACGTCTTATCATCATTGCCTTTTTTTTGTGTGTGTGAATCGATTTTTAAACTTCCATTTTTAATGGAAAAATATTCAACAAAACGTCTGACTTCGGGTTAGGATTCACACCTTAAGCATGGAAGAATGTTATATGAACGGAACATTAAGCCTTAATATTTTATTTTAATGCTGTTCAAACATGAAACAGATTACAACCTCTATAAGACTGAAATTTCAGATAAATAAATAATACATTTTCATATAAATCTTACACTCTACAAGCTTACTGATTAGTATTTTCTAAATTTGAATGAAAAAAAATCGCAACAATCGACTTATAAATTCGTATCGGGATTAATCGGTATCGAATCGAATCGTGACCTGTGAATCGTGATACGAATCGAATCGTCAGGTACTAGGCAATTCACACCCCTAATAAATACTAAGAGCACCCATTAGTTAAAAATACTACTTATGGCTGTTTAAAAGAGTTACTACACTCTGGGAAAAAACTGTCTCTGTACCTACTAGTCCTGGTTTTAAGGCACCTATAACGTCTCCCTGAGGGCAGTAACTGAAAAAGTGCATTGGCAGGGTGAGAAAAGTCCTTTGCTATTTTTCCAGCTTTTGAGACCAGTCTACAATTTGCAATTTCTTCTAATGAAGGAAGGGAACAGCCAATGATTTTCTGTGCAGAACTGATGACTCTCTGTTGTTCCTTAAAGAATCATATGGGAAAAGTTGTAGCTACGTGTTTGGGGGTGTAGGTTCAAATCGCTGACTTTTAATGCTACCACGACCCTGAGCAGGGTATATGGTTAGTGTTAGGTCGATAGAATTATTTTTTTTAACCGATAACCAATATTTCAAACCCATATTCATTTGCAGTAAAAGATAAAATATTAGTTTCAAAATAAAAAAATATATCTATGTCAGTACTTTTTTTTTTTTTTAAATGTATAAGAATTACAAGAATTTACAGTTTTATTTAAAAAATTATATCAAAAATTTGAGGGAGCTTCATGGGTCATCAGCATAAAGTTTTCTGCTATAAATAGTTTTCCAAATTTCAACATAATTTCTGAATTTAATTTTTTTTAAATAAAGTGTAGGGATTTCCCAGTGTCAGCATCATTTTTTTTTCTAAAGTGAAAATGTAAAACAAATCCATAAATGAAAAATTCCCTATTATCTTCCTAAGAATGCATGCGAATGTTGCTAATTTGAGGTTTTCGTCAGGGTATGTAAAAGGTTTCAGAAGATCTTCACAGACAGTGAAAAATTGTCTGAATATGTTGGAAATGTCTTTGCGACAAGTTAAAAACTGTCTGTGAACCTCTTGCAAATCCTGATGGAAACCCCAGTGAGATATCAGCTTTATCAGCTAATATACCAAATATTGGCACCCATAAGGTGATAAAGGGTCGAAATGGATGGAATCTGTTTGTTTCTACAAATGTTACTCTGTTACAATCAAGTACTGATTTCAATTGATTTTAAAAAGTATGTTCAACTAATTCTTTCTGATTTCCAATGCAGGTAAGGTGAAGCGTGGAGCCTTCGCTGCAGGTCGAAAGATCACACGCATCATCAGCTTCTCAAAGAAGAAGACTTCTCGGGCGGCCTACAACGACCCTCGACAAGGTCGGTGGCCGCGTTGCTGTTTTCTCACGAGCTCACCTCAGAGTTCACCTCATTATTTTTCCCACGTTCAGGTTATCTGTCGGTGCTCGTCAACCAAGAGTGGCAGGAGCACTGGTGCTGCGTGTGCCGAGGCTTCCTGCACTTTTACCACGACAGGGGCGACCATCAGACCTCCTTGCCCTCCCTGCCACTGCATGGCTGCGAAGTGGTGCCAGGCCTGGGACCCAAGCATCCCATCGCCTTCAGGATATTACGAGCAAGCACCACCGTGGCTGCTCTTGAGGTGGGAAGTGTCGAGCGTTGTGATTTAACCAGCATAAAGCGCTTTAAAGTTTAAAAGAAGTGACCTCCTCCTACTGATTGAATGTGTTCTGCGGATTTTCAGGCAGCCAACTCTGAGGACCTTGGCAGATGGCTTGGAGTTCTCTTGGCAGAAACCGGCTCCACAACAGATCCGGAATCGCTACATTATGACTGCGTCGACGTGGAGACCATTGCTAATATCCGCAATGCTGCTCGCCATTCCTTCCTGTGAGTGACGCTTTTAGGGTTAAGAATGGGCCGCTGCTAACATTCGGGACCCCCCTTTTGACCTAACGCAGACGTTATTTCTTCCCCGCGCTCGGATGCTTATGTAGGTGGGTCACGTCGTCCGGAATTAACACGGACTCCAGAACATATGATGAGGTCCCCAATGAGGATGTGCAGGTGGGAGATGGACACACGTTTCTTTTGAAATTAGTATCATAAATACATTTACTGTATACAGGTGTCTCTCAGTAAATGTGCATATTGTGAAAATTGTAATCGATTCACTAAAATGTATTTATTTATTTATTTTTTAATGATTTTGATGATGGGCGACACGGTGCTTGAGTGGTTAGCACATCCGCCTCCCAGTTCTGAGGACTCGGGTTCGAGTCCAGGTTCCGGCCTTCAGATGTCCGCGTGGGTCTTCTCCGGGTACTCCGGTCTCCTCCCACATTCCAAAGACATGCATGGCAGGTTAACTCATTCACTCCCAAAAACGTATTTATACGTTTTGTAGGTTTTTGTTTGCTAGAGTTTTTGTATGAAGGCTTTTATGCAGTTTCTGACTTGAAGTGGTTGCTTAAAACGACGGTAGTTATTACAAAAATAAATAAATAAATAAACAACAAAAAAAAGGCCAGCAGGTGGCAGCAAAGTATAAGAGATCAAACAGGTCCATGTTGCATCAAGCTCTTTTTCCCAGTATTTTCAACAGGTTTGTGAATAATGATGAAACGTAGCTAATTCTAATGCTAACTGTTACAAAACATAAAAATTGTTAAAAAATATACCATACCTTTTTTTTTTTTTTTCTGATGAAAGAAGAGACACATTTTTCTTTTGGTAGCTTCCATGTTTTTATAGCAATAGAACATGAAAATGGCTGGGAGTGAATGAGTTAATTGGATTCTCCGAATTCTCCCTAGGTGTGCGCGTGAGTGTGGATGGTTGTTCTTCTCTGTGTGCCCTGCGATTGGCTGGCAACGAGTCCAGGGTGTACCCTGCCTACTGCCCAGAGCCAGCTGAGATAGGCTCCAGCACCCCCCCGCGACCCTTGTGAGGAATAAGCGGTCAAGAAAATGGATGGATGGATGGATTTTGTTGATAGACAACACAGTGTCCTCGTGGTTAGCACATCTGCCTCACAATTCCGTGCGTGAGGAAAAACAGCCACCAGAGTGGTGGCAAGAAGGCGAAGGGGTCGCGCTAGTTTAACAGCCCGTAAACCCCTCATGTCAGTCCACTGACATGCATTTAAATGCACGCTTCTCACCACCTCCACATGGACACGCCTCCTTTGTCAGAAGTCAATAAATCTAAACGTGGCTTCACTTACGTGGCCGAGTCTTTCAACTTTTTTTTTTTTTTTGTGTGTGTGTTCTTCCACTCCAGTCAATGGAGAGCCGCCGGCAGCAGTGTGGGAATCAAGGGAAACGGCGCTCCAGTTTCTCCAGCAGCGATTCTGACAAAACCAAACCGTTGAACTCCCTCAAGCGAACAGGTTCAAGTAAGTATTTGGTCGGATTTCCGAATGAACTCGCGTGGATGTGTGCTGAGCATACGTATGGCAAGTTTAGGGGGCCTGTACACATTACAGTTTTTAACCAGCAATTAAAAAGCAAATCAGTTTGCCCATCTGTGGGCCTGGAAACGCAAATGCTTGAAAACATCTATGTTTGTTTTTTTGTTTTGTTTTGTTTTTTAAAACAAACATCATTAGTGCTTCTATTTAACACTGAAAACAGTTCGGGTTAGGTGAGTGACGCGCCGAAGTATCTGGAGCTAAAATATCAGACTACATCACCGTTTTGTTTAAGTTGTTCAAGATTTATAAAGTAAAAACAAAACAAAACAAACAAACAAACAAAAAAAAAAGCAAAGAATTATAGTAAAAAAAAAATGCATTTACTGTACTGCCACTGTTGTATTCTTGCATTAGTTCCTTTTTTTTTTTTTTTTTTTTTTTTTAAGCCACCTCTTCATGTAAGAAGCTGCATCAAAGCCTTCTGTATGCTCATACATTAAAAAAAAAAAAAAAAAAACGTGTTAATACATTTTTGGGAGTGAAGGACAAAATATTAAAAAATGTTTTTTGGGTTTGAATGACTTAAAGAGGTTAGGCACCCAGTTGGTGATCATGTTCAGAGTTTTGGTCACTCTTGGCTGGGTAAGCATATTACATATGATTGCAAGCTGGTGTGAACGGGGGATGGATCATTTTGACAACTGTAACTTTTTAACATAAAACTTTCCAAAAACCACGATGAAAAGTTTACATTTTCGCTATGTTGTCATGGATATGTACCCCCCAAAAAAATGTTCTTGCTGGCCTGAAAGACGTTTTACAGATGCTACATCTTAATCATACCTAACGGAGGAATCCCAGATGACCCTCGACTGGTGCTTACCAATGCTCCGTTTGTAATAAAACAGAACATCAGCTTCTATCTGCTTCCAAGTTCCCGTGTCCCGTCTCACTTTCCATCCAGGATCTCCACTTCTCACTTGCCGCTCCCATGTGCGCCATTGTGTCCTTTGGCTGCTCTCCCACAAATAGGGAAGATGAGCATTCTTGGGTTAGCAACACGATATCGGCGTTGTCCTTTCTTTCTCTCTCTCAGGGCTTTGCGTTAACATTGCGATACTTCAAAGAAGGAGTGAGCGCGCTTCAATGCGGACAGCTTCAGGATGTAACACGAGAGTTATTACACACATTAGATTCGCCGTCTCGCCCCATGACCTTTACTTCGGGTGTGTGTCACATTACATCATGAGCTTATCATCGAGGTTGATTATGTTCTTATTGTTTTTATTTCATGAACGTGTCATTAATACGCGAGAAAAGATAAATAAATGCTCTGGTTTGACATCGCTCCTCAGACTGTAACCAGTACGGAAGGTATGGGAAAACACGAGCGGAGGAGGATGCTAAGCGCTACCTGAAAGAAAAAGAAGAGCTGGAAAAAGAGAAGGATGGGATCCGAAATACCCTCTCAAACCTGCGACAGGAGAAGCGAGGGCTGAAGGAACAGCTGCAAACGGCTTCTGGTAAGAAGAGCCGAGAAAGATCAAAAGAAAAGGGAAAAAGATATCTTTATTTTGGTCCTTGCTTGAACTTGTATGTCGAAATCCTGCAAAAGCTTGCATGTCGAATGGGTCTGCGCTGTCTGACCTCCATAAACCCAGATTATTTTCCAGTGAGTGGGAACAGAATTTAGCCTGCAGGGATGAATAAAACATCAACAACATGACATTCCTAACTTATTTATTAATTTCCTCAAGTTTAATATTCAGTCTTATATTCCGATTGTTTCAAGTCAAAACTGAAACATCCTTCTATAAAAATCGTCCATTTTCAATAGAAAGTATGTAAAAGTGTTAGTAAACAATTTTATTATTAAATTCATTGAACTATTTTTACAATGTCAGTATAAACTTTATAGCCAATTCATTAGGTAATTGATTGATTGACGTCTTTATTTTGAACGTAAACATAAAACAGTAATCTAATGCTGCATTCGAGGAAAGTGGGAAGTCGGATTTTTCCGACTTCAAACCAGGAAGTGTGTACGGGAACACCCCCTTGTAGTTGAAAATCCCACTTGCGTAGTCGGTGGTGGGGGGGGTTACCCCAATTTCACCCACTGACTTCATCGTGTCGTCATGGTGAACTACCGAACTGTGTGGAACGCTTATAAAATAAAAAAAAATAAAAAGAAAAAAAAAAGAAAACAATAAAAGAAGCAAAATTGGGAGAAGTCAAAGTCAAGTTTGTTGGAGGTCAAAATGTGTTTTGAGGACCAGGAAAAAAAAAAAAAAAAAAAATTATCACAATCCACCATTTTGGTTGTTTACTTTCGCCACAAACGCTTTCAGGTTGGAACTGGGAGAAGCCAGCTGACTTCTGACCTTCCTCGAATGCAGCATAACTCGTAATCTACGAACTGTATCAAATATGATGCCTTTAATAATATAATGACAAAACAAGATTAAGGTAACAACAGTAATGACAAGTTATTTTTACACACACCAGTATTGGTCTGCAAATAGGCTTGTACTGACCCGTAGGCAGTATTGTGACCCGTTTTGGGCTTTTTGGTGGTTCTGAACAAGTAATTTCAAAATAAGATACTGATTACGGGCTACAAAAAAAAAAAAATACTGATTCATCTATGTCATATAGACAATAATAATAATAATTCTAATAATAATAATAATATATTGGGTTAATTATTTGGTTAGCTAGAGACTAGCATGGTTTGTAGCTTATGTATGTAGGCAACAATTACTGTCAGGTTCAGACCAGAATGGGTTTAAGTGGAGAAGAGGAGAAGCTCCTGCTTCTGCTCTGACAGGACAAAAAGCCGCAACTTCCGACAACCAGCGGTAGGTGTCGTGAGAGACGCGTGTGCGTCCAGCCAAGCTCAACTTTTTTGGCACTATCTCCTCTTCTCAGTTTTGCTATTCAATGTGTTTTGATGAGGCACAAAATGCTATTTTTTTCCCCTCACAAACTGCAATGTGAATCTGCTTTATTATAAGGCTTAGTTTTGTTATTGTAACCCTCAAGTGTACTGTATGTGTCTCCAGAGAAGAGATGCGTCCTCTTGAACCAGCGTGTGTCCCAGCTGGAAGAGGCTTGCCGGGCTAAGGAAGCAGCGCGAGTGGACCTGGAACTGCGACTGTCCGAAGTGAAAGAAAATCTCAAGAAAAGCCTGGCAGGTGGCGCCTTGGGTGCACCCGTGGAAAGCGTCCCACCTGTCAAGGTATTTTAAACGGAGGATTGGTCAGCATTACCCGCCCCAGCCTATATGATGTATTCCTTGTCTATAGGGGTCCAGGAAGAAAGCGCATAATATCTACAGTGACAGCTTAGCGGTAAACTGTGCCGCGGAGATGCGCAAGCGACCCCCTTCTGTGTATGCGTCATCTTCAGGAACTGTCATGCAGAAGGCAAAGGTAATGTTACATTCACTTCCTGTGCTCACCTGACATTCAGCAAATGATACAATCATTACAGCCAATATTTAATGTCCAATTTATTTGTAAAACATTTTTTTTTCCTTCGATTTTTTGTGATCTATTTTTACAGGAATGGGAATCAAAGAAACAAACTTAAAGGCAGCATCTTCAGAAGTACTTAAAATCATTGGAACTGATTTACAGGATGTAAACTTGCAGCCTGCCATCCTGCCAAGGATAATTTCTCACCAGCATCCAGAAGCACAAACGTCCAAGTCAATGTTGTAATGAAAGAAAACAGCCACTAGGTGGAGATAAAATCTTGTTGAATGCTTTTTGTACTTCAGCGTCTGAAAGGACTTTCACATTTCAGAAATCCAAAGACTCGAATAAAAAGGTTCAGCCTTAAATAATGCAGATCAAATGAGACGTGTCGGGTATTGGAAAGTTGCAAAGCGTAGTGCAGTGTGAATGCATGCAAGTGTAAGATTATATTGGCTCAAGGGGTTATGGTTTTGTTTGGGAAAAGACAGATTATAAATGTGAGGTGTTGTGATAAGATGATTGATAGTAGATAAAGTCACAATGTGCCTTTCAATTTCTGTTTTTTTTTTTATGACTACTTTTTTCCATGTTTTGAGCTTTGTCTATAGTTCATGTTGGAGTTTTCATAAGGCTCCTGATAACACAATCACATCCTGCATCAATTTACACATATCCTAAGGCATAAATGATCATTGCCATTGATAGGTGAGCCATTCATCAAGAACTGTGATGCGAAAATGTAACTCAATCTGTCAAAAGTGGGGAAATTTGTACCTTTTTCATTTACCTGCAGAACCTGTGGTTGACTTTTGCACTTTAAGATTCTCTGACCTGGGTGTCTACAGACCCTGAGAGTCATTAAATGGATTCTAGTTATAGCCATAGACACGTATTTTAACTCATTTGCTCCCAAAGACGTATTTATACGTTTTTTTAGGTTTTTTTATGCTAGAGCATACAGAAGGCTTTGATGCAGCCTCGGAACTGAAGAAAACGCTTGAAGCATTGGTAGTTATTACAAAAACAGCCAGCAGGTGGCAGAAGAGTATAAGAGATCAAACAGAGCCATGTTGCAAAAAACTCTTTTCCCCACTGTTTTGAACAGATTTGGGATCAAACTTAGCTATATTCTAATGCTAATTGCTGCAAAACTGAAACAAATAGAAATATACCTTTTTTTTCCTGATGAAAGAAGAGATGCTATTTTTTTTTTTTTTTTTTTTTTTTGGTAGATTCCATGTTTTATAGCAATTGAATACAATACTCTGTGGGCCTTGAAAAAGCAGTCAAAATCCAGTAAAGGGGTTGCTTCAGTGAAAATAGCCTGAAGTGAATGAATTAATAACATTACAATGATGATCCAGTTTATGAAGATACACAATTATTAAATGCAATTTTCTTTTGTTTTTATGCAGCTTATTTTTCCACTTGTTCATTGTTCAGGTTCCCGCCTGCTTAATCCACTTAATGTAGCAGTATGAAACAAGTTTTAAGGATTGTTATCGTTGTTACGTTAACACAAATGAGATTTATTTTCCGCATTTGCTCGCCCTGAAATTATAATAGCCTCAATTATCCAAAACAAAACAGCACACCAAGCTTGTCCTGCATCACTGTTTTATTATTCTAATGTTACATGCTGTGAAAGTAATTACAGAACATGGTCTTGTACAAACAATGTATTTAAAAAAAAAAAAAAAAAAAAGGCAGTCAAATGGAACACATTTTAGTGTGATGTGCCTGAAACAGACGTTTGTTTGTTTGTAGCTGGTTGAATCATTCTTGTTAGATTTGCGATTGACAAATTACAGGCTTGATAGAATCAGGATGTGATGTGATGTAGATGTGGCATTCATTTGTAGCGTCATCATCTGGTTGAAAGGTTTTTTTTTTCCCCCTTATTTTTACATGTCACTTCTCAACCAAAAACATGTATTGCGACTTCAGATCCAAGCGAATGGCCTTGGCGTCTCCGTCGGGAAGGCAAAGCAGCTGCAGGGTGGTGAAGTGAACCCAGCAGCAGCTTGCGAGCAGCTCTCAGAAAAAGAGATAATAAAGCCAGTAGAGAATATTGACGAAAAGGAATGCCGTGGGGAAAACGGCGCGGGCGTGGCGATCAATGTTGTGTGGATTTTCCACAATGAAGATGGCCGCTGCCCTCCTTGAAGCGTCCTTCACTGACGACAGGCTGCAGCCTTGACCTGGTTTTTCCTCCTTCGCTTCACTGCAGGTGGCCTTCGTGTCACTGGTGGCCGATTGTTCTGCAGGTTCCTCGGCGGGGGAGCTCACTTTCGCGGAATTCTTCGGTTGGGTGGAGCTGACGACGGGGACGGAGCCGTTTCCGCTGGACTCGTTGAACTCTCTCACAAGATCCTAAAAAAAAAAAAGATGGCTGCTTTCAGTATGGGAACATCACACCAATATATTTTTGTTGATGTTTGGACATTTGTCCCACCCTGTGTAAGTCCTCTATGGTCTGGTGTTGCATGGTATAGAAGTGAGCGCATGCGTACTCCAGTAGAGCACCAAAGATGAAGGTAAAGCAAATGCCCAGGTAGACGTCGATGGCCTTAATGAAGCAGTTGGCATTTGGGAGGGAGGTGCGAGCGCCCATCATAAGAGTAGTCATTGTCAGGACTGTCGTAACACCTGCAAGAAAATCACAGTCATGTAACCCCATCTCCATTGATTGATGGATCGCTTGCCAGCCAATCGCAGCCCTCACAGTTCTTATGACCTTTTCTGCTAATCAGATTAAAGTCATAGTTGTCTCCTCATTCTCCTATAAAGTTTACTGTTACCTATATTGCAATGTATTCTCGAGTTCATTCAGTAAGGAATTTGACAAGAAGTGGCATTTTTAGTGCACAACTAATGTCTCACAGTTGTTATAAGACACTTGTATAAAATTTATTGTGGGGGAGGGGGGAAATCGCTTTTATTTATTTCTTAGATTTTTTTACGGAATATTTTCTCTTAAAATAATATGCTATTTAGTTATAAATCTGATAATTCAATGATCGCTGTGGAGTTTGCTTGTGTGGATTTTACTCTATTTCCTGTTTTATTTTGATAGTCACTTCCTTCCGGGACAGTCTGTTTCTATTTTTTCCCCGCGTAGCGTTGTCACCTTCGTGCAATGTAACTTGTTTACCAAATGCACGTTCGTCATTTTTGTTAGTTTGTGGTATTGTACAACATGATGAGGTTGACCTTGATCATATCACGTCTACGTTCCTATTGTGCCACATAGCTGTGGAATTAAATTTACTCGTACGTTTATATCCGAGTTGTCTTTTGCCTTATACAAAAGTATCATTACAATGGAATCGGAATCACAAAATTCAAATCAATTTACATCCCTGGTCACAGATGGCCCACAATTCTTTTATCTTTTAATGTAGTAGTTACATTAATCTCCATTTATTTTTCATACATGTAGCGTCCGAGGTGTTGCATGGGAATCTAATGTCACTCTTGTGAGATGAAAACTCACAAACTATCTTGGCGTGCACATGTGACAGCTCAAGCTAGCATCGACACATGCATGCACACTGCACAGACGCGGTTTTATTAACACCCCGTCACGTGACCATAATGACAGAGTTGTCGCCCAAGCACCCTACTCTTCAACCATCAGTGATTTGTGCTAAACTGTTACACTATTAGTAGGCCTAGTTGTATTAAGCGAGTTTATTGGTATAGGTCGCTTGCACGTGTCGTCACTTCCGCCTCGGATTTCTCGTAGTCGCCATGCTGGGTGGCCTCCATTTACGTAGCGATTCGGTCTAACACGTATCTATCACGTTTGTTTTCTGCGTTTAAAATGGTACATTGTTGCTGCATCGTTGGCTGTTCGAACAAAGCCAAGGGGGAAAATGGTCGGTCTTTTTTCCGAATTCCGAAAATAACTAGGAACCAGGGCCTGGAGACAGAGGAGTGCTGACTCCGGAGGGAAGTCGTTACTTTGGGCTCGTGTGTGCAGCCATCACTTTGTGAGCGGTAAGCTTGTTTACCTTTATTTAATGCATGAGGATTAATAACGTTTCGACCGCCCATATATGGGCAAGTTGCTTATGTTTTGGATTCATGAGCAAGCAAGTTCGGTAGTACAAGCTGGCTAGCGGACGTTAGCCGAAAGCTAACATCGAACATTTTCACCCAAGTAGTGCCAGTGCAAAGTGTTTACTGCTGAAATTGGATTGATTAGTCTTGGGCTCTTAATGCCGATAACATGTTTTTTGGTGGCAAAATGTAAACTTGGAAAAAAGAGACAGAAAGGGGTGATGCAAGAAAACAGACCCCCGGGGGTGATGCAAGTAAACAGACCCCCGGTAGCCTACACATCATGCTAAAGAACTTATTCACGGCCACCCTACTGCGGCAAAATAACCAGTCTTTCCATATTTTATTTGTTTATATATTTGTTTATTTTAACAGGTCGCCCTGCGCCCGTTTTTCTGTCCAATCATCCCGACTGGGCTCCAACATTAAAGTTGGGTCCCAAGTTACAACATCTATGTCTCAGCCCAGTCGGTGCCAAGATATGAACGTGCACAGGAGAGACAAGCAAAGAAAAGAAGACTCGAAGTGGCAGAGAGTTTGTTGCAGTTATGCAGCCAGATGGCTCCAGTAACCTGTACCCTCAAGTACTGCTGACATCATTGACTCTGGTATGCCACTCAGAATTCATTACATGATATATTGTATGCATGAGTGAATGTATGTGTTTATGTTTGTGTGTGTACACGCACCTTATATTTTAGAGACATTTGGAAGTGTTTATAGAAATAAGTATTTGCCTGTAGCAATGTTCATACATTAAAAAATGCAACAAAATGTGTACATTTCTTTTACACTAACAAAAAAACTATACTACTGTACTATATTAAACCTATTACTGGTACCGTATTTTTTTGTGATCTTTTTTTTTATTATTATTTATTATTTCTTTAGGGATCTCATGCCACACCGACTTGATTGCCAATGACATGATGGAAACGAAGACGAGCATTGAAGGAGGACAACATGCGACTGTTTGGCACTAATAAAGGCAGCGATTATACAAATTCTATTGTTGGGTTTGTTTACAAAGCTATACATAATACAAATGACAGGATTTGACTCAATGTGCAATATGGTCCCTCTTAAAGTAATGGCATAAATCTCTATTATTTCTAAAAGCACAAAAAATGAAGTGAATGATTAGATGTAGTAATTTCAGGGATAAAATTGAACTGTTAATTAATGTAGTTCATTTTAGCACAGGTGCCTACCATCCTGAGATATTTACATTAAAATTCCTTACTGCTTATCCTCACGAGGGTTGATAATTTGTGTCAAAATATTAGGCCATTATTTTAAGAGTATGACGGTATGATGTAATGTTGATGGGGTATGCAATGACTTTCATTATGCTATGTACAGAGGAAAAAGTTGCTCTCTTTTAAATTTGTTTAATGTAAGACAAGTACCAGTACTGTTACAGTTTTCCCAATAATCCTTGTTTCACACTTGTCACAAAACCACTGTCCACTGTGCCAATCTAGACTGCCTTGGCACACTTCAAGTGATATAATTTGATTTTACAATGTGCTGCAGCACAAAAAACTACTTTACTCCGCATCTTTGAAGTACATGAGCAAGTGGTAGGTGACAGCGGCTGAGCAGGAACACTGGAAGTCCACTGCTGATCTAGTAAATGCTCTCCCGAGCAGTTCAGGTAAGGAGGGGATTTTGGGGAAAAAAAACTCTGGCTTTTCCAGCTGGCCAAAACGAGCGATCTGGGTGGACTCGCTCAATCACACTTTGTCCACACCACAAAGTCGCAGAAGTCCCGTCCAGTTAAACTCATCTGTGCCTGAATCTGAAAATATGACAAACATTGTAATGAAAATATGAAACATAGAATTAAATAAGAAACTACAAAAAGTAAAGCCATACATACCTGGTAATAATATTGGTGTTGTCGTGACAAGTGATGGGAATTGTTGCCATCTGGCACCAGACAGAAATTGGGTGTTGTGACAGCCTCCTTAACCGTGAGATCATAAGAAAAGCTGTCAGTATGCTCAGTAGTTACCATGAACACGTTTTATTGTACTGGAAACTGAAACTAAAAATACGTCCTCTGAGAGTGGTTAACCTTAACCATTTAGAATAAGTTGATTAAGTAACATGTAACTAGTGAAAGGGTAGCATTAAATTTAATTAAGCCACGGGGAGGCTGTGCATAGTTACTTTTTATTCTTATACGCTCTGCCATATTTGCCTGTTATAAAATTGTTAGAAAAACCACATCAGGTAAACCCAGCTGTGCATGTAAACACAATGATAACAGGAAGCCTGAGAACAAATCAACATTTTTGTGTGCAGAATTACCAACACCATGTGGTTTACTTACGTGCAACAGCAACCGTTTCTTCTGATGCGATGTTAAAGTTTACACTCTGTATCCACCCGCTTACGAAATAATTGTAAGCCTCCAGGGATTTGTTGGCGTGTTATGGAGCATGTTGTCAACACGAGGTAGGGAAAGATGTCCAGAGATGTCACATTTGGCCAGCAAGCTTTCTCCATCAAAAAAAAAATCACCCTTGGTCAGGACGTAATTAGGATCAATCCCGCCACACAGAGACACCTTCTGCCTGTATCGTTGTTTTTGATCTTCCGGTAAATCGTGAAAATACTGCGAAAATGACATCAGGTTGATAAGCTCTACCGTGTAACTCCCGAGTGTACCTTGTGAACCGGCGGACACCCAAGATGGCGCCCGAAGGAAAAACTCCCATGATGCATTACGATGTGCAAGCGACCTATTGCACAATTAGGGTGCCATAATATAAGTTACTGTCTCGGATACAACAGAGTAGCAACTAGGGATGTAACGATATCCAAACATCACGATAAGATATTATCACGATATGAAGGTCACAATACGATAATTATCACGATATTGTGGGGGGTTGGCGATATTTAAAAAAGGTCACAATATTGGAAAAAAAAGAGCTCATACTAAAAGAAAGCGCATTATTGTACTTTTGTACATAACAGTAATGCATATAAACCACCTATAATCTCTAATAACAATATTGAGCCACTTACTTGCTAATATAAGCACACATTGATCGCTTCACAAGCGAATTAGGTTCCCCTTCATCTGACAATTAGCATAGATTTTAAACATAGAAGGCCAAAACATCCATAATGAAAATTTTATAGCACTATTAAAATAGCCAATAGAGGGTGCTAGAACCGCACAAATGGAAATCAACCTGACTTTTTTTTTTTAACAGATGTGTTCCTTTTAAATATTGTGAACATGACGACGACGATATTGTGGCAGTTTTAATATCACGATATCACGATATTGCCCTTATTGTGACATCCCTAGTAGCAACAAAGATAATACAATCATCAAAATAACAATATAAAAAACAGACGGTTATATGGTACAGTAGATGTTTTTATATTGCACTACTATATTAATGATGTGTCATAAAAGTTCAGAACCAAAACGCATTCATTCAATTGCTACATAACCCTAAATTGTCAGGCACACAAGCAAGGACTAGGAACCACTTCTAAAAAAAATAAATAAATAACCGTTTTTGTATTTTCATCTTTGTTTGCGACTATGATGAATCTGTTACTAACCAATGCAGGTCCTGGCTGGTACGGAGGACTGGCTGATCCAGAATGAGACCCAGGAGAGAACCACCAAGAGAGTGGAGGGAACATATGTTTCCAAGATAAAGAACAAGACGTTTCTGCGCAGTGCAAAATGCAGCACCAGCTTGGGGTATTGTCCTGTGAACAAACACAAACGCACATGAACCCGCCTAAAAGCTATAATGAATCCCTGGCGTCCGCAGCAGGCCTACCGGTCTCGTACACAGCCCGTGACACAGATGTGTAGTAGCTCTCCACGCTGTACTGAGCCAGCCGCAGTGTGTCCAGACCCCGCACTGAATCATTCCCTCTGGTCCAGTAAAACACAACATCCTGCAGGTTGTAGCCCCCTGATTACACACACACACAACACAACACTTGTCTTTATTGAGTTCTGTAGCACAAATACAAGCCTGCGTCGTTACTGTCATACTTACTACAATGATGATTGTAATGATGATGAGGATATTGAGGAAGATGGAGATGATTGTGGCCATCTACAACAGTATATGGCGGATGTGAGTGATTTGGATTTCAGTTACTCACAGCTTTCTAGCTGCAGGGTGCACACCTGTCTGTCCATGGGGTATTTGGTCAGGTCCATGTTGCAGGCGATGGTGGCCGTGATGCTGTCAAGACAACATTGTCGGATTTGCGTGCATGTTTTTTTTTTTTTTTACTCCGCAAGCTGATGTTTTGGTTCACGTGTTGGTGATTGAGGCGAAACAAAAGCGTCCAAAAATGAAGCAGCATTATTTTAGCCATCCTCCATTTTGACTATTTTGGTGTGTAATTGTAAACTAGTTGCGAAAGAATATAAATTGTAAACTGAGGCCCTGTGCTTTGGTTTTAATTCGATCGCAGTTTTGTGGACGTCATGATTAAGTAATTAACTAGAGCAGTTTTCAAAACAATAAAACTAATTGTGCAGTCAAACGAATTCTCTACTTCAGGGTTGGGCAACTGATGGTCCGTGCTCACAATCTGAGTGGCCCCTCGATTTATTTACTTTTTGTGCGGAGAAATTATAAACAGTGGACCCCCCACAAAATCAGGTTTGGCACACATTGATCTTTTTATTATTATTATTATTATTATTATTATTATTATTATTATTATTATTATTATTATTATTATTATTATTGTTATTATTGATTTTATTTTTTTTGTATTTCTTTCAAATAATAATAAAAAAATGTTTTTTGTGGATAATTTATATTGGAGGTTTATTAGGCATTTTTGAATAATTTTTGGGGTTTTTATATATATATATATATATATATATATATACATAAATAAAGAATTTATTTATTTATTTTTCCGATTCATTTAATTCATTTTTCATTTGTTAGCCGTCTATATTAGCAGTTTTTGCTATTAGCGGGTCATCCTGGTCCCTATCCACCACAAAAAACAGGGCTTCACTGTATAGTTTTAGGTTGTAATATCTCCATTCACCACTAGATGGCAGACGTCACTTAGTTGTGCTTGCACCAGGGTCTTAGGCTACGTTCACACTGCAGGCAAATGCGACCCAGATTTTTTTATTTTATTTTTTTTTGCCCAAATGCGACCTGTATCTGATTTTTTTTTTTTTTTTATATATCAGCTCAATTCCGATATTTTCATATCCGACCAGGGTCGCTGTCACACATCGGATACATATCGGAATTTTTCAACGCGACCGCAGTCTGAACGGCCAGGTCGCATATATCCGACCTCTATGTCTCGGGAGACATAATCGGCAAAGTTGTTTCGAATAACAGGTGTGGCTTTATATTTGACTTTAATTTAATCCCACTTGAAACATGAAGCATAACGTTCACATATGTGGTGATATTAGTAATATACCCACGCAGACGGCTCATTTATTACGCGCGGCAATGACATGACATCATCGTTACAGGAGGAAAGAAAGGAAAGGTCTCCGTGAGATGAGGCTCGCCTAATTTTCACAAAATATGAACCCCGAAGACGGACTTATGATATGTATTTACTTCCGCAAACACAGCGTTGTGAGTGACGTATCTTCTTCTGCACATGCGGGTCACTATGGGGACACATAACGTTCGCACAGCAGACAGACTGACTACTTTATACTACAACATGAGGAGACCTAATGTTTCTTTACGGATTTGGAATGACGTGCCAGGACAAACAGATTAACTTTGGTCTCGAAAATTGTCAATTCATAACACAACGGAGGCCTTAAGATGGTCATACACTTTTTTTTAGAAGTGTTGCTAACAATCAAAGTTGTGGACATTATAGTTTAGGGTTGATATTGTTGTTGGAGTCATTATCGCGAAGGGGACGTGGAATTAATAAGTTAATGAATTTGTAAAGAGGTTAAGATTAGTTAAGTTTAAATAAGCACTTATCCAAGTTGTAACTTTGCGTTAGTTCTGCTTTGTTTTGAAGGTTTGACCATAGTGGTAATTTTATGTTTAGTATGCCCCCACTGGCCAGGTATGGCTACTGCATTTAGATGTGTGTACTTCCTGCTGGGTAAAAGGCTGAAAAGCAAGATGGCTGCCTTAGCTCTTTGTGTATGTGTGTGTGGGAGGGGAGACAAGCTCGGCAGGCCTCTCGGCTTGATAAGGTTTTTTAAGCATTATTATTTGACTATCATTTGATATCCTGTAATATTTCAAGCCAAAGGATTAGTATCGTTCACATATCACCTCTTCAAACTACCCAACATCCATAACCCGGTTCCTGACATCATCGCCTGACCAAACAATTGGTGAGTCAATGCATTGAAGCCCTGCTGAGACCTGCACTTGTCTTTCAATTAAGAACACTTGAAATCGGAGGAAAAAAATGGCACAAACAATTGTTGTGTTGTGTTTTTCAAATTTTCACCAAAAAGAACCTGTCTGGACTTCAAAAGCAAATTAATAACAAAAACTATTCTGACAGTTATTCCAGCTTTTGTGGGAATGATTACGATGCTAATGCAGATCATCATATTACAAAGCCATGAGTCACAAATGGAAAAAAAACAGAAGTCAACAAAATGTGAGATAGAGACGATTGTGAACAAACAAAGACGAGGCCTGAAAAACAAGTGTTTTTGGCACGCTGTCGTCTGAAGTAAACATGTCCCTTGACGAAAAGCCTTCGGGGTATGTCAGCTGTGGCCAGTAGTGGCTGAATGCCAATGTTGGAGGGGCGAGAAATATCTATGTTTGCACAGGATATGGCTGTCTTAATGGTCTTAACTAAATGATATAAAGAAAAGTAACAATCTTTGGTTAGGATACGCTGCAGTTGTTATTGCAATACACACTTGACTTCGGGATGGAAACTGTTGCTAAAATGTTACTAGCATGGTAATTTGGCGTCTTTGGGGGTTAGTTAATTAGTCTAAGGGCCCATGACTGACGGGCCCTTCAGGCTTCGAAGTAGTGTTGTCAACTTTGTTTGTCTGCCACTAGAGCAGGGGTCACCAACTCCAATCTTCAAGCGCCCCTATTCTGCATGTTTTAGATCAGGGTGTCCAAACTACGGCCCGGGGGCCATTTGCGGGCCCGCCATACATTTTTTGGCGGCCTGCGGCAAATACTAAAAATAATTTTTCAATGCTGTTTAAAAAAAAAAAAGAGGGTGGATTAAACATATCTAGCTACGCAAAGACACAAATTTGCAGCTAATAATTCAGTTTCAGAAATAAAAATAGTTTCATCCACTTGTTGCTTGGTGTCAAGGTCCAATTTGTGAAACCATCACGTTAATTTAATGGTTCTTAAGTGTGGTCAGTTGACGACCGATTGTTCTTGTTGTGGTTCAGAATGTCAAGTTGGCATTCAGCTGCTGCTCAGTGGAGAGGCGTATCTATTATAGTGGCACACAGGGGTCACTATTTGCCTTGTGACTGTTAGCAGTTTTTAATAAGTAACTGCACATTATATAAACAATTTATAATTGCTTCATTGATTTTTACCATGTTTAACTCATTCACTGCCATTGACGGAAAAAGACGTCAAATGATGCATTTTTTTTTTTTTTTTGCTGGTCTGGCAATGAATGTGTTAATAAATAACTTTGAAAAAAATTAAAGTGGCACTTGCAGCTTTCTATTTTTCTGTATGTGGCCCTCAGAGGAAAAAGTTTGGACACCCCTCCTCCTCCAACACACCTGATTCAAATGATTAAGATCGTTATCATGCTCACCAGGTCCCTCATCATATTCCTTCCTCAACATTGTACAGTATTTGTGATTATGTCGTTGACGTGCAGCAAAAACGGGCGAATGTACCGAAGGGCGTAGAGAACGGTGCCGTTGCTGAAGATGCGTATGAGGCGGTTTTCCACCGTCACGTCGTGCAGGAAGGAGCGCTTTGAGTCGGGAATAAAAGTGTCGGGGATCCAAAGAAGCGACACCAGGCGTCCGTCCACGCTGACGCTCTCGTTCCCTGGGAACACCAGTCTGGAATCACGCCACCGCTGGCGCAAGAAGATAGTCGCAGTGTAGTCCTGGAAAGAGTTATTAAATAAGCAACCGTTTATTTTTTGCCTCATTCACACAGAGACATATTGTCCCACTCTAAAATAATAGCAGGGATATTGTACCATATTGATTTCAGAGATGGCATCGATGCTTGCGATGTCAAGACTCATCCCGATTTCCACAGGACCCTCTGTCGGACAGACGCAAGAAGCTTTGAATGCGAGGACAATACTAACGGATCGAAATTGCTTCTACCATTGAAATTGGGCCGCAAGTAGCGGTTGTATCCTTTCATCAGTTTCTGAATGGTGGGCAGGAGCTGGGAGTCGTTCCATTCCCCCCAGTGATGGCCAGGGAACATGCAAGCGCTGGGGACCACAGACACAAATCAATGACCGCACCATCCGTGGCACAAGTCGTGCAGCTCAGCTGGAGTGTCTCACCCGAGTGCGAAGGTCAAGCACGTGATCAGCGGTGTAGGCAGCTGGACAAACATTTTTGGATCGGCAGCTGAGCAAAGACAAATGTGAAGAAATGCTCATTGGAAATAAATCATTGTGTAGAACTTCTGACACTATGAAGCTTTATAGGTGGAGATCATTTCCCTTTCTTTTCAATGTACAACATACAATTTATCACTTTATAACATGCCATCCATGCTAAATTATTTTTCCCTCGTTTGCCAAACACATCAGTATTCTACACGAGGTAGTTCAACAGATTTTGTCCCATTCAAATTTAAAACCCTAATGGGTAAAAACAGTGCAGCAGTACAATGGAACCAACTGCCAAAAGAATTTAAAATGAGTGCATCTTTACATGTTTTTAAAACGGCTCTTAAATTATGGTTGCAAAGTAACTCTTAACTATTCAATGCTACGTAAAGTAATGTTTTGAAATTTGAATGTTTGACTTTTGAAATTTTTGTCTTATTAACCTTTGTTGATGAAATTATGTTGTCTTTTATGTGTCTTGTTTTTTGTTTATGTTTTATGTGTTGAGGACCACAATGGAAATAAGCCTACTGGCTTTGTTGTGTTTTTATCCTCGGTGATGCCTGACTGAGTGATTGGAAGTATGTGTTGTGTGTTATCACCAAATAAAATCAATCAATCAATCAATCAATCAATCATTTTCAATGGGAGACGGGTCTGGACTGCTGGCAGGCCAGTCTTGTCATGTGCCTGAAGGTTGGATCCCAAAGCGCAGACACAAATACGATTTTAACTATTTATTCACATCGAGAGGCATGAGAACAAACTTGACTAGACGAGAAAGAAAGAGAGTTGCACAGAGAGACTTCAGACGTAACAGAAGTAATAATCCAACAAAGAAAACACACTTCTCGGAAGGCTTATATAGACAAGGAATCGATCTGATTGGTTGTGGATAGAAATGTGGGTAACAGGACTGACATGGAATTATCTGATTGGCTGTTGACCAGGTAAAAGGAATAAAGATTCTGGACATCACATAGCTCTTGACATCATATAACATCACATAGCCTCAAACCAGTAGAAACTCGATGCTGGTTACAACTACTTTTTTTTTTTTTGGAGCATGTAGGCATCAAATGAAATATCTTGTCTTTGTAATGTATTCAATTGAATATT
Organism: Festucalex cinctus; assembly: GCF_051991245.1. NCBI lineage: Eukaryota > Metazoa > Chordata > Actinopteri > Syngnathiformes > Syngnathidae > Festucalex > Festucalex cinctus. Next base: position 3,993,474 of record NC_135419.1, on the reverse strand, counting down.
GGTTGAAAAGGATTTGGTTCAAGAAATATTTTTCCAGTTTTTCATGCCAAAATATATTTTGTGTTGTGTGTCCCAATTAAATGAAGTTTGAAATATTTTCCGAAGATTCAAATTCCATTCCGCAAATGCATCTTAGTATCTAAAGATTTCCTTTTTTGGGTTGGTTTACAAATGCGTCACGCAAGCTGTTTTGACCATGAATGAGCTGAAATGCAAGTATGGGGGAGCGATTTTGCATTCACACAATAGCAGACAGCAAAAAAAAAAAAAAGGGTGTTTTTTGAGATAAGTCTGAATTTGTGAACGTGCATGTCATATAAAAAGTCGCAACCCTCAGTGATAGTTGCACTCCGAATGGATTGCGTTGGACCTCTCAGATTGCAGACGTTTCAACAAAATGTGACATGTGTATTGGATTTTTGAAAGCGACGCTGTGCATCAGACAATTTCGTCAATTGCTGTGACAAAACTGCACTTTTGCTCTGTTCTTGTAACATGCGGGGAACTTTAACTGGTCTGCATCCTCCTGCTCCATAACTCATTCTGTATGTCTAATTAAAGTGAGTGAAGAGGAATGAACATTTTAATGGTTGTTTCGTTTTCCTGTGACCAAGTTAGAGGTGACAGGGAAAAATGTCACCTGCTGATTTATGGGGCTGTTGCCTCATGGTTAATTCAGAAAGCGAGCCCGATCACTCACTAATTCTTTCGCTAACTCATCAAGGATGCAACATTGTGTTGTGAGTTATTACCTCGTACCCATGTCCCCTAAATTAATCCCCCTGTCACTAACAGACTTCGCTCTCTCTCTTAATAACGTCTGCAAAATCCAACTGTCTCTTGCTTCCAGCAATTTCCAAATTCATGGTCTAATATTGCGCTGATATGGGACTGAAGGCAAAGCTGTTCCGTCCATGTATTATTCACGCAGTGGTGCAATTCTAAATGATGTTTATGGCAACAATGATTTCCCTTGTTAATGGCTGTTATGAGAGTTAAGACATATCGGGTGTAATTTGTTTCGCTGCCGTCAGCTGTGATAAATTCATATCCGCATTTCTTTTGTTTGTTACTGTTTTCATTCATCTTGTAGTGTCCTTTCTTTATGCTGCTTCCCTTAATTCTTGAGATGGTTTTACTAACTCAAATGCATAAAACAGTCCTTATGGCACTTGTACATGCATTTCCATTATTTTTACATGAGAGTTTAGTTATGTTGGTGTTTGTTTGTTCTCTTTTTTTTTTTCTTACCTGTTTCTGTGCGGCACCAATGATCTTCTGGATTTCTTTGTCCACCTGTTCTTCTTTTGCCCGCCGTTCTTTTGTTTCCTCTTCCAGTTTTTGGCTCTACTCTGGCCAGGTCTTTTGAATCTCTTACTTACGGTTGCATCCAAGTGTCAATCCACCAATGAAGCGCTCATTTGGTCCCGTTGTGTTGGTAACGTTGCCTGTTTGACTGTCCGAGCATCTCCCTGCATCTCCGCACAGCTGCCGTCATCTCCCAGCAGAGCTGTTGTCGAGCCCCCTCCTTCCTCCATCCCCCCTCCCTCTTTTGCTCCGCATCCTTTTTCCCCACATGCCTCACTCACCTCCACTCTCAAATGTGCATGAAGCCCAAGTACAAATGTGCGTCTTTTGACTAACCTCTCGCAGGTCGATTCTTCTCTCTCTCACTCTCATCCTCACACACTCTACTTCATGTCAACCACCTCCTCGCGGACTTCTGATCTCATCCCCTCAAGCGCATCTCAACTCGAAATCTGCTCCCTTGCATCAGTGTCATCATGTGATCGTTTTGCTTTTAGCGTTTGATAAAGGTGTTTGTAGCATTAGGTTCTTACGTGATGTGATGTTGCAAAAATGCCCTATGAAGCATCCCAGACCCTTCGCCACGGCTTGGAAAAGGGAGTTCTTGACCGATTTGGATGCTGCTTTATGGTGTAAAGTTCTGGGTGGGAACTTCCACTGGTTCTTGTATCTTAATGCTCACGATTTTATACGAACAGTAATAACCAGACGGCTGCATTTTCTCAGTTGAACTGATTACTGGATGCCAGAAAGATAGAAGTACACGGCTGCGAAGACCTCTTCCATTAGCATGCTGCTCTATTCAAAATCGTCCCCGCACTTATACTGTCTAGGCCGCCCGCCCACATGGGCGAACGGCTCAGCCTCCCCATGTGAGAATGTGTGGCCTGATGGCTTTAACTGGTTTTTACTGGATACGTATGTCAAAATGCAGACAGATAGAAAAGGCGCCAAGCAAGGACAAATAACAGCGACATAACGGCCTAGCTCAAGTCACCTATCTAGTCATCAAGAGCCCTAATCTAACAACGGGTTCTGCACTGGTTGGCCGGGATGAGATCGGGGGCGGACCATCACCTTGAAGTTGCCACCATGGAGGTCGCTGCCCCGACCGACCGGGCTGGATTTGGATGATGACCCACTTCCCTGACGACGTCGTCCTAAATGGACGTTTGCACTATTCTAGTTACTGTTTGTTTCGTATCACAAACTATGTCAAATGTTGCCCATTCGGCATCCGTTGCAGCCTGGTCATCCTGGAAGGGGGATTACCACATCTGTGGTCCCTTCTCAAGTTTTCTCATTTTTTTCCCCTGATGGGTTATTTGAGTTTTTCCCTTTTTTTGTTTGATCAGGGGATGTTGTTGATATTTGTCAACTGTGGGCATGTGAAGCCGTTTGAGACTCTTGTGGATTTAAGGGCTATAGAAATAAACTTGATTTGACTTGACTCAAACTTAGCTTCACCTCTCAATATGCTCCAGTTTTACTTTGTACAAAGTCTAGGTACTTTCGCTAATACAGTTAAAAAAAAATCGCTTCGTAATGGGAACAAATTAATGTGATTTACGTACCCTGTGAGAATGCGTTGAACAAGTGAGAAATGAATATATTTGCGAACCACCTGCAGGAGGGGCTGTAAATGTTTGTGTTACAAGTTGCACCCAATGAGTGATTATGATCTGAACAGAGATGTCGGACAGGTCGATGAGTCACTGTGTGTGTGCCTGCGAATATATTTCAATTGATTTTATTTTCTCAATTTGGCATCTTTGCGGGCGTGTTTCATAGCCCCCCGTATATCACTTGTTAGCTTATATCTTCCTCATCTTCATATGATTTGTGACTTCCTCTTTCCGACCTACTTTCCTCATTTTGTGGTTGTATATTCCTAAAGTATCGTAATTTTATCTTTTTGATATGAAATACAGCCCCACCCTAATTACTGGTGCTCATTCTGCAGCGCAACCGTTTTCACCTGAAAAAATCAATTTGAAGTGCTACAACCTAGGATCTTAACTGCGGGAGTTGAAATTTTTGTGAGATTACAAACCTTTTGGAGGCATAATAATAAAATATGAATGAGAATAGAAGAAGTAGTGGCCCTGCCATCAGTCCAACAATCCACAGAGTCCATCAAAGGATAGTGGATACTTTGGTCTTTTTTTCCATTCAACCATCCCATTTTGAAGCTTTTCTGCTCCCTCCATTTTTCTCCTTTTGTGTGTCTTCAGGATGAATAAGGTCGCCATATTTCACATAATGTTGTGTTGCACATAATGTCCTGATTACAGTTTACAAATGTATTTTTGGCTAGTTATTTAAGAACTGGAATGCAGGTTAAATAGAATATTAGTAGTCAGTACCCATATATTTTGTACATTAAAATTTAACAATCAACGAAAATATAAATAAAATATATTACATTGAAAAATAAAATAGTCTTCACTTTAAAAAAAAAAAAAAAAATGGTTCAGTGTCCTCTAATTGTCCACTAAAATTAAATAGAAGCCAGCGAGTGAAAAGAAAATGGAAATGTAAAAGACAGATTAAAAATTAATGAGTGCTGGGGAATGTTTATGTGAGTGTTTGCCTTGGAACGAGCGGACGGGGATTTGCAGATGGGTTCAGCAGCTATCCTCCTCAGTGGCTTTGAAACAGCAGCAGTCTCTCAAACCACAACACTAAGCAGGGAAACCTTGAGAGTTCCTGGCGAAGGTTGCGAACACGGGGTACTGCGCACACGCGCAGACACATGTTGCCTCTTCAACAGCTTTCACCTTCCGGGTCATGTTTTCTGACAAGGGCATGATCACAAACTGTATAGTAGGTTTCCCCAATCACCCTCGAGGACCAGGATTGGGGAAACAGTACAGTATATTTTATATATGTGTCAACATATCCATCCATCTTCTTCCGCTTATCCGAGGTCGGGTCGCGGGGGCAGCAGCTTTAGGAGGGAAACCCAGACTTCCCTCTCCCCAGCCACTTCAACCAGCTCCACCGGCGGGATCCCGAGGCGTTCCCAAGCCAGCCGAGAGACATAAGTCTCTCCAGCGTGTCCTGGGTCGTCCCCGGGGCCTCCCGCCGGTGGGACATTCCCGGAACACCTCCCCAGGGAGACGTCCAGGAGGCATCCGAACCAGACGCCCGAGCCACCTCAGCTGGCTCCTCTCAACGCGGAGGAGCAGCGGCTCGACTCCGAGTCCCTCCCGGATGACCGAGCTTCTCACCCTATCTCTAAGGGAGGAGGAAACTCATTTCGGACGCTTGTATCCGGGATCTCGTTCTTTCGGTCACGACCCACAGCGAGTCATGACCATAGGCGAGGGTCGGAACGTAGATCGACCGGTAAATCGAGAGCTCCGCCTTTTGGCTCAGCTCTTTCTTCAAGACGACGGACCGATACAGAGTCTGCATCACTGCAGACGCTGCACCGATCCGCCTGTCGATCTCGCGCTCCATCCTACCCTCACTCGTGAACAAGACCCCAACTTGTGTCAACATAGAAAACACTAATTACTAAATTACCTGCCAAATAAACCTGTCAGTGGCAGTAGTGTGACACAGGTAGAATTGCTTATTGATGTAAAACAACAAACCCAAAGTCTCAAACGAGACTATCAATAATTAAATGTTATCTTGTAATTAAAAAAAAAACACAATAGCTCCCTTGATATAAGCGTGTTAATTGTGCTGTTGTTTTGTTGTATAAAGTTACTGCTGACTTCCCTTAGCTTCTCTATGACGTTTCCCAGTGTAAGTAAGCATGAAGGCAAGGGAGAATAGAGAGAAAATAAAAATAATCAAGTATTGCAAATGAGAATAGAAACGGCACAAAAAAAACAAAAAACAGTAGCAAAATTACTCCTAGTGCCACACAACAAAAACGAAGGTTGTTTAAGCTGCAGGGAGCTGAAAAGGTTGTGGTTTATAGTCCAAACGTTCCGATACACTTACTGATTTACTGTTTGCACAGCTGCCTTGTCACTGCGTCTGGCTCTCTGAATTACTGTTCATTTACATGCAGCATATGTTAACGTTTTAACCCTTCATCAGCTGACCTCTAGAACTTAAAAGTTCTCTACCGGCCTACTTGCAACGTGTGACCTTGTGTGTGTGTGCGTGTTCACGTAATGACAGCCGAGAGCTCCTGTTACTAGAAGAGCCAAGGTCAGGGAAGCCTCCCGTTGTACTTAAATGTCTCCAATTCAAAGTAAATGGCAAAAGTTTACTTTTGATAACCGAAATTCTATTTGTCCCTTCCCCGAGTTTAGATGTGGGGATTGCAATTCTTTGACGTGGAGCCAACCACTCGGGATTCAAAAGTTCAGCGGCAATTGGATGTGACACCCCATCAGTAATTCCGTCGGTATTGTGTGTTGGGATCGTTCCATGAGCAGTGGTACATGATGAAATTCTATAGGCGCGTTTTCCACAACGGGGCTGGTTGTTGGGACCAGTCAGCAGCAGCAGGTGATGCGGCGTGGAAGTAGAAAGATAAAAAAAAAAAAAAACGACTGGAGTGACAGAGTTACCTGGAACAGTTTGTGCTCACTGCTTTCCCTTTTCCATTTTGTTGCCAAAAAGCACTTATCTTGCTTTAACTTCTGTTCCTCTTTCCACTATAGTTGCATCTGCTTATAATGAGGATACTTTGCTCTCCATTTGTTACTTTGCAATCTACTAAATCAGAGCATTTTTAAAACCTGAAACGGTATCTTACTAACTGTGAGCTGGAGTTAATCAGAATGTTAATAAGCTCCACCCGCTGAACGCTGACAAACGTCATAATAGTCCGTTGTTGAAATGTGCTCATTTATTGCCTCATTAAAAAACACAGCATGGTTAAAGAAATGGGTTGTTCACCCACACCCACATGTTAATGGTCCACAGGTTCACATTCAACTCACATCTGATGGAGGAGTTTTCAGCATCTAATCGCATCTAATCAAAGTGTTCACCCCAGACTCTCACTGCTCCAGTCTGCTTTTATCAAGCTGCCGAAGTGTGAATCCATCAACTGGCCCGGTGGCTCCCGCGGGATCCCGCACAGTGTCAGGTCATCTCATCGGCCATAGCCACGGCACCTAACACGAGTCAATGGCGCACGTTTATTATCCATGCATCCTCTTTGACCTCCATCGGCGTTTTCCGTCTCACTTTTAAACTCTCACATTTTTATGAAATCAGTTTTCTGACCTGGAGTTTCACAAATCTCTTCTCTACCCGCCTCTAGCCAGGAAAAAGTCGTGCCCCTTTTGCCTCTCTGCTTGAAATTCAGATGAGCCGAGTGTCAGGAGTGGTTATTGTCCAGAGCATCTCATTCATTCCATAGGGTGCAAGCGACGAGAACGGGGAATATGTTGCCATGTCACCCTCGCATGGGCTCCGACTATTTGCCGGGAAAATAATGGCCACGGCTACCATAAATGACATTTCTGTTTTATTAAAGAGTTCTATCAGTCATTTGTCAAAGAGGATAAATGTAGCAATACATGTAAAATATGTATTAAAAGTATTTTGTAAAGAAACTGAACAGCAAAGGATTGAGCCCTGTGGAATACCTATTTTTATATTTAGAAATGGAGATTTATGTTGAACAATTTTAACACATTGAACCCGGGCCTGAATAAATGATGCAAACCAGCAGGGGTGTGAATTGCCTCGTACCTGACGATTCGATTCGTATCACGATTCACAGGTCACGATTCGATTCGATACCGATTTAATCCCGATACGAATTTATACGTTGATTGTTGCGATTTTTTTTTCATTCAAATTTAGAAAATACTAATCAGTAAACTTGTAGTGTAAGATTTGTATGAAAATGTATTATTTATTTTAAAAAAAAATAAAATAAAATAAAAAAAATTAAAAAAATTAAAAAAAAAGAAAAAAAAAAGAAGAAGAAAAAAAAAATGTATTATTTATTTATCTGACACTTCAGTCTTATTGTAATCGGTTTCATGTTTGAAAAGCATTAAAATAAAATATTAAGCCTTAATGTTCCGTTCGTATAACATTCTTCCATGCTTAAGGTGTGAACCCTAACCCGAAGTAAGACGTTTTGTTGAATATATTTCCATCAAAAATGAAAGTTTAAAAATCGATTCAGCAGCCTATTGAATCGATTCGAGAATTGCACGATGTAGTATCGCGATATATTGCCGAATCGATTTTTTTTTTTAACACCCCTACAAACCAGCATATGGTTTCTTTAGAGATGTTAAATGCTAATTAAATATGCTTCATCAGAATTACAATGTAACTTTCTCTCTCTCGTGCGGACTTAATGTTAATCCAAAGGTGAAGCAGATTTGTTGTGGACTGTCCACCGGGAGCAATCTGGCCCTTTTTGTTGAATGTGTCCGCGTGAGGGGCGACCAGTCAAAAGAGATGTGCTGGACTTGTGATAACTGTCGAGGGATTTATCCTGCAGCAAATTCCGGACTAGACGGCGAGACTCGTCCACCCACGCGTGTACATTTACATATTGTTCCTGCTTTTCCACGTTGACCAGAACAGCAATTTGTATGCACCAGTTAATGTACTCGGCATTGATGAAAAGCCCAGTGGGAAGTTGAAGATTTAAATGACTGTGCCGACCAATCTGGCCGGCAAACATGAATGTGACACTGCAGTCAGAGTAATTAAATCATAGTTGCTTTGATGTGTGATGAGATCTTTACGAGTTTCAGCTAATTATTAGCTACTAATGACGCAAGTCAAATGTTTTTGTCAAGGCTCTCGGGCTTGTACATAGGCATATTATATTCGAAGTCATGATGAATGGGTGAACAACTCAATAAATTATCATTCCCTCGCATACTCCATCTGTGTGAAGGATGCAAATTTCTTGTGCGATTCATTATCCCATCTCTATATGCGCACGGTCTTTCGTTTCAGAATTTTGAGTAAGTTCCTCACTAACAGCCAAGCAACTTTTTATTTAATACAAAGAGCTTCACGTTTGATCAAACTTGTGAAATAATAACTTGCTCAAATGACCTTATTACATTAATTCTGTTTTAATCACAATAATTAACAATATTCATGTGACGACACTGCTTAAGATAATGATTTGTCACAATAAAAAAATGTTGGGTTGTTTCCGAATTCACTTGCTGGGTAGCTGTGGATTTTGAACAGATTGGGTTACTTTTACCCAAGGTTCTGTTAATCATTTTGGCCCATAAAATTGGGTTGAAGAGTAAATTTGTGTATGTTGAAGATCTGAAGCTGTTCATGTTCGTTATTTTGGGCATGTTTTTTTTTTTTTTTTTTTTTTTTGTGCGGAAGTCAAAATAGTCTAGCGTGAAGTTCAATAATAAAGTACATAATATTTTTCAGAAGACCAAGTAGGCTACAAAATAAGTGAAATTCTAGTACAATAAATCATATACCGCCAAAAGTGCTCGATGTTTACTTGATTCTTCTCATTCCTCAACACTGGATGCTCCTGTCACTGTGTCTCTCCTCAAGTATGAAAAGAATGACACACTTGTAGGTGCACTTCCATGCAGCAGGGGCCGCTGTTTCATTAACTCTTAATGAGTAGAAGTAGTGGTCGTTCCTTATTAGGGTGTGCGGCAGCCTAGACAATTGGTTGTAGGCGGGATACAAGTTACAACATGAACTCGACTTGATTGATTGATTGATTATAATGTTGCCTTTCACTCCAATAAACAATTGCTCATTTACATCATTTAATGGGCCCAATAAAATAAATGTATTGCCTCAACCAACATTTCTGGACCCATTTTACATAATTTCTCATTCTCTTTTCACTCTCCAACAACCTTAACATATATCTATGTTATGCACTTTATTTATAGGGTGCATTCAGACAAAGTACCAAGCACACCAATTCGCACAGTGATAATCTTTCATATAGTAACAACCTTTCCATTCAGAATATCTCTCCAGGCTACTCTAAATACATTAAATGTGTGATATAAATGGGTTCAGTGTCAAAATACTGTTAAATAAATAACACTTGATGTGGTTCAATCATGTTGCTAAAAATAAAATCAGTTATAAATCATACATTTTATGATTGGACTACTTGTTAAAAAAATATGATGCAATCAATTTAAAAAATAATTTCGGAATAATCACGCTATAAGCAATAATTTAATGGCATTACCCTTGAATGAATAAGCGCACAGGCTTCCGCAGATTGATTGGTCAAGATCAGCCGCGTGTGAAACCACCACTTCACCTCGGTCCCGCTTCCCCCGTGAAATTCATTTACCATCGATTTGCGCTTTGACCTGCAGAGATTTGGGCGTTAATGAAAAAGCAGATGAGACTCCTTTGTAATGGTATAGTGCTGTGCAAACGAAATGATGCTTATATTAAAAAAAAAAAAAAAAGTGTAATGATGTTGGGTCATGTCAACTGAGGTGGAAAAAGACAGATGTGTCATCACATCAATATTAAGTATGAATGACTCAATTTCAAAGACGCAATTTTCTCTCGCAGGACAGTAAATGGGCTATTTCCTCTGGAGTTGTCGTGCCTTTACCCCAAATCTCTTTGCCGGGGTGATTCCCAGACGGTATAACAGCAGTCGTTTGTAAAAACATAATTGTCTATGTCCTCTAGCTGTAATCAACAAATATACGTGTCGCATTGTGATATCTATCAAGGGTTTTCATTGAGTTATAAAGACAAGAGTGGCTCTGTGAAGCACTGAAATGGACCCAGAAATCGATCACTTGGAAATAAAATTAATATAAAGATGGTTCATTTGAGGGTGGACGGTTGTTCGTCTCTGTGTGCAACTGCGATTGGCTGGCGACCAGTTTGGGGTGTCCCCCCGCCTACTGCCCATAGCCAGCTGAGATAGGCTCCAGCACCCCCCTCGACCCTTGTGAGGAATAAGCGGTCAAGAAAATGGATGGATGGATGGTTCATTTGTGCCATTATTAATAAAATAATGTTACAAAATTCAGAAAAATAAAACTATAGAGCTGATCAGTCGACGGGCACAGGTATTTTCAAACAATAGAAACTGTGATTTGCATCTTGCCATAAAACAGTCAAACAAAATATTTCTTCGATAGAAAATGCAGTATCATCTATTTACTATGGTCATTCCGGAAAGGACAGTAAGTCAGAAAGGTTGTGGTGGTCAGTTGAAGTATATCTGTGGCTCACCAAAAAAAAAAAAAAAAAAGAAAGAAAAAAGAAAAAGTAGCATTTAAGTTACGCTTCTTTATGAAGCAACGGTTTAGATGGATCATGTTTTTCTTTTTCCTGCAACAGGTGTCACATAACCTTCAGGCACTAGTAATGAAATCAAGCATTCACACTGAAGGTTTTATGATAACGAGTAATGTTCTCTGTGGTGAGATGTCACAACTGACGTTCAACCTCTGAACGGAACTTTTTGGTTTGCTTGAGCAAAAACAATTGAAATATTGTTGACAGGCAGCGGTGGGCCATGTATTTGGTACTTGGACCTTCAGTGGGGACTTGCCCTACAAATCCACCTCTTAACATTACTTCTATAACAACTCATATAAATATTACTTTGACAGAAACATGTATTCGTGTGTGGAGACCACAACAGGCATGTTTTGCATGTCGAAGTTTGTAAGTTTTGCTCAGACTAACTAACCAACCAATCAGAAAATTGCTGATGTAATTGTGGGCCAGCATGTTGGCACCCCTTGAGGTGAATTTGAAATCTGGCCCTGAGAAGATTAAACTGTCATGGCAGCACACAGAGGCTGAACTAATGAGAATGGCTAAGAAATAAAGAGGACAGACTGTTGGGAACAAATTACAAAAAACGAAAAATTTATACAATTAGAAACACTTTGCCTTTGAGCCCCATTTCCATAGATAGGTTCCCATGCACTCAGTATATATATAACAAAAAATTAAATAAAGGAGTGTCACACTCGGACACATGCCCGATCAGGGATGCAAGGTGGTCTCCAAATTGCTCACGTAATGTTAAGCACTGTGCAACTACCCGGATTTTCAAGAGATACTCGTGTTCTATCCTACAATGGCGCAAAATGCTAGCGTAGCAAAATGTCAAAAGAAAGAACTCTCCACCCATGCACACGGTCAGACTGCGCTTTGTGCTAAACTTGTAGGGGAGAGCTGGGTGAGTAGTGCCAGTTTTTACTTAAAGTGTCTTTTACGGGATTACAGGAATGCCTCCAACTAAAATATGTTGATCTAAAACTTTGATTTGCGGGTTTCAGAGGCCTTTTCTTCTTTCATTTTCTTTTCCTACTAAGCTTTTTTAGCTTCTGTTTCTTTGTGAGCCTTCTCCAACTCCATTTTCTCAAGTGTGTCAGTCACAATTCATGTTTTCACTTCTTTTATTTATGTTTTTTTTATTTTTTAACAATTCTGTTCTTTCTTTCTTTGGCTTTTGGCAAAGGGAAAAATAACTTCTGAAGACACATAACCCACGTGAGCAGAACAGCCGGATAGATTTGGCACAAGTCCACCATTTTGAAAAAGTTGCATCCGCCCCCAGCTGCTTTGAGCCAGCATCATGCTAACCATATGTAGCTTACTAAAGCACGAAAATATGTGGGAACTGTTTTCAAAGTTGTCTATGGGGTAAATGCCAGGGACTTCCGACTTCTGGGTTTCCTCACATCAGCGCCGTTTGCGGCCACTGCTAAGCCGCGTTCTGTGGCAAATACAATCTCATGGAACAAATGTTCTAATTTTGGTTGCACATGTACAGTTGGTCGGGGTTCCTAATATGGTTTAGGCCAGCAGAGAAGAACTTGCTGGCCCTGACAGCTCACCATTGCACTGCAGTGGACAGTAGACAAAATGCTGCTAAAATTCAGCACTAACAGCTTTTCTGCCTGATTACAACATAATGGGATGTCGGGAGTTCTGCAACGATCTATACAGTGCGCCTGCACACTGTTAAATTCTTTCGATTACCAATAGAAGGGCTGATGTGCCGCAGCATTATTTTGTGCAAAGCTTGTGTGGCACATTAACAGTTGTCATGGCGGTGGTGGAACAAAAACAACAATATCTCTGTAAATTAACAGATTTAAAAAAATATATCTTATTTTCATCATTGCCAGTGTGCTCAGTTGGGCTCAACTTGCGCACCTCCAAACACTAGTTTTAGGCGTTATTATAGGCATCTTTGTTTCCAAAGCAATTCAGTTTGCTGGCTTCATGCTGTCGAAATAGGAGTTCAATGCTCATGCCAGGTACTAGTCACCGCACCCTGATCATTCACATTCGAGTCTTTCTTCTGAACCAGCAAAGACATTGTTTTTGTCTGGCACCAGTTTTCTTAGAGCTAATTAAATGTTGATGCAGAAAAAAAAAAAAAAAAAAGAAGAAGTAGAATAACTGGTGTTTTTGGCTCTAGGTCTGAACTAGAAGTGGCGCCAGTTTATAGTGCAAAAGGGGTAATAGCAACAGCCAGCGATTGGCACTCAAATTTACAACCAACATATTATCCTCTCCAAAAGTATTTGAAAAATGAGGCCAATTTCTTTATTTTTGGATGGGGAGCCTTTGGTAATATTAATGGAAATATTAATATGAGATACAAGATTATATCATTCCTAGGTACATCTACATCTGATTCAAAATTGCAGTTGATCAAATTTGAACTGGATAGATTTCGGAAAATTCCAGTCTGGCCAATGGCTTTTTTTTTACAACACTCAGAATGCTGCTGTTGTTTTCCTTGGTCTGCCCATTGAATGTCTGTTGCTCAGTATACCGGTAGTTTCTTATTCAGAGCATTCTAAAATGTATTAATTAACCTTGTGCAATATGGCACAATAAATGTTCCATCCCTCAGCTTCACAAATGTTTACTTTGGGTTATTGAGTTGGTTACACCTCAGCTAGTTCAAAAATGTCGATGTTTAACACTATTGTCATAGGACACAGTATACACATAGCCAAAATAATCCACTGTCACTCCAATACTTTGAAAATTAAGGCTGGAATGTTGATTTGTTGTCTCATATTCATCTCTGGTTGTCAAACCCAAATGTTTTCACTCTACACAAGAAAAAAAAAAGAGGATCGGGGTAGCACATGCTTTTGGACTATGAAAGGAAGCTATACAAAGATCATTTCTAGGACAGAGCTGTGGCAAACTATAAGACCACCCTTGCCCTACATACTCATTTTCTAAGCGCCTCCACATGTTCTCTTTATACCCATTATGGCCCATCCCAAAAGCTCCCAAAAAGTAAATAGTGCAAAAAAATATATATATTGTGCGTCTGTGATAATGTTGAACTTCATGGACCCTGTAAAGTTGTGATGGACATGCACCAAGAAATATACTTGTACTTAAACGTCAAATGAAAATTCAAAACATTACTCGCAATCTTCAGTTCAAAGAGATTCCCGCTTTTGGTGTTGCTCCCTCTCCCTCCCTCTCTGCAAAGCCCTCTTCGTATCGCCATGTTTACTGCCTGTTGACATGGAAAATATTTTAGGGTGAAATAGCAATGATTCATATATACACAGCGTCTCTCTGCGCTCCTGTTTGTCTTTAAACTTCACTATTCCACAAATCGTGTATATAAGCCATGTTTAGGAAGGGGAGAACCTTACTCCACAAGATCTGATGAGGATGGATGCTGCATTTGAACCTGTCTGGAAAAATCATCAGAAGTTGTCTCAATTGGAATATATTTGGGGGACTAAGATGAGTGGGCATATTTTATGGAATTTGTCTCTTTAGTACACTTTGTTCTGAATGTTACTGCAGGGAACAGCTTCTTGGATTTTTTTTTTTTTCTTTTTTAACTAAACAATTATGGTTTGCATCAAATTTATGTATTCCAGCCCAAGCAGCGGTTGAGGACATTCTCATTTTCCGTTGACCTTTAAAAGACAAAAGTTTGTGGACTAAGGGCAAGGTATTCGGTGCTTTCATCACCTGCTTACGTGTGTCTGGAGTGTGTTTGGGTGTTTATACAAAACAGTAAGCTGCTAAATCCTGGGCCCACTCCTGGAGCACTGAGCATGACCGCATTTCTCCAGGCTTGACGTTCTGCCCTGCCGTTTACTAAACAGCCTTGATAGGGCATGGCTGTTTTAGTCAAAACAGAAGGTGCGTGTATTTGTGTTTTGGGTTCATTCGGTAACAGGACATTGATCATTTTAATTCAGATAATAGTGAAGTGAAGAAATAACTTCCACTCACGTTGATTTCAACAGACTCACTACTTGTCTTGGCTTAGAATCTCCACCAAAAATAAGATTTTAATGCTATTACATTCAAGCAGCACGTCCTTCAAATGCTTTTTTTTTTCTTTTGCAGCTCTGAGATAATCTCTCTTCTCTTAGTTTATGATATAAACATCTTGCGCTTACACACACACACACACACACACAAAGCACGTGTGGGCGGGCTGAATTCCGTTAGTTCGACAGGTGTGTGTGATACTGCCACGAGCCAGGCAGCAGGTGGGGGAGAGGAATTATTAGATGTTAATCACATTACTGTATTGAGCAATAATTCCACTCCCTAAGGCAAGGAAGGTGCGTGTGATTCATGCTACATGGGATATCCCTCAGTCACGTTGTCACCGACAAATCTGTCAAGCAATCATTTTCAATGCCTATATAGAGTCATTTTAATGTTATGTTTCAGACGTTTGGGGGGCAATATAGGCTAAACATTATTTAGTGAAGTGACTATCCTCAGTTAAAAATGACTTTATACAATATGTCACCTTTCGGGCTGTATTTTCGTAGACAGGCACACGTGCACTTGGCGTCAAAAACTGGCACATCCTCATTTTCATGCTGGAACAAGTCTAGTTTAGTGTGTTTGGGGAATTTGGCAGACCACGCAGTACCGTACTGGGTGTTTTGACGGACTGGAGGCATTTTCTATTACTTGCACGTCTGATAATTTGGTGACAGAAAGTAGACTAGACTTTAGACCAGGTGACAACAGGTCTAAGTTGTGGCTCGGATGGATTTAATCCAGGCGCAGGCAGACAGATTCTGCGCTCCACTGATGTGTGGTGGATGTCACCGTATTTCGTTCATAAATACGATAACGTGTATGAAAACCTCATTGTACAAATCAAATATCAATCAAGGTGGTCTTCAAGTCCCCACTTAGCATCAGCTAACTTTACTTTATCATCCGCAAGTGGAGGTCTTCTTTGTAGTTCCTTATAAAGTTAATTGCATGCACCATCTCCTGCACGGACTCCAGCAAAGTCCGTTATGGCTTTCAACCATGTGGACCGTGCGCCACTCGCGCATTTGCATTTTTCACAGAATGCCGAGAGCCGCTTCGATCAACTGGGAATCAAGTTGAATGTGTTCACTCACACAATGGCACAAAAAAAGAAAGAAAACTCCACCACACACGACACAGTTCGACTTCGTGTTAAGCTTGTACTGGGCATGCAAATAGGACCTCACATTTTTCAGGGAGTCTAAAATAAATTCTTTCACTTGACATTGTTAAATGAAAGAAAAAGTGCCTTCATTTGACCTTGTCATCCATAATACATTGTGTGATTAACAGTTTTGCATTGATCATGACATTTGAAGGACCAAATGAGACTTGAGGACCTTTTTATTATTTTATTATTATTTTTACCTTGCAGGTAAATAAATAAATACATAAATACATAAATAAATAAATAAATAAATAAATAAATAAATAAATAATAATAATACATGTTTGGAGCAAACACACACACAAAAAAAACAAAGTTAAATATAAACTATTCAACTTTTGGGAATAGAAAGCAACATGTTTGGACAGTGATACCTCTTGACATTTGCCACACTTCTGTTGTTTTTGCATCATGACTCCACTGTGTAGATTACAAGTGAAGAGGATCAATTTGCATATGAATTTGGCTCAGTCGCAACTAATCTTAGCACACGCCCCACACCAGCACTGTATGACTGCGAGCGAGGCATGACACTTTGCATGATTTTTTAAAACTCAATATTTTTGATTTATTGACGCCTCATATCTTGCTTTGAAATTAGTACATCATGCAAATTTTATAAGGCTGATCTCTCCATCTTGCAGTCACACACAATCTGTTATACAGACCTCTTTCTTTGTCTTTTGTTCTTTGTTTTTTTCCCCTTTCATTCTGTGTTTGGTGTAAATGGATGTCATGCTGCCTGTGTTTCAGGGTAAATAAAGGCCTTAGGCTGAAATTCGACAATGGGGAGTTTACTGTATAGGCCTATTTATATATTTCAGGACTAGCAAACTAAAGGAATTCACTACCATCCGGTGCAATGCAATTTGACCACAGTAAATGAGTAAATCGCAAATTAAGTACATATGAATTGTGTTTGTTATGTCATGAGCCTGATACGTTTGAACCAATGTCATTTATGTTTATTTGAAATGTTTATTAATGGCACCAATGGCATCTAACAAAAATAAACCTGATAAATCTGATTCTGTTTTTGTATCTGTTTCTTGCACTTTTAATGTTGAAGATAAAGACTACATTGGTGACAATCAGTCAAATTGTGAAGTTAGTAATCAATTACCAGTTCAGCATCTTGTGCCAGTTGAATCGAGCGACGTCAGGTCTATAGGCTGCAGAGGCTGTGCGACTGTTTAAGTTGTTTAGGCATGTGAGGAGGGACGGCATGGGAATGAGGTTGTTTATCATTTCAGTGAATCTGTTCAACAATTTATCACACAAAGCTCAGGTTTCACCGACCTGCTGCTTTTACTCTGCTGGTCATTGCTTTCCAGCAGGAACGTTTTTAGTCACCTTGTGCTTAATCTTATATTCTGATTCTGCTTCTTATACTTTTTTTATTTGTGTGTTTATTCATCCACATTAAAGCAAAAACTGTTGATTTTATTTCAATAAGTCGCAAATGCAGCTGTCAAAAGTATTTTATTCATATCAAAAAGACAACACAGCATTTACCTTACATAAAGAATACATTAACAGGTGTAATAACAACCGAATTACGTAAAGGATTAAGATTAAAAGACACATTGACATATTTACAAAGAACTCAAGACTCCTGGAGGATCATCAGATCAGATTTAGGAGACAACAAAACAAAGCAAAACAATGATGGTTCACATGAACATAATATGTAGACAGCGGTGTAATTTAACCGCTCATCTAAACTGCTGCCTGGACGTTGTGTTTGTGTGATACCATCAAGGAATCACAGACAGTTGTGTGGAACAGACTGATGTCAGCAGATCAGATCTCAGATCAGTTAAGAATGAGTCAGCTCTGATAGAGACCGGCTTTGGTAAGGACAATAGCTGACTCTGGATTTGGTAGTTTCAGACAGTTTCAGCGCTTTTCTGCTGACTCGGATGTTTCCGTGGGAATCGAAGGTGTTTTATTGTTTTCTCACACGCTTTTTGCGATCTCAACCGTCTCTGTCAGCGCGAACATGTTTAGGGTGTGTGAGTGTGTGCTTAACATCTCAAAGTGAGAACGACTCTCAACTGCAGAAGAAATCGAAATTCAGTGAAGAGTCTTGTCGATACCGTCAAGTTAAACTTCGGTGCCCTCGCGTTGATAGATGATTCCTGTTGAACCCAGCGGGGGATAGAAGTGTCCACTGGCCGCACTGTACTGGCTGAGGATGGGGCTGGTGTACCCCAATGAAGAGTGGGTGGGTGAAGAGGGGAGCATAGGGGGAGCTTGCACTTGTGGAAGCCATTCTCGACCAGCAGAGTTTGGGGAGTAGCTACTAAAACTCGCAGCCTGTGGAAGCCTGTGTGGCCCATCTATAGGGAGGTTGACCGGCAGGGGTCTGCTCAGTGCATCGCCTCCCACATCATTTGCTGATCCGCCGGACACTCCAGACATCTCAGACAGGAAGCTGCTCAGACAAGGTGCAGCACTGGAAGATGACGGTGAGGGAATTCTGTCCGGCGTCTGGGAGATGTTTAGGGAAGAGTTGGCAGAGTGTTTGGGGCTGCCCCTTTCACTTTCACCTGACTCAGGGGCCCCCGAAGTGCCGTCGACACCAGAGAGGGTGTCAGACTTCCTCTTCCTTTTGCGGCGGAAGTTTCCATTGTCGAACATCTTTTCACAGTTTGGATCCAGTGTCCAGTAGTTGCCCTTGCCTGTTAAGTGAGATTTAGCAAAAATGTAAACAATACAGGGTATATAATAAAATAAAACATTTGATAGAGAGAGAAATGGATGAAAACATAAGTCTCAAAATATTACCTGGATCGTCCTCATCTCTTGGTACTTTTTTGAAGCAGTCGTTTAGTGACAGGTTGTGTCTGATGGAATTCTGCCATCCTGCTTTGCTCTTGTTGTAGAAAGGGAAGTTGTCTGCGACATACTGATATATCTGACTCAGGGTCAACCGCCGGTCGGGTGCTCCGTGGATAGCCATGGCGATGAGAGCCGAGTAAGAGTAAGGCGGCCTGACTAGCTTCATCAAGTCCTCTTGTGAGGGGAGGGAGAACCAACTCAACTCCCCCCCGGGGCCGCCTGGTCCAGCCGAGCCCAGGTATGGTCTCTGCATGCCGTAGTGCTGCGGGACGAAGGGAGGCCCGGGGTTCCCGGGTGGCCCGTTGGTGCTCAGGTATGATGGTGTGTTGAGGCCAGAGCCGTTGAACCAAAGGTAAGGATTTGGCGACGTGGTGCTGAAGTCACCCAGCTCGTAGGTGGTCGGCGTGGTGCGCTGAGGACTTGGCAGGGATGGCGGAGGGTAGTAACAGTCACTGTACAAGCTGAGTTCGGGGGGCTCCTGGCCGAGGCTCGGGAACTGAGGACCACAACGTGGAGGAGACTGTTCCTGGGCCTCAAATGCCGACATTGTCGAAGCAGGGTTTCTTCTTACCTTGAAGAGAGCCTCGTTGACCTTCAGTTTTCTTGATTTCTATGTTAAAATCTTTCTCCAAGTGATTTCTGTTCAAGCTGTTGAAGGTACTAGATCCAAACTGTGCTATCTGTCCTCTATGCTAGTCAGCTTTGCCCTTGCTTTATGTTCAAATGTCACCTGTCATACCTGCTATATCTATTTCCCTGGAAACGCCCCCACTCTCGTTTGATTGGTTCCTTTCTTATGTAGTAGCCCTTTTTTTTCCCCCTTGGGATTGTACAGTTGCTCCAGGCATTTTGTTCAACCTTTCTTAAGTCTGTTTTCTTCAAAATTAGGCAGTGGCACTATGAATCATTTGCAATTTATTGAACAATTGAAGTATCCGTGAGCGAGATATAGAACCCCCACTTGCTCCCGATGCTGTCATCAGGAGGTGAATAGTTTGAGTCGTCAAAATATAAAGCTGTTTGAGGGCCTTGTAAGGTGAAAAAGCACAATATAACAGTATGTTGCAATTTCAAAACCAGTATCTTTTTTTTTCTTCTTTTTTTTTGTTTTGAAAGATGAATCACATCAAGCATTATTATTTGTAATATTTACCCGTATCCTACTAACTATATTTCTTGGTAATTTAGTTGTTTTAAATTGTGAAAATGTTTGTAATTAAACATTTAAAAAAAAACTGAAAATAACGCAATCTTGTTAAAATTACAACTACAAACTATATTTAATAGTTTAATTTCTATACATAATAGAAAGGGGTGAAAAATATGTTCACTTCCATGATTAAAATTTCATTCAACAAAAGAATGTAATTTTAACTTAGTGTGCACTAGGTGTCCCTTTTTCTTTTTAAAATATTTTTATCTATTTATTTATTTATTTATTTTAATACATAGCTCAAGAAAGTTCAGTTTCCACTGTCTGTCCACTACGATAGTCAGTCACAGCTGTCTACTCTACGGTCGACTGCCGTAACCTGGCCTTAAGCCTCGCCAAACGTAAGTCATTAAACATTTTTATTTTATTTCAACATACAATATGTATTTGTGAGCCTGTTATCTAGAAGCTCATTTGGTTGTTTTTTGTAAGAAACGGTCAAACAAGGTGATATCGGTGAAGCTAACATGACCTAGCTAATAAGCTAACGTTGGCTAATGACGGCTGAACTGTGTCGAAGCTGTCAAAAGTAACTTGTGGACATGCCGGTTTCTTCGGCAGATGGCCGACAAAAAATTGCCTTCTGGGCACCAAACGGGTGCCGAAAACTCGTTGGAACTCGACAGCCTTTTGGAAAGAATGATAGAAGACATGGAAAACATATCTGGTACTAAAACGTTTGGACTTTAATTTACTGAGTTACGTTGAAACTCGCATCGTCCGTCAGTGCAACTGAACTTCAGTTCTGTCCACCTGTAGTGCAGCTGACGTGGATGGCGTACGACATGGTGGCTCTTCGGACCAACCCCGAAATGTGGGGTTCGATGCTGCTTCTCGAGGAGGCTCATCACAATTGCTCAAACGCTGTAGAAGGGGGCCCACTTCAAGAAAACGCCCCCACTGACGCTACACGCACTCAGATGTGAAATTTTCCATCCATAAATAGCACATCTATCGTATTTTTCCAAGTTTTCGACAAGTTTTAGTTCTGCACACTTATTCATTAGTACTGCATGCATATTGTTGTAATACGTTTTTCACCGTCATTTTAATATGCTCAAAAATTTAAATAAAAGTACATGTTCAGATGATGTGCTGTGCTTGATTTATTACCACCATTAATCATAGTAGCATAAGATATGATACAATGTTAGCGTTCGTGAGATGTAACATTTTGAGCAATCCCCTCATGTTTCTTTTTTTTTTTTCTTTTCTTTTTCCCCTAGATGAATAATACAGGGACAAGCACTGAGCAGTGTTCATCAGCCACCTGCGTTGATCTAGAATATATCCTAAGAGGGTTGGAATCACTGTCTAATTGCATGGATCAACTGGCACGTATGTGACTTTCTTTATAATGTCAGTAAGCATCAATTATGTCATTAGGATGAAGATGACATTGATGATTGATTGTCAGCTATGCAAATCACAAGATGTAACAGTTTGCCCTCGATCTGCAATGCGATAGCCACACATTGATTACGGGAGTCCAACTGTTATGCAAGTTAGCCGCACTTGGAGTTTGTCAGTAACGCTGAGTTGCGTTGTTAAGACAGGACAACTGTCAGATTGTAACCCGCTGGTGGGTTAGAAAGAAGCAACTGAAGGTTTACTCAATGGCTTATCCATCAAGCAGGATGTCGTGACTTGTTTTCTGCCGAGGGGGACAGTTACAGTCATAAAAAAAATAGTGTGCCATCGGTAAAAAATATTTCTTTTCTTCATAGCTCAAATCAAAGAAGCCACATGATTTGTTTAATCTTACTAACTCTGTTCCCTGCTACTATTGACATGAGCTCTCTCGATCCAATATCAGCTCTGTATCAAATATGTAGTCATTACCAAGATGAGAATTTGATTGATACTGAGCGTTATTAACACAACAGTATGTTTGTACTATTGTAGATAAGTACTGAAGCTTATCAAGAGATTTATGTTGGCACATTATTTAGCTTTTATCAAGACAAACAAAAACCAATGTGCGTCCATTGATATTGATCAACGTTGGGCAGAATTGTCTTATATTCAGTCTCAATAGATGATGCACAATATACTTTACAATATAAGGCTGGTGAATGAATTAAATGGCATTAATGAATCTGTTTCGCAATCTACATTAATCTTCAATTCAACACTCAAGTTGTTTACTGCTAAGATTGATTATCTTTCGAAAGTCAGCCAGGTTTTTTTTTTTTCCCTCCTCTACCACCACCCCCCCTCACCCCACCTGCAGTACAAACCCAGCTCAGGCAATGTGATCTGATCGTTTGTGTCGGCCGCCCTGACAAGCTGGGACACCTGAAAATCCAGGAGGCGCCTCAGCAGGCGCCGCGAGCTTCCCCTGGAAACCAAGTAAGAGAGCAGAGGTCAACTTCTGATGACTCAATAAAGTCAACTGACAGTTATAAGTGCAAAAGTAGATACACTGGTTTTGCAAATATTATTTTATACCATAAAAAAAAATGCATAGCAATGACCTTTGTGGAAATGTGTTTATTAAGGTTCCCTAGGGAAGCCCCCCATGCATGAATATGAAACACACATACATAGTGCTGGTGCAGGACACAATCCTGCAGGGTGCTGCAGACCTTAGCGGTTTCAGTGCACCTCGCCTGTGTGTGTGTGTGTGTGTGTGTGATGGGTAATCATCTCCTTTACCCTGGGGAATCTTAACAACACTAAAGTGGCCATAAAAAGCTGACTTGGACCTAATGATGCAGTGCTCCTCTCGTCTATGAGCATCAAACATTGCCTGTGGCGTGCACACGTTTCAGTTTGCATTGAGTGAACGGCCGCAACGTTTTTCTCCTCGAGAGATCATGGGTTCACGTTTTTACTCTCCTGCTTGGTGTTTTGGAGGCTGGAGTGCAGGGAGTTAAGTTGCCTTGGTTACTGCTCTTAAAGGTATATACCCGACAAGGGTTATAGCAGTGGTAAGAGTTAACCAAATTGAGAAGTATCATGGGGTGGGAATGGCTAGTGCACACACAGTGCCACACAAACATCCGTACTGACATATGTGTTACTTGCATACATTTAAAAAAAATATATATATAACTGGGGTCTCTCTTTTTTTTTTTTTTTTTCTTGCAGCTAGAGACAAAGGATGATGTGCATGTGTTCGCTTCTTCATAGCAGCTGGGAGGCCAACCTTGAAGCTAGTATAAAACCAAGACACTTTAAGGACTACTTTAACTTGGCCAGGTATAGTACTCAGGTTTAAGACTGCCCTCTGTTGTGTTGTTCTTTTGACAACAGCACCATCTGCTGTTCATTTTGTGAAAGTCATTTGGTTTAGCTTTTCAGTGAGCTTTGTGACTTGGTGCAAGTTGTTTGTATAATTCTCAGATTTGTTATAAAGGATTAGTCCCATGTCAATTTGCTATGAGTTTGAATGGAGTATTTAGTCTTTAAACCATTAATTCTGCATGCGAATGACCATAAAGCAGTAAAATTCCATACAGTTTTGCATGATTTGATTCAAATGAACAATGTGGTAATGCTGAAATATCTGATCAAAAAAAATTATTTCTGTGTGGGAAATAAAATTGCCGCAAGGTTGATAAGAGTATACCATCATCATGTGGGTTTGATTTTTCTGGTGATAACTGATGGTAAATGCAGTCACTGTTTATTATTAGCACACCAAGTACAGGGTTGCAAGTAAAAAGGTGGACAGGATTTTCCGTCACATGTTCTTAACCATGTACATCTAAATGAAAATAACAATTGTGCTTATTCCCCATCCCTAATGTCCTCAGCACAGACCTTTTGTTTGGAGGTTTTGACCTATTCAAATTGATGTGTAGAGATCGACTCTTCACCGTTAGTGTAGTTGCCATAGAAACTGCATCTTTTCATTGTAAATCACAGCATTGTCGAAATCCAATTGTGTAGCCCGGCACAGCGAGACTTGCGTCTTCGTATCTCACACATAGGTGATAGGGGAGGGAGAATGATCAATCACGGAGTGATCCCACCCCCAAGACCCTCGGGCCTGTCTGGGTGAAAACATGAATCCTCCTGGGGGGTCTTTGTGAGGGTCGCCCCCTCCTCTCTACTGTTTGACTCTACTGTTCTAATTTTGAAGGGTGGGCAGGCAGGATCATGCTACTATGGGGTCAACATGGAACACTGTGTGATAATAGAGCAAGTGTTGCTTTAAGTTGTGAAAAGGTGAATTCAAACAATAACACAAACTTCCTCTGTTGAAATCAGTGTTAAATCTGACCTTGATTTGATAAATAATGGTTGCGAGCAGATGTGGTCATTTGGAGCAGACGTCAGGTCAGAAGTTTCCCTTTTGGGGTCAATATGGAAGTAATCATGTTGAGCTAGTGGGGAGAAGAGATAAGGGGTGGATCGTGGAGGACCTCCAGTGGGGCAAAGCCTTCATTAGTGCACAGCAGGGCAGCATGGGAAATACGGGAATCCCCAGGAGCAAACAGGCAAATGGGAAGGATTAAGAGCTAAAAACGTTTCGTTTTCACAGTCTATATTTTTTACTTTTGTGATTATGTCCTCCATTGCCTGAAACAGAAGCCAAATTTTTCATTCTTACTAATTGTAAAGCTGTATATAATATTAGCTTTGCTTCTCTATTGGCACAAGATCATAACAAAAATGTTAAAAAGGCTCCTACCCCCTCTGCCCCAAGGATGGACCCCCTGATAGAGGCAATAGCCGTGCCATCTTTCATTTAACTGAGACAGTGGCAGATTTATGACACGTCCAGCTGAGTGGAAGTTTTCCGGTCGATACAAGGGGTTGGAGAGGAAAGAAGAAGAAGTCACTGACTGTGGGTGGAGGTCTTACAGAACTTCCATGCGAGTGAAATAATTGAAACCAAACTTAGAATTGTTCCAAATTAATGTTCCAAAAAATCTCCAGCGCTGGAAGGTGGGATCTTCCAATGAATTAGTCTATTCCCATCGATGACGATGCCCACCTTTCAGTGCGTGCTCCCGCATATTCGACGAATGCTTTACGACGCGGAGGCTCGCAAAAATGCACAGAATGCGTGGGGCTGGAATCCGGATGTACTCAACCCGATTGACGCACGTAAACTTTAAGTTACACATACAGATGTAGCGCCAAGCTGTATTTACTGACATTGTTTTTTTCTGAATTCCTGAACCCAAGTGGTGATATCCTTTAACACACTGTTGTCAGTTTTTGATGCAGTGCCGCCTGAGGGATCGAAGGTCACGTGCATTCAGTGTTGGTTTTCGGTCTTGCCGCTTAGACACGTTGACTTTGCCAGATTCTCCGAACCTTTTGACGATATTATCGACAGTATATGATGAAATCATTAAATTCCTTGCAGTTGTACGTTGAGGAATATTGTCCTTAAACTGTTTGACTTTTCTTATGCACTTGTTCACAAAGACGTGAATCTTGTCCCAACTTTGCTTGTGAATGACATGTGCAATTCGGGGAAGCTCCTTTTTATACCCAATCATGGCACCAATCTGCTCCCAATTAGCCTGTTCACCTGTGAGATGTTCCAACCAGGTGTTTTGATGAGCATTCCTCAACTTTCTCAGTCTTTTTTTTTTTTTTTTTTTTGCCACCTGTCCCAGTTGTTTTGGAACATGCCGCAGCCAGAAAATTGTAAGTCAATAATTTAGTGAAAAATTTGATCAGTCTGAACATTAAATATCTTGTTGTTGTTTTTTGTGTAGTGTGTAGTGAACATGATTTGCATCTCATTGTAATCTGTTTTTACTTATGTTTAACACAACGTCCCAACTTCATTGGAAAACAACGTTCAGCAGGCTGTCAAAAGACCGCCCCGATTCTTTGAGCTTTGATGTATTGTGTTCGCCATTAGCATGCTCTTGAATGTGGAATGTGACAAAAAGACTGAGTTTGGCATCCTCCCGGGTTATCAAGACAAACGCCTGTCTTCTGGTGGTGGAAATACTTCACTAATTTGTCTTTCAAAGCCTGAGAAGCCATTCAATACACGTTGGCGTCAAAGTACTGCTGGATCAACATCTTGATAGAGGCGTCATCTGAACCATGTTATCCCTGTAATCCCCCGTTTAGTGTATTCGCGCCATTCTCATTCTAATGTCCACAAACACCCTTGCGGCTTGTCATAAAATGCCTTGATTCTTCACTACAGCAATCTTTATTAGTTTGACATGCAGAAACAACACAATACCTTATTCAAAGACTGCGAAAGAACAATCACTTGCGTATTTCAATGACACAATATAAATAGACACAACATAGAAGGATTTTAAAAAGTGCAAACATGATGATAATGACATTTTGGCCCTCATTTCGAAGATTGTCAGGCAGCCATGTTTCATTTGGGTCCACGGTGTCTGCGTCGGAGGGCGTGACCTTCAGTCGCTTCCCTCCCGGCGCAGACGTGCTTCACCACCACTTGCGAGCAGTCGTCGCAGTTGACTTTGCAGCACCAGTGGAACTTGCAGTTGCAACTGGTCACCACCTCCGCACGCCGCTCCTCCACCCTCAGGCCGCAGTCGTGGCACAGCCTGCGGCAGCTTCTCCTCTCCCGCTGCGTCAGGGCCTCGCCGTGCTGCACGCACTCGCGGCCCTCGGTGCCGTACAGCCCCAGGGTGACGTTTCTCTTGCAGTAATCTGGGGAATCCTCCAGGTAGATGAGTTCGGCCTGCGGGACGCTGCCGAAGGCATCCACGATGGCTCCGCGGCTCTCCGCGCTGTTGCCTGCCCTTTTACGCTTTTTGGCGATGTCCAACTTTTGGGCTTGACTGTGCTTGACCTTTAAATAATCGCCAATTTCTCTGAAGTCGGACAACTGCGCCCAACACGTTTGGACGCTGCAGCTCTCAGACATGCCGTGACATCTGCAGATGCGTTTCATGGTCGCCTTCACTGCCTGTTGGAGCACAAGCAAGATTATTTCCTGACATTTGGATTTGAATTTCTTACATGCCACCATCTATTCTCATGTTAATTCCCAGCAACAAACCTACCAAGTTAAAACACATTTTCATCTTCACATTTACCTACTTACTGTCTATATCCAAAACTTTCAGCATTTTTTCCCTATTTTGATTGAATTTAATAATGCAGAATGATGGTTTGACTATCCTTTATGCTCAGGTCTTTTTATGTTTCTCTAGCAATGGTCCTGTCAGACATGTGAGAGAAATTTCAAGCAGTTTATCTGTTTGTTTGTTTGTCTTTTGGAGGGAAATATATTTAATAAATCTCATCCAACCATCCATCATGTGTAAGAGTGCTTACGAGACGTCCAGCTTCATTGTTGTGCAGGTTTACAGCGGCTCTTGAGTCCTGAGCGGTCTCCTGTGCATCCACATACTGTTTGGAAAGCCTCTCCCCGAAATCCACGTTATCGCTGCAGCCGCCCCAAAGCCAGCCTTGTCCACCTGTACACACAAACCACAATTTATGGATGCAAGTCTCGCCATGTCTTTTCTTTTGAACCACTGGAGTACAGTTGAAATATAGATATAGCAAAAACAATGTTGTTAATCATTTTTGAATGAGGTTTGACCTATTTTCCCATTCCTTGAGAGGTCGCAGCCACAGTTGTCAAGGTCTCCCATACTGCAGTTCCTGGTCAGAATGTACATGACCCCTGCAGCGCTGATGGCATGGACAAAAGACGTCTCCCTGGTGGCTGCCAGAGATGCATTTTAAATATTTATTCAGATGCCTTCCAGATGAGCATTTCGTAAGAAAAAAACATGCACTCATAATACTGCAAGAAAGTATTTTAACGCTCAAGCACGCCGAACGTGACTCCATATTTAGAAACTTAATTACCACGCCTCAGTCCCTTTAGTTGGACAGCGCTGTCCGGGCAGTTCCATCGGTCCCACGTAAACTGGTGCTTGCACTCCTCGATGCCACGCTGCGTGCCAACCTGCACACTTTTGGCGTAGGTAAGAGAGGCCTGCGAAAAAAAAGAACAAAGCATTTGTTCATGAATTTTGCTCAAAGTATCCTCCTCAGCGTTCACGTTGCAGTTGTCGTTTACCTTGGATCCCGTCATCAAAAAGTTCCCAGCAATCCTGAGAAGAAAATAATATTCTAGTCCCCCTCTCAAAATACAAATAACTAAAGATTGTGATTCACTTACCACGCGAGTCCCGGACAAATGTTGCACAGAAAAGACAGAAGAAGCCACAGCAAACATGCCATTTTGAGCGATTGTCGACTGGCCAACTTATGAGCTCACGTTCTTTTTATTTTAAGGAGGAACAAACGGAGCCCGCTTGTACCTTTTCCCCCCAAGCGGCCAAAAAGCTGATTGGATAACGGATTTAGGAAACGCCTATATGCGCATTTCAAAGGCTGCTATTATAGGCGATAGTTGATTTTATTTCCAAAGCTGCATGACACCAATATACAAGTGGCAAACCAGACGTTTTTAGTTCATATTATAAAAAATAATTTTATTAAGTCAATTTAATATACAAATATCACAGTTTGGAGACAAAATTGACCATCCGGAATAAAACAACTGTTGTGCATGAAAATTTTGTTCGTAAATGTTACTCAAAATCCAGTGTACTATAACATGAAGTGCTATTATAGATAGCATACAGGTTATTAGGTCATAAACTGGTCAACCAATCAGTGTCCACGCGGCCGGCGTTTTCGTTTTGCTTTGTTGTGTGTTTTTCTGCCATTTCCCTTGCGCGCACAGAAATATTTGGTCACGACCCTCTTGCACTTGTCACATTGAACCGTGCAGCACCAATGGAATTTGCAATTACAGCTAGTGACAACTTCGACGTACTTCTCCGCCACTCGGAGGCCGCATTCGTAGCACAGCCTCCCGCAGCTCTTCCTTCCCCACAGCGGCGTGCTTTTGTCCCCCTTCAGGCACTCCCGTCCCTCGGTGCCCTCGTAACCCAGGCTCTGGTTCCTGACGCAGTAGTCCGGCGAGTCGTCGAAGAAAATGAGCTCCGTCCGGGGGATGTTGCGGAAGGCGTGCGTAATGGCGCCCCTGTTGTCCGCGCTGTTGCCAGCCCTCATCGGCCGCTTGTCCACTTCCAACTTCTTGGCTTGGGAATGCTTAACTTTCAGGTAAGCGCCCACCTCTCTAAAGTCGGCCAGTTGCATCCAACATGTTTGGATGCTGCAGCTTCCGGACACACCGTGGCACTTGCAGGCTCTCCTCATTGTGGCTTTAATTGCCTAAAAGAGACATAAAGATTAGACTTTTAAATTGAAACCTTAAGTTGATTTTTTTTTTTTTTTTTTTTTTTTTAATGTAGGCAGAATTAACAATTGAACGGCTTACGAGTCTGCCGGCCTCGTTGTTATGCAGGTTGACCGCAGCACGAAAATCATGACCATCTTCCAATGCGTCCACAAAATGTTTGGAGATTTTCTCTCCAAACGCCACATTATCACTACAGCCTCCCCAAATCCACCCTCTGCCTCCTGAAGTTTAAAAAAAATTACATTTAAATAAATAAATAAATTAATTAATAAATAAACGCATTGTTACTGTGGATCTTTTCGCGTCATACCTGTCTGGCCTATTCTGGATTCATCACAACCGCAGTTGTCAAAGTCTCCCATGCTGCAGTTCTTGGTGAGAGTATACATCACTCCTGCAGCACTGATGGCATGGACAAAGGCCGTTTCTCTTGTAGCTATATGAGAATCAAAAACAAAATAGTTATGTGTGATTAACTCGTGCGTAAAATACAACAATGTAATGCGTGCGGTGTAAAATGAAATACAATTCCAACTGGGAGATAAAGTTTTAAATCAGTGTTTTATTATTATTATATAGTATTGATTATTCCTTTGCGGGCTGTCAATGACTCAATGTGTATTTAATTTGGCTGATTTGAATGGGCTGCAAATTGACAACCATTTCTTACCACTTCGGTGACCGTTTTGTGTGGATAGCTGAAGCGTGCTCTGCGGACAGTTCCATCTGTCCCAAGC
The DNA here is from genome assembly GCF_051991245.1 of Festucalex cinctus. Lineage (NCBI taxonomy): Eukaryota > Metazoa > Chordata > Actinopteri > Syngnathiformes > Syngnathidae > Festucalex > Festucalex cinctus. The sequence continues at coordinate 3,963,775 of NC_135419.1, read as the reverse complement.
AAACTGGTGTTTGCACTCTTGTATTCCACTCTGCGCACCCACTTGCACACTACCAGCGTAGGTCAGAAAAGCCTTTCGGGAGAAGAGAAAGAGAGAGAGCGAGGAAGACGGAATGTAATTTGTTAATGCGCGCAGCAAGGTCATTACGGGATAAAGTTATGAGTTGAATTTACTATATAGTCCCTGAGAGGTGTATTTACCTTTGGTCCAGTCATGAGGAAATTATTCACCGACCTATGAAAGGGAAAGAGTCCAACAGTATACAGAAATTAGTCCAAATTGAAATACCACAAAGCATTAGATTTAAAGAAAGTCCATGGGAAAGTATAAATGACAGACCAAGTGGATGCAGATTGCAAAATACAACCCATGTAGAGAAGGGTCACAGTATGCAGCATCCAGCCTCCCATGATTGGATAGTCCAAAATCTTGTTTATTGGAGACCCAAGAAGAAGCGAGGCCTACTTAAGGTGCACCCCAACCTCCACGCTGATTTTATTTATATGGTGGTATAGGCCCTCCTTTGATTGACAGATTTGTCGAACAAGTAACGCTCCACTGTGAGAAAAAAAAAAAAAAAAAAAAAAGACGGCAGTGAAGGTCCTGGCCTGGAGACAAATAGGAGCCGTCCACGCATAAGTGCACTTCAAAGAGACAACGCAGACACGCCAACAGCCCCTCATTAATTCACCTGAATCGATCTGGGCCCCCTTTCCCACCAAGTGACAACATGTTATTACTTTATAATCGTGCATTAAACTTCAATGTCCTTCTAACAGATCCCAGCAAAGGTTTATGATATGTTGACTCTGGTGACTATACTAACTAAAAGTCAATATTTCAAATGATGGATGTTAAATCTTACCCACAAGTAGCCTACATGGTGATTTTTTTTTTTTCCTCCTTCATTTTTTGGGAAATGGCACCAATGTCCCACAGGGCACACGGTGACGACAAAGCCATAAAAGTCTTGCAGGAGCTCAGCCCATATAGTCATGTAAATACTTCTTCACACATTGCCGACATTGGCATCTTGGTGATAATAGGATAATAGATGTTTCCTTCAGAAACAAGCTGGTGTGAAAACAGTCTGGAATTTACAAGGGTATAAATCCACGAGAGCGTTAATGCGTGAAAGGTGCAGGGTCAGCTTTGAGTTGTAGGCCGAATCATGCAACTTTGACCCATCCAGGTCACAAAATAAACATTTGGGATTGTTAATCAGCAGATTCTCCTCTTCGGATTATTTTGTTGTGATTTAGTCTACTGGATAATTGCTGCACTCATCTGCATTCATCTTGCCAGTTTCTGTCATTTCTTAGTATAATTCGGCCTGTTACGTTGCCCAATAGTGATTGACATTAGATTTACACAAAATTCCATCGACTTGCTCAAATCCCCAAGTAAACCACTCAAAATCCCCTACAACAACAACGTGCTCATCTTTTAGAACAATGAATGGACGATTGGGCGAGAACATCAACACAATAGAAACGTTAAGCAGGTGAGGATAATCCCTATAATTAGATATCATCCACGACATTCATCCCGCAATGTGACTGAAACCCAACCTGGATAAAGATACTGGCTAATTCAGATCTTTCATGAAGAGAGCTCTTAACAATTTTAATGGCGTAATAACATGTGGACAATGGTCTAAATACATGGGCGTGCTAATGTTTGGGTGCCATCGAAACTATGCTGATGAATCATGTGGGCAAATGTGAAACTCACCTTTAGTTTGTCATACTTGATGTAAAAATTTGGATGTAAACAACACAACCGATACTACTAGTAGTAGTAGTAGCAGAAGTAGTGGTGGTGGTAGTAGTCGTCAAAGTGGTAGTAGTAGTAGGAGGAGTCGACGTCATTGTAGTAGTAGTATGTGTAAAATAAAAATATGGCAACAAAAAGTCACTCAAGGGTTGAGGAAGGAACTCATGACCTTCATCTTGGGAGACACTACCACCTGAGGTGTGCCCCTCCTACTGTTTGCTTTTCTCCAAGAGACCAAAGACATAATTTTTTATGTTCTATAACTCTTGGAGTTATAGAAAGATTACATGGGATCAGCTGCAGCTGACATGAGCGATGATATACTAACAGTAAGCAGGGGGAATCGGCTGTCTCCCAAGCTGAAGGTCGTGAGTTCATTCCTCCACCCTTGAGTGACTTTTGTTGTTTAGTTTTTTTTTTTTTCCAATTCTTTATTTTACTCTCTTCCAAAGTGTAAATATTACTCTAAAACTCGGTCTATTTAGTAGGGATGGGCGAGCACCGATACCAGGTATCGGTATCGGGCCGATACCAGCCTTTTTTCAAGTACTCGAGTACTCGTGACGCAGACGAGTACAAGCGAGCGATGGCAGAGGGGGAAGACGTTAAGTGAGTCCTCCTTGCCTGTAAGTGGCGCTAGCTTGCAGCAGTTTTTCACCAAAACTTCACCGGTTTGGAAATACTTCAAAATTGTGAATCTTAAACTAAAAGAGCATTTTTGTGTTTTATTTTGAGCGTTAAGACTATTGAAGAGTGACTGTGCTGTTTTTTTTTTTGTTGTCAAAATTAAAGGAAACATATTTGTTTAAAAATATCTTTTAGTGATTTATTTTATTTGTCAAAATGTACTACTGGTATTGGCAGTTGGTATCGGTGAGTACTAAGGGTCTGAGTATCGGTATCGGTCTGAAAAAAAGTGGTATCGAACATCCCTAGTTATTATTATTATAATTATTATTGTTAGTAGTAGTAGTAGTGTATGTAATGATTAATAATATTTGTGTGAAGAAACTGATCATATTTTTCATCATAACAATTTGGTGATAAATATTAATATGCAAGACTTTTTTTCTTATAAAACCACCAGTTTACATTTCCAAATGATCACTTCTACAACATTGTTAGAAAATAACAATGTGCCATTTTTTTAGTACAGGCCTGTGGGCTACTCATGTGGTCCTTGAGAGCCACAAGCATCACATTGGGGACCCCTGATGTCATCATTCATATAGTATTCTGCTTGTTGTTATGAATGTTCACTGGCAGACCAGCAAGTGCACAGTGTTTTTTTTTTTTTTTTTTTTCTTGCATCCTGATATAGAAGAGACATACAAAATCGACATGATCGTTTAGGTTCCACATCTTGATATTTATTTCAAAATGAAAAGTAAAAAATTATTACGAAAACATCCTTGATGGTTTGGCTCCAGTGGTTCTCCTTTGTTAGGAGACCCCCCCCACATCCCCCTCCCCATCTCTTCATTGTCTGGTTACCTGCCTCCTGTTGCTACATCACAACACCACTCCCCAGTTTGGCAATATTGGTGAGCTGTTAGCTTACAGGCTAACAGAATGAGACAGGCAACCAGGCGAACCCTTTACTCTGAAGTGATAGAGAGACCCCATGAGGCTAAAACCCCCCTGGGAGCTCAGGAGCACCCTTTTTGAAGACTGGAGTAGTGTGATAATTAAAAGAAAGTGCATTTTGCTGTGGCATCTCAGCTTCTTTTCTTCGTGTGCTTGGCAGTCAAGGCGTGGCATCTCCTTTTCTCTCTTGCTCAATAGCTGCAAAAAGGGGACAGAAAAACGGTCAGCATCCGACGAGGAGACGGGAGGCTTCATTATTTGCATGGATTGTGCTTTTTGACACTGGGTGCCGTGAGATGCGTCGTTTCAGAGAATAATGACTCACTCTCTTTGGTGGGAAGAGGATTTTTTTCTTTTGTCTCGGTCTTCTTCAGCTTGGTCTTGTCGAAACGGGAAATCTCCGTCATATCGGGTTTGTCAGACATTTTGACTGTAAAGACAAAAAAAAAAATACAAATAAAAAATCCTTAGCATGTGACTGATAAGGCATCCATTCACATATTGAATTTGTTTTATCGTCCGAATTGTAATATAGTTTGTACGGGTTGTCACAAGTGCCGAATTTGTCAGCGGCTTTTGAAGGATTTCAATATGAGCATCTGAGGTGGTTGCATGTGAAGGGAGTGGCTTTGTGCAGCTAACGCACGGACATCCACATGGATGCCTGAGTGCCAGTTGCTTCTTCTTCTCATGTAGCACCTCGTGCCTACTTTGACTCAACTGTCTATTATTTCCTTTGTCTCTGTTTCTCCTTCTATGAGGCCCAAGTCTTTGTTCTGTCCCTCTGCATCCACCCCTGCAGCCTCGTGGTGCTCGACTGCAGTCATTTTCCTGAGCTAGCCTGACAACGTGTCCTTCGGCCCAGTTCTAACCTCCTGTTACTCTCACTCAGGCTGTCACACAATTCCACGAAGTAGAAATTGTTCTATTAACAGGAGTAGATGTTTCAATTGTTAGTGTCAAAGACAACTGCATCATGGTACTAATGATAGCTACACCCACCGCTGCCAAGCCCCAATCAGAGCATGTTTCTCAGCTCAATTAACTAATTACCCCAACACTAATCCCCTTTGTTACTTCGTCACCATGTGCGCAACCATTCCGTTGCACATCTTCATTCCCCCCCCTCGCTGCCATCAGCAGGCTGCCTCCGGTGCTCCAGCCACACCCCAATCCTTTGTCTGACTCCCAGGGACAATCAAGCCAAAAGATTGACAAACGGGCACAGAAACAGGCTGGAAAACGTCCATGCGCGTTCTTACCGATGTTCCACGCCAACAGCGGGGGGCTCAAATCCACCAGCGGAGAGAGGAGAGTTAAGGAAGGGTCGAGTTAGCGAGCGTGAGAAGGGAGCTGCCGGTGTGTGCACGCTTGCCTGTATGCAGGGTGAGGGTATTAAATGGAGGGAAGGAGGGGGGGAGTTACAGAGGAGAGAGAGAGAGAGAGAGAGAAAGAAAGAGAGAATGACTAAGAGCTTAGTCAGTCTTCCTTTTGGTCATCAATATTCATACTCTTATGGGTCAATGACAAGAGTCATTGTGTTGTGTTCATGCAGCCTATATATATATATATATATATATATATATATATATATATATATATATATATATATATATATATATATAATATGACATACATGTATTTTGTATATTGTAATTTTGGACAATACAAGTCAATGGATTATTTATTTATTTATTTTTAAATTCTCAACATTTTTCTTCCAAATGTCATTCTTATCTTAAACGCAACACAAGGAATATGGTCACGGTTGGTACACTTCATACAGATGGCTCTTGATTATAATAAGGGATGGTGGGTGAGTACCGATACCAGGTATCGGTATCGGGCCGATACCAGCCTTTTTTTCAAGTACTTGAGTACTTGTGACGCAGACGAGTACAAGCGACCGATGGCAGAGGGGGAAGACGTTAAGTGAGTCCTCCTTGCCAGTTTTTCACCAAAACTTCACCGGTTTGGAAATACTTAAAAAAAAATTTGAATCTTAAACTAAAAGAGCATTTTTTTGTTTTATTTTGAGCGTTAAGACTATTGAAGAATGACTGTGCTGTTTTTTTTTTGGGCAAAATTAAAGGAAATATATTTGCTTAAAAATATACTTTGTGACTTTTTTTATTTGTCAAAATGTACTACTGGTATCGGCAGTTGGTATCGGTATCGGTGAGTACTGAGGGTCTGAGTATCGGTATCGGTCTGAAAAAAAAAGCGGTATCGAACATCCCTAATTATAATCATTGAAACCTAGAATAATACAAGCACAAAATAGTGCACTAAACTAGCAAAAACAACATTAAATATAATAGGATTAAATAATAACAGATGAAATCACTCATGGGTATAACCACTGCTGTAAAAATGTAAATTTGAACCCATAATTTTAGAGTGTGGTTTGACAGTTAAAGAAAATATGTTTAATGACTTTTTTTTTTTTTTTTAAACATAACTTCTTCATAGATTGATTTTGAGTGTAAACATCATTGGTAGCGGATTAAAAATAAATAAATAATAATAATAATAATCTGTTTGAGTTGATAATAACATCACATCCTTGATTTAGTATCTGAGCTTTTGATTACATCAGATGGTAATAGAACAGTGGTGATGAGAGCCCTGAATTGTCCCATAGCTGACCTCATGAAAAATGGGAGTTGCCCCCCCCCCCCCTAATCTTCCCAGGGGTTCACTGCATGCTGTTGTTGCCAGTTAGTGAGGCCACTTGCCGGATATATCGGCCAACGTCACAATATAGCGCCGATGATGAGTCAACATAACCCTCACAGCGTGAGCCAGGCCAGCATGTGCGCTGCTATTCTGGATGCGTTTTGCATTCTACAACAGCGCCTCATTGTGGTCATAAATAGTCAAGGTGTGGAACTGACCCAGTTTTTCCAAGAAGCTCATGACATTAGACCAGGGGATACCAGGGGAATTGAGAGCTGCTTAATTTGATTAGTTTGAAGAGCTACTAGTTTGATACACACCTCTGAAATTGCACATTTGCTCAAATTACCTTTATGTTGTTATTATAATAAATAATATTCATTATTCAAATATGGTATGTGAAGCAAATGCTCTCGGTAAAGAGTTCTCACTATAATTAGGAAACAGATAAATGTCGAAATGTAACACTTCTATAAGTCACTGCCAGTGTTCACATTTTCAAATCATCACTTCAACAACATTGTTGGAGCCGTTATCTCTAAGGGGACTTGGAATTAATAAGTCAATGAATTTGTAGAGAGGTTAAGATTAGTTAAGTTTAAATAAGCACGTATCCAAGTTGTAACTTTGTGTTTGTTCTGCTTTGTTTTGAAGGTTTGACCATAGTGGTAATTTTATGTTTAGTATGCCCCCACTGGCCAGGTATGGCTACTGCATTTAGATGTGTGTACTTCCTGCTGGGTAAAAGGCTGAAAAGCAAGATGGCTGCCTTAGCTCTGGTGTGTGTGTATGTGTGTGTGGGAGGGGAGACACGCGAGGCAGGCCTCTCGGCTTGATAAGGTTTTTCAAGCATTAGTCGCATTATTATTTGACTATCATTTGATATCCTGTAATATTTCAAGCCAAAGGATTAGTATCGTTCACATATCACCTCTTCAAACTACCCAACATCCATAACCCGGTTCCTGACATCATCGCCTGACCAAACAATTGGTGAGTCAATGCATTGAAGCCCTGCTGAGACCTGCACTTGTCTTTCAATTAAGAACACTTGAAATCGGAGAAAAAAATGACACAAACAAACATTACCAGGAAATCGCAATGTCCCATCGCTGGGCACCATGTTGGTGACCCCTGCGTTTGTTTGGACAGCGTGTGTCCTCCAAAGTCTACTCCTGAACATTTCCTCTCCTTTGTCATGCTTGGAAGAGATATGTCAGGGTCCTTCACAGTTAGTCATGCGCACACACACGATGCTCCATGTTGGTGACACAAAATCAATGTGACCGGTCCGCCAGACAATCTTACGACATCGACAGCAAATGGTATGCACGGGTCTGAATCTGCTCTAGTTCATGTTTATTGAACATTCAGTCTGACGTAAGCATCCAAAACATCATCGTCAATAATTCTCGAGTATGTTGTGAGTTAAGCGCATATGTTAGAGAAAACATTTTCTCAAAATTTTGGAAATTGTTCTGATGTTCATTGATATATTGAATAAAATCTTTACATTTTTCGAAGGGGGTGTACTTATATTAGCTGAGCGCTGCGGCTTGAACGTCAGACAGAAGCAAAATCATTACTTGGAAAGTAAATGTACTATGAACATTTTGAACCCAGACAGAATTTTGCATTATGATTCAATTTTATTCCTTCTAACCTTTAATATTCCTTGACAAGGAAAACGACTTTCTCTGAGAATGCTCATTTCCTTACACATGCATTTTAGATTCATTGATGAAAGACTCAAATCTAGTTTACAGTTGTGCTTATAAGTTTACATACATTGAGTATGTAAATTTATGGCCGTTGTTGTTTTTATCATCATTATTATTATTATTATTATTATTATTCTGTGTTGTTGGTCAACTCAAGTAGGCTATATCACACATCAAGAGGTGTAATGTGGCGGAGCAGACACAGACTATGGCGGCGTTTTTCCTATTGTGTTGGGTCTCTTACATTTGAACACAATGTTAAAAATTGGTATGTGTGTACCACATTTCAAATAGATGCTCGCTTCTCGATTATGTTAATAGTCAATGCAAGATAATCTATGTGGTGTTGATACATTTTCATAACTTTAAGTATTGTTTGGCATGTTACGAGCAATGTGATCTGTTAGTTACAAATCATAGATTCAGTACTTATTTATTTAATTTTTTTCCCAAAATCTATGACCTTCTGAATGGATCTCAACCTTCCTATTAACCTTTATGATGAAATGTTAACACATTTGATGGTTCCTGACTGACAAAAGGTCAGTGAATGATTTGGCGGGCCAGTCTGACACTATAGCTTGTTGATATAAAAAATAATATTCTATTGAACTGCTGCCTGATGCGCCTGTTTGAGAATGTCAAGCTGAATGTAATTTATTCAGTACTGCTGCAATGTACAGTAGTCAGCAGTGCATACTTATGGTTGTGTATACAAATAGCCACAAGATGGCAGCATCATGCCGTTTATGTTTCTCATTTCATTTTCATTTTATTTATATAGCAGGGACATTGCAAAACAAATGTGTTGCACAGACCTAATTTTCCTATGTAGTCCCTTGTCAGAAGTAGTGATAAAATAAGATAAGCAGTGATAAGCAAATGATAAGCAGTACAATAAAGGATAAAAATCCATATACAAAAACATAGATAAAGCGTCACAGACGCACCAGCGAAAACATCCTGTCAGCAGCACTCCAAATACATCACCCATCCATTTACTTGACTGCTTATTCCTCACAAGGGTCGCGGGGGGTGCTGGAGCCTATCTCAGATGGCTTTGGGCAGTAGGCGGGGGACACCTTGGACTGGTTGCCAGCCAATCGCAGGGCACACAGACGAACAACTATCCACACAAGCACACCTGGGGACAATTCGGAGCGCCCAATTAGCCTGTCACGCATGTCTTTTGAATGTGGGAGGAGACCGGAGTACCCGGAGAAGACCCACGCAGGCACGGGGAGAGCACCCAAACTCCACCCAGGAAGGCCGGAGCCTGGACTCGAACCCGAGTCCTCAGAACTGGGAGGCAGACGTGCTAAGCTAACCAGTCATCCAACGTGCCGCCCCAAATACATCATTATTGACATCATTAAAAACATTTATCTTTACCTTCATTGCTTGAGGTCTTAATGATTACAAGTCTATTTCTTAAGGTTCAATTTAAACAGTTGAACACTGTTACACTGCCAAAGAGTTCACGGTAAAAAGAGTTAACACATCCCTTTCAGTTTTAATTGAGAAACAGTTTTGTCCAAATGTAGAAAAACTGAAGTTCACCTAACAGTCTGCTCGAGATGAAGCTTTAATTAAAAAAAAAAAAAAAAAAAAAAGCAGTCTACAAGAAGACGCTGCTCACACAAATCAGATTAGAGCCGTGACACGCAGAGTCTGAGAGTGCAGGTAAACACAAATGGGAGGCATCTGAGGGCAGCTGGTAGTTGTGCAGGATGAGTTAGGATGGCACAGCTTTAAGAGCTCTGTCTCGCCTCGTGAACTCCTCGACTAATGATGCTGCCTTTGATTGGTGGCCCGTGTTTCCATCAGCCGGGCCACCGAGCGGCGTCTCCTGGTGTGGAGTTATCTCACCTTGCCAGCTGGAGGACCACGGCAGAGATAGAAAGTGATGAGGGACGACGGTGGGCAGGGACAAGAGCTGAGGGATGTCACCGACAAAACACATTTATACTCCGTTTTATCAGCTAGCAGGGACTCATGACATTATATTGCTCATACCTGCGGAAGTGGGGAACATTCTTCTTCAAATGTAATCGCTTCAATGTCCTCTAGACTGTTCTTATTTTCCACCACTTTAACAAACAAGTTTAAACAGGGGCTGTCTGCCGGTTTCACTCAGGAAAATGCACTTTTTAAATACAGGATTTAAATAAACTAACTACTTTTCAATTTATAGATATGGGCTTTTCATAACGTGTGGGAGTGATTTTGTCCGAAACACCCACACCCCTAGCCTGTATTTTGCCATTTTGTGTTTGTTTTGTAAACAGCGGGACGTTTCTGTGGAAAGACAGTGTTTACACCCCTCCAGCCAATCGCAGAGCGGGGGGTGGGCGTGTCGTAAACGGGGCCGGGCGAACGTGTCAGCGGCGTGACGTCACTCCCGCGGCAATTAGAAAGCACGTACGGATTTTTTTTCACTCTCTCATTCACACAAGTAAGCTTCAGTGAGTGAGTGAGTGAGTGAGTAAGTGAGTGAGTGAAAAAAAAAATTAAATCCGTGCCTGCTTTGAAATTGCCGCGGGAGTGACGTCACGCAGCTGACACGTTTGCGAACCTCCACCCCCCGCTCTGCGATTGGCTGGAGGGGTGTAAACACTGTCTTTCCACAGAAACGGCCCGCTGTTTACAAAACAAACACAAAATGGCGAAATACAGGCTGAGGGTGTCGGGGTTTAGGACAAAATTACTCCCACATGTTATGAAAACCCATATCTATAAATATTATTATTAGTTTTTTTTTGTAGCATAGATTCACCCAAACTTAGATTGCTGTGCCCTTCCAGCACAATAATGTTCACATATAATAATATTTAGTTACTACACTGACCTTCAACCTTTATTTGGAACGATGTTCATCGGCCAGCCAGTTATACACATTGCAATCCATGTAATTCCTGCCTTTCAAACATCCATCTAAACAAATACAAGGCACCTCGTAACTCTGAAAATTGCAGAGCACTGAAATTTATATCATGCTGATTTTTGAGAGCAAGTCTGTTTTAAGGCCTTGAAAACCCTTTGCTTGCATAAAATAAATGAAATGATCATTTAAAAAAAAAAAGTGGCTAGTCACTTTCCACCAAAACAGGGTTTTTATGGCCATTTCTGAGGAGTGCCAGTCCTCCAGAAGCCCGCTGCAACCTTTCTGCAGCCTTTCTCATTGTGAAAAAAATAGATCACAACAGTGGCCAGAAACCACAAAATTCAAGATCGCCTGCCCAGGCTGTTAAAAAAAAATGCCAAAAATTGCACTGACAATAGTCTTTAATAGCAATTGCGGAACAAATCGGGGCCCCCGATGTCCGATTCATGCTTTCCCTAAAACCCCTCCAGCTGGCTGCCAGTGAGTCCATTAAGAGCTTAATCTCTAATTTGGCAGCCTCCGTTAGGGAGAGATGAAAAATTGTATTTCTGGGAGTAGCCACACTTGATCATTCATGTTGTGTCAGTTATGGGATCGAATGAGCCAGGAAACAGTCATGTATCTTTCGTCGATTCGGCTGTAGTGAGCAAAAATTCACCACTTTCTTTAATAAACTTCTAAAATCTATGAAAATATTTGTAAGAATAAAACATGAATGATTAATGATTAACGTCGGGTCTCAAAGCAGTGAGGAGAGTGTTGTGGTCAACACTCTTTCAGTTGGCGACTCGTTTCTGCAATTTTTATGTGCGATTTGAGTTTGGACAACAAAGTTATGTTTTTATGCATCTTATAAACCATTAACTACATGAATTTTTGATTTGAAAGATGCCTAAATTTAGCTTAGCTCTGAGTCTATCGCAACTTCTTTTTAAAGATGTTTTTGATGATCACATCACACAAGATAAAAGTGTATTTTTAATTTTTGTACATCTGCTACTTACACAAAAAGGTGGCCTCATCTTATTTATTCATGTAGGATTTTATCTGTCAATATTTACTGAATGGATTTCATTTATTTAAATAATGTTTTGTGCAAGTAGGTAAGATAAAAGCTAACAGTGAGGAAAAGGAATAGTCAGTTTTATTTATTGAATTAAATCCACGTCCACATCTTTCGTGTCATAATCGGAGAGGGCAAATCCCATTTAAAGCACAGCAAGTCTGAATCTTCACAATGCAGTTTGAAAGTAAAATTGGTTTAGTCAGGATATATTGGAAGAGCATTCCGCCCTTTTGTTTCTTAGCCTTCAATAACCAGGTTGACGTGAGGTGCCAAGGTCAACGTTTTGATGGGCTCTTAAAGTGGGAGAGGCTAACAGACAGCAGTAATGGAAACAAAAAATCACATTTGTATTAGGATAAAAGACAGGTGTCTCACAGCAAGACACCTGGCAGTATGCATGCACACATAAATACACAGGAACTGTGGACCACTGATATTCTCAAATTCAATCATAGCATAATATGTGTGTGCTCCTTATCATGCAATCTTGTTGTTGTTGTTTTGCCCCCCTCCATTTTTAAAATGAAATATATTACTGAAATATTTATAGAATTTTTAACACTCAGTTTTTGACAATGGTTGAATTGTTTGAATTTAGACAATGTCAATAATAATAATAATAATAATAATAATAATAATAAGTCTGTCCAAGGGTTAAATTGTTACCATTGTAAAGCTTTTATCTGCACAAGTTACATTTCATAATTGTCTGTTGTTCTATTCGTGACTTTATTCTTTTGGAAGACAAATTCTATTGGCGGAAGTAATTGATGCAATGAAACTAGCGGACAACTCCACGTTTCCCTTCTCACAGCTCTTTGTTCAAGCATCGTCTGTAAGTGATTTAAAAGAAACTTTGCATACTAAGCATGCAACGCTTTAGATGTGTGCCAAATCGTAGATGTTTGTCAATTTCAAAATGCTAATGCTAATCGCGATCGCTAATTGTTAGCATATGCTAATTACATTTGTTGTCCTATTATTATTGATGTGTATGTAGCGCAAATGTCAATTGTACGTTTCTTGTTGCAGTTTCACAATATAAATAGACAACTTCACTGCACACCTGAACTCCGTGGAGTTTGTTTATGAATGTTTAGCATCTTGGATAAGCTAGCCCTTCGCCTAGCAAGGCCTTGACATGTGTTTTAAAAGTGGATAGAGAAGGGGACTGCCGAGTTTTACCATGTGACCGATCTCCTTCAGGGGTGGAATGTTCTGGAAAATGATGGGCAAATTCCCAACTGCGCGGCCTCAGGATTCCTCTGTGCTCTTATCATGTACCTTCCTACAGGAGAGGCGAGAGAACAATAGCAGTTTTGCTGTTCCTGCTGCATGGATATGAGCAGACATCTGTTGAGGAAAGCTTCTTCTGAAATGGGGAGATTAATATGCCTTAAAATAACACACATCCAACACTGTGTGTGCGTGTGCAAGGGTGCATCGTGCACATGACGTGCTGAAACCTTATCTCCACACAGCCACCTGTTTATATGAAGGGAGTCAAGAAATGCGCTATGAATTCCAATAAGTCTCGCCCTCCGAGTACACACTCTTACTGTTCTATGCCGTAATCTAAATCCCTCATTTGAAAAATTATGTGTCTGTAAGAGAGACGGGAGGAATGTGTCAGTGAGGGAGATTAAAACTGCCACTTTTCAGTGGTCTTTAGGGTGACGTGCCGAGTGCGGCTTTAGTGATACGGTACGGAGTTTTTTGTATCAACGCTGGATTAATCAAAGGCTCAATTAGCGAGAGACGCTCTTATCAGGACACCGACAAGTGAAAGTGGGCGTACACGTCCAATCATTGTTCGCTTTGCCGCACTTGAAATAGTTAAACATTCGCCAGCAAGGAAACAAAACTTTTAAAACAGGAAACGTGTTCAGAATTAAAGCTGCTAATCCCGAGGATTAATACAATTGAGTTTGCTGAATTCTGGCAGCAGCCCGTTCCCCAGGATTTACCCACAATGCACCTGCTGCTGTCACAGTCCGCTTGCTCGACAGGAAATTGCCTGGTTTCAGAGGGCACGCCTGAAAGCGGAAAAAAGACTCGCACGCGCAAACGCACGTACAAAACACTTACTAGACGGCGTCGGGGAAGGAGATTGTGCACTTGTCTTTTAGCTTCACGCGTCCAATTACCAAGCCCGGTGTGTGTGTGTGTGTGTGTTTTGAAACTTTTTTTTTTTGTGTGTGCAAATGAAATGCACCAGCACGAGCAGGTAGATCAGCGGACCCTGACAGTCAGATTTCATGCACCAAAGACTGCGCCGGATGATTGGCCCTGCAGCTTCTTTCAGGAAGCTTTCACAAACAAGACAATTTGTAGAAGCAATTGTGGAGTTAGTTTGTGGCATGTGATTGCCAATATAGCTTCCAACAAAGATTCAACTTAGAGGTTGGAAGGCCGCAGTTCTAATTAGGATTTCTTAGGCGCTGCTGGTGGGGTTGTATGAACATGTAACATAGGTAACAAAACAAAACAAAACAAAACAAAAACAACAACAACTGTGTGGTAAATAAATTGTCCTGGTTTTGCTGCAATTTTTTCTAAACTAAAGTAAACGTTATGTATAACTTATAATCCCCCCTCCTTTTGTATCTAAGTCATAAAAAAAACAAAAACAAAAAAAAAAAAAAAACAGTAAACCTTTGTTACAATACAAATGTATCCTGTTCCATGACCCCCATTTTCAAAACAAAATGTTTTCAAACCAAGAAATTTTTGCAAATTATTATTATTGAAATGAATGTAAATGCAACCAATCAGTTGTAGCTGCGGACGCGACGCAACATTTTGATTATGATACGGTTAAAATTGTAATTCTCAGCAATATAGAAATACTCAACTCAACTTTATTTATAAACTGCTTTAAGAACAGGCGTTGCTGTATACAAAGTGCTGTACATAAAACAACATCAGTTTTGCAGTAAACAAGAACAAAGCAAACATTTTGAAGTGCGAAGACAAGTATTTTTTTTTTTTTTACAAGCCAATATTGTAGATGAAACTTACTGGCTTTACTCGAAATCACTGTGCAGTAAAGATAACTGAAGCATGGAGCTGATGTTTAAGGGGAAAAAAAAGTTCTGAGCCTTCCATAGCCATCCTAGCTCTGTTCGCAAACCGGAACCGAATTATTTGTAAATCTTCAACAAACCGGTCTCATCATGGGGGTAATGGAAGACAATGATATGATGTACGTTTGAAGTCAGGTTACAGTCCTGTGATTGCATGTACAGTATTCCATGACATCCCAAACCTGATAAGTAGCACAGAAACGAGATGAAACAAGGCTTTATTTGCCTTTGGCTTCAATTGGCAAATCTGTAAGACTTCAGATTGTGTATATCAGTGCCTTTCCTTTAAGTCTCTACAAACAGAATTGCGAATGTTTGCATGTTTACTGTTATGCATGAACAATGATTGTCCAATTCTTGTTTTCTCACCGACAAAACAGAAGCCATCTGTTTCTGGGTACGAGTGTGGATGTCTCGGTTTTGTAAAGCAATTCAATAATGAATGGTCATGTATTCTGAGCTAAGATCACGTAACCTGATATCTACTATGGTTCTTTCTCTTTAAGAGAGCAAATGTACTTATGGATGCCTTAAAATCTATGTCACTTTTATTTTGTACAATACAATATTTGATCTAAAATCAAACCTGCAGATGACCACAATTATTGCTCGTCATCGTGCCCTGTTTATGTAAATGCTACAGTGCTAAAAAACACATGTTAACCTTGACGCTAGCATAAAATACAACATGCAATTGCTTCCCCTTTAGGGATTGCTTAAATTTAAGGAATATGAACGCATTATTTGTCTGTGCTTCATGGGGAATGCGCTTTTGGCGGATTTTTATGTGTGAGCTCCACTAATGACTGTGCTACACCGTTGCCAAATAAAAACAATTGCCCTCCATCGTCTGCCCTGTTTGATTCCGCGGTTTAATCAATAAACCACACACAACGGAAGCCTGCTAAATTAAGCATTAATATGAGCCGTATATCCAAATGTATCGTTGAAGGTCCGACATGGAATTCCACCAAGTGTGCGAGGGGGCGGACGCTCGTATCTCCCTGTTGCATCCGCCGCTTTCTCTTTCCCAAACAGTCTGACGCAAGGCGCCATGTTCTCATGCCATTTCACACTTGCTCTTTGCTCATTTCTTCACACTCAACCCTCCATGCTGCTTATATATCGGCCAACATGTCGTTATCAACCGTTTTTGTTTACGCCATAATTCCCATTTTGCTTTGCCGGGAGAAATTACCCATCTCCTAATTCTATACCTCCCGTGACCCCATTTTCCTTTATCCTTTTCTTCTGCTCAATGCTATCTCCCGCGCCTTTGGGAAGAGAAAGTACTAATTAGTATGCTGATGCACAAGCCTGTTGGTGTTGCCATATCCACACTAGCTAACCAGCTATTCTCCACATTTGTCCGTGTAGCGGTGCCTCAGCCGCCGACGTGTGGCTGAAGAAACACAAAGGGTGTACATCCTGTTCTTGTCACGGTTAAAAGGTATAACGGCAGACGCTCCTACTATGCGGGCTAGCACTGAGTCACGCCATCTATCTGTCTGTCTGTCTTCTGACAAGTGCGTGGGGCTGTGGCGTTACATAAGACTCCTCACACTGATTCCCGCTGTATGCTTCGCTGTCGCAAGCGAGGGAGTGTTACCATGACGATGGCATTAGAAACCAATCTTACTTCAAGCAATGTGTGTATATTTATGTCTTCGTTTTGCTTTTTGCTTTTTTTTTTTTTTGCATGCAGCTTGTGTACCTGATGTGGTTCTCAGTGAAACCGTAGCAGGGATATCATATGGGCATCTTTTGGAAAGATAAGCGGGAGGGCGCTTCGTGATTAGATGGAAAATTGGTTATAGATTTGTCGGTGGAAAGATGCAAGTGGAGAGAAGCGAGGATCCAGATGAGGTTAATTAGAAAGGATGGAAGCACTTGTGGGTCCAGATGTTTCCAAATCAGCCAGTGATAACACCCCGCCACGCAGCTCTTCCCCTCTCCATGTTCGATCTGCCAGCGCTCTGTGAAGCCTGAGCACGTTTTTTTTTTTTTTTTTTTTTTTTTTTTTTGCTGCCAAATCTCTGACTAAGATGTGTGTGGACTTGCAACTCTTAGATTGCACATGTCTTCGAGTGTCAGCATACTTTTGACCTGACCTACTCTGATCTCATTAGTGATGTTTTCCTCAACAAGTGCTACAGGGGGTGAAAGGCAACGTTTGACCCACATCATGGGTCAACTCTGTTTGCACTCGCAACTCTCCTTGTGTCTCCTCTGCCACAGTGACTCAGTTTTCAAGAATCTGTGCAATCAAAAAAAAAAAAAAAAAAAAAAAGTTCAATGTTGTCTTGCTAGCTCAAAACGTTTCACAAATTCAAATGACCAAACCGGTCCAGTACAAGAGATAGGCTCCCTCTAGTGGCCATACAAATAACTACAGCAAAGGAGCAACTCAAAACAGGAGATCCTCAGTTAAGTTCCATTCCTACTATCAATATATCCTGAAATATCCTGAGACTGTGAGTGGCAGTCAGAGCCACGACGTCATATTCTAAAAAGTGACGTGTTTATCACAGTGTTAACCTGAAGATGGCGCCACACAGACGTTTTTTTTGTCCCAAATTCAAGCGTTCAACCAAAAAAAATGTCAAAAATAATGACTAGAACATGTAAAGTAGACACTCATTTATACAGCTTATCAGAAAAAAAAAAAAAAAAAAAGTTGATTTAGTGTTGCGTATCCCTGTTAACTGCTTCAAACGAGAGATTTTCATGGTATGAATTTAATTCCTTCTCAGTAATGTTGAGTGTAAAAGTGTCAAAATCATTCTGGAAGTTTTTACGAATGTATTATCGAAATGTTAAAGATAAATATTTTCTCTTTAAAGATTCAGAGTCAGTCTCTGCTTCTTTTCATAAAAATTTTGCATTTAAAAAAAGTCAGCTTTTTCTTTTATGTAGCGAAGTCATTTTAACAGACTTATAAACTAGCAAAGCTAAATTGATTGGAAACAAGTAGTCTGTAGTGCAGTTTTCGTTTGCAGTGCGTCAGCCAATCACATCGCTCGTTGTGCGGGCGTGAGTCGCCAACCGCCATCCCGCCCCTGGTCCGTTCCAGTTGAGTTCAGCCGCGTTGCGCAATGTCTGGCGGGCCTAAGGCAAAACAGAACATTTGTATCGTCTCTGAAAACGATCCGTCTGAAACTTACTCTGAACATGTCGTATCCTCATCATCTGTTCTACGTTCCGTTCTCGACGGATTTAAGCCTTACTGTAAAATCGAAAGGTCTATCATACAGAAATGAAGACTTTTGCCGTGACGATGACATCTGCGATGGCGTCACACTCCAATACTCTAAACTAGTAAGATGAAGAACGACGATGTGCCGTTCAGTGAACGCCGGCAGCCCCGTTGGCATGAAACGTGATGATAATCGCTGTGAGTAATTTACTGCTCAGAGTCAGAAGACTAGTTGGGGGTCACATAGGAGGAAAGTCATCAGCTTCACTTGACTGCATGCACAAATGAACCCGAAACCCCCGAAGGTAAATGTCAGAAGATTCTTCTTTTTTTCTATGAGAAGGGGGCGCTTGTGTAGGAATACAGCACCAGCGCAGAGTTCATGCATTAATCATTTATTCAGCCCACGTGGATACTTTTCAATACGATTAGTTTTGTTGCTCTTGCATCACACTGGGATTGCACTTTCGAGACAAATTTCGTCATCTAAACAACAAACAGCTTTCTGTCGTCGATATCACGCGGGACTAATGTTGATTTTCCCGAAGTCTGGCGATGAAAACATTTGACTACCAGTGCGATGAAAGAAAACCCGAAGTGTCTTTTATCTTATTATGTCTACGTTTAGTTTCTAATATAGCCTTAGTATTCAGAACATGCGGATTTGGTTGTGCTAAAAGACGACGACTGGCCCCCAGGGAACCAATTCAAGATATAAAAAGGACTCCTCGTAAACGGATACAATTTCAAACTCTAGTGAATTTGCAAAGGGCCAATTCACAACTGACACTTGGCGGAAACCATTTTGTGGATAGTCAAATCAAATATGATGTCCACCCATTTTCTGCACGGAGCGGGTCGCACCTGGGGCTGGTCGCCTGCCATCGCAGGGCACATACGATTTGAACCCAGACCGCATGACTCCTACTTTAAATTCCCACCGACCCCAAACTGTTAATCCTCGTTCACAATCCTTACCAAATTTCAAAGTAAGACAATGTAATTTTCTGCAGTGTGATAAAAAACAAAACAAAAACAAAAAACAGGTGGGTTGCTTCAGGAAGGGTATCTGGTGTGCCAGTTTAACTTGTGCCTGTTCTTGTATTCTTCATATCTCACACCCTAAAACTATTGTGACATTTTCCATATAATATTGCTGCTTTTTATTTGTACAATTAACTCATTCACTCCCAGCTATTTTCACATTTCGAAATCCCGTTCGCTCCCGGCTGTTTTACTGGATTTTGACTGATTTTGCAAGGCCCACAGAATATTGTGTTCTATTGCTATAAAAGAATGGAACCTATCAAAAGAAAGATTAACGAAAAAAATGTTTGTTTCCGTTTTGCAGCAATTGGCATTAGTATATAGCTAAGTTTCATCAGTTTTCACAAATCTATTTAAAATTGTAAGTAATTGAGCTTTTTTTTCCTACATGGCCCTGGTTGATCTCCTTTGTTCTGCTGCCACCTGCTGGCCGTTTGAGTAATAACTACCATTTCCGCAACCGTTCTTTGCAGTTGAGAGGCTGCATCAAATCCTTTTGTATGCTCTACCATAAAAAACGTATAAATACGTCATTGGACGCTTAAAACATAAAAAAAACAAAACGTAATTACACATTATTGGGAGTTAATAGACGAGTGCATGGGCAGCGAGGGCTGCAGTGTAAAGAGTATTTCAGCAAGGGTGACGTGAAATCCGAACTCAACAAAAGCAACTAATAGAACTGTCCAAACTCCATGTCGCAACATTATAAAATGTGGTGAAATATATAGGAATATTTTTTTTTCCTTCTGACGCATTTACATCCTGACTTTAAAACTATTGAAAGTGACCCCCGAGTGATGAACAGAAGAGTTGTAGTTGAACTGTAACGGAGCAGAGGATGATAGAGGAAGAAGCGCGGGAAGCGAACAGAGCGCGCGTGAGGTCTTACAGTGCTCAAACTGTCATTCAAGCTTTGGAGGTTTATCTTCGTGAGGAAGGGCAGCGGGCTTAGCTGACTTTGCTGTGGGGACCGGCAGTTATCTGTGTGCACACTCGCTGAGCTTGTGACAGCAGGTATCCACTAGGGGGGAAGAGAGAGCGATGACACCATGTCATTATTATGTGCACAACATTAAATATTCAAATATTCCCTGCAGTAAGCTCTTGTTTTTATATACGCTGTGTTTGTTGCAAAGGCAACACAGACACACTGTGGATAGGAGCCACAGGCTGTAAGTGCAGATAGAATTGAACAGGGATGCATAGGCTCGCCTTGCCCGGTTATCTCCTTCCTGTCAATGCACCACATGATGACTCCCAGAGAGGCTTGAAATTACAATCATGCTCATGCGAAGTGACAATATTTTCAACCGGTGCATTTGTTAGCGCCACACTTTTTTTTTTTTTTTTTTCCCTACTGACAACCACATAGCAACGGATGCATGCACACACATGCACACCTGCAGCCCATATGTTTGCAACTGCGTGGCGTAAATCATTTTGACAGCTGAACACAGACACCAAGCTGTCTGCCCAGAGACAGAAAGGTGACAGAAGTGCGAGCTTTAGACACGGTGGTGGCACGACTTTTATACGAAACACCTGATACAAATTTGTCTCGATGGCTTTCCGGGATCGATTGCCCTTCGTGACCGTAAGCGTGGACTTGCGTGTGAATGGTTTCCTGTCCTGTTTTAACACCATTTTGTAGTGATAGACCGATATGGCTTTTTCAAGGTCGATACTGATACCGATTATTAGTAGTCAAGGAGAACGATAACCGATATTTCAAGCCGATATTTATTTGCTGTAGAAGAGAAAATATTAGTGTAAAAATTAAAAAGTACTTTTTCTTTTAATTTTAAACAATATTGACAGCTTTGTTTAAAAAATACATTTTAAAAAAATGCAGGGAGTTTCAAAATTTTTTTTTTTTTTTACTTTTTGTAGGGAATTCCCAGTGTCAGCATCATTATTTATAAAGTGGAAATTGAAATAGATCCATGAATGAAAAGTTCCTGTATTTCACTGTGCAAAAAATGAATGTAAACGTAGCAAATTTGGGGTTTTCAAAAGGATTCATAAAAAGTTTCAAAAGATTTTTGCAGAAGGTGAAAAATTATCATAATGTGTTCAAAATACCCGCTTTATTGGCCGTCAGATTGGTCAAAAGGCCGATACCGATATTTGTGAAACTGCCAAATATCGGCACCGATAATCGGCCCGGCAGATAATCGGTCTATCCCTACCATTTTGATTACATGACAACTTTCTGTTTTGCTGTTTTATTCCTGTGTTTTGTAATGTGAACGAGTATTTAAAAAGATCAGATTTAACAAAAAAAATCAGCATTTGAATGTAGCCAAATATTAGGACTGGGTATTGCCGCCAATCTAACGATACGATACGTATCACGATACAGGGGTCACGATACGATACGTATCGCGATGCATATGGATCCCAATAAATGATCTTCAAGGCGATACGTATCCCGATATTTTACATGAATGTACTTGCATTTTATAATAACAGTCATGTATACCTAAAGGATCTGTTTATTATGCTGGATGACAAAAATGTTTTTGTTAGTAGCTCTTCTGGTTTACCACCAAGCGGCATTCTGGGTCTAAATGTGTTCGCAATGCAGAGCAGGGAGCAGTTGTGAGCCAGTGTGAGTAAAAATATCAAAATATTAAAATTACAGCTCTAAAATGTGCTTAGTTATGAGTACATGTGCACACGTGCTGAAAATATTATGACAAAAGTCGCAATATTATTATTATTTTTTATTGTACTCCCCTCCTTACCTTGTAGACACAAAACGTGATGTCACTTTTTGTCCAAAAAATGTGACCGATTGTCCCCAAAATTTAAGAGCACGTATAGACATGTAATAATCATAGAATGAGCGTCGCAGTATTAATGTTGGAAGCATTACTATTATTATGCATATATGAATGTGGCAACACTTTCCAACGCCATCTGTCCAAATAGGGGGTGGATGTTCCACACCCACAAAAAAGGCGGAGTAAAGAAATTCTTAAGCCCTATGGCCCACCTTCAGAGAGAAATCTATCAAATACTTCGTTCGGCATTGGAATATCCATTCCTAATAGTCTTTCCTATAGAAAAATATAAACTCAACACTTTTGTTTCTGCTCCTTTTTTCCGCAAATATTGACAAATCTGTCTCGATAAAGTGGTGTATGCATCACTGCTACACAGGTGCGCCTTTGGCTGCCCACAATAAAAGTGTGAGTTTTACTATATTGGTGTGACCACCATTTATTTGCCCTCAGGCAGCGCAAGGCATCTCCAATCACATACAGTTGATTTAATCAGGCTCATGGCGACTGTGGCCTGTGGAATGTTGTCGGTCCACACGTCCATCCCACTTCCTAAAAACGTGCTCAAAGCAAAAAGTCGTGTTTTTAGTTGACATGAATTGTGTGCAGATCCTTTCAACATGGGGTCGTGTGTGATCATGCTGGAACAGGAGCTGGTTGGTTGGGGGGGTTCTCACTAACACAGTCAGACAGATTTTGAGAAAATAGACTTTTTGTGTACGCAGGGGAAGAAAAAGCCAGTTTGAGTTCAGCTCTTGAAAAATGAGAGTAAAAACAGTGTTGTGTTTTGTTCAGTAGGTGCTGATAGACTATGGATGGCATAGCACGCTAGACGTATAGGCGCTGTTTTTTTTTTTTTGTCATGCTATTAAGAATTTGATCATCTGCTGTCAGTTTTTCCTCCATTTCATCATCTCAGCTATCCCTTCTGTCATAAGTGGCCATCAGCTTTTTAACAAGACGCAGGAGGCCAGTGAGGCAGGCATGGTTAAACGCTCTCTGCCCCTCCATTTCCCCCACTTGAGCGCATTGGTGATGGAGTCTCATGTCTGGAAGCTTTATTTCCCCTGTGGGCACTCGAGCATATTGTAGGGCATTTGTAGTGCTTAGATAGCTGAGCAAGTGAACAGATCTCAGCCTAAGCCTTGCACAGAGCGCCTCGCTTTGTAAGCCTACAGCCAACAAAAAGATGGAGGACTTGCTATGGATGATCAGTTTTTCTGCCACACGGTGCGAGTTTTTTTGCTATTCAGCTATGCTGGCTGCTAGGCAACCATTCACAACTGTCATTAACACGAAATATTCGACCCTTGTGAGGAATAAGTGGTTCAGAAAATGGATGGATGGATGGATGGATGGGTGTGTGGGTGGATGGATGGATGGATGGATGGATGGGGTCGGATGGATGGGTGGGTGGATGGATGGATGGATTGGGTCGGATGGATTGGGTGGATGGATGGATGGATGGGGTTGGATGGATGGATGGATGGATTTGGGTTGGATGGATGGATGGATGGATGGATGGATGGGTGGCTTGGATGGATGGATGGATGGATGGATGGGTGGGTGGGTTTTGGATGGATGGGTGGGTTATGGATGGATGGATGGATGGATGGATGGATGGGTGGGTTTTGGATGGTTGGATGGATGGATGGATGGGTGTGTGGATGGATGGATGGATGGATGGGTGGGTCGGTGGCTGGATTGGGTGGATGATGGATGGATGGATGGATGGATGGGTGGGTTTTGGATGGATGGATGGATGGATGGATGGATGGGTGTGTGGATGGATGGATGGATGGATGGGTGGGTTTTGGATGGATGGATGGATGGATGGATGGGTGTGTGGGTCTGCTGGATGGATGGATGGGTGGATGATGGATGGATGAATGGATGGATGGATGGATGGGTGGGTGGTTGGTTTGGATGGATGGATGGATGGATGGATGGATGGGTTGGTTAGCACGTCACCTCACAGTTTTGAAATGCAGTGTTCGATTCCCGCTCTGGCTTTCCTGTGTGGAGTTTGCATGAGTATTTGTTTGTTGCTACGAATCTTGTTTGTGGACCTTGTTGATTTTGTGTACGTGTGGTGGTTGTTGTTGTTGTTGTTGTTGTTTTTTTTAAATTGCTCAAGTAGCTTGTTTGCCTTTTTCGTTTTTTTGTTAAATTAAATTACTTTTTTTGAGCCTGTACCTAACCTGCCTCACCACCTTGCTTCCCTGTGTTTGGGTCCACCACCATACTTCTATTTGACAAAGTTGAATGATTGTTGTGACTTATTTTTAAATAGATAAGTAGTACCTACTCCCTACAAATTGACAGTTGATACTGTATTTTCCAGCATCCGCGTGAAATAATATTGTTTGCAATCCAAACACTGGAACTGCAGTGTTTTGTTCTACCAAACAAGCAATGCACTTTACAAACCACATACTTAGTAGCTTCCAAATATTTGTTGAAACAGATGACAGCAACAATCAACAAAAGGCATGATTAGTCACTTGAAAAGTAAAAATATTTACTGAAAGCTTTTGGTAAACCGAAAGAGGATTAATTGAGCTCACCAGCCAATCTCTGAAGCTGTCAGTTAATGTGAGCTGTGAAAAATCTACAGGACTGCAAGAAGGCAGCTCTTATATTTATTTCCAAAAAAACAGAGGGAAAGGTGCAAGCAACTGTGTCAGACGCTGACATGGATGTCTTAAACTACCTCGGAAGAAGAATAACTTCAGCCCCTTGCCTGAAAGCAGTGCGACAGAAATCAAGACATATGAACCAGCGTCACCAGAAAGAAGCCTTTTGATGAGCCTATTGTGTGACATGCAGTGTATAGTTGGAATATGTGCCATTTTTTGTGGCACCGGCGTTTTCCTGAAAGGACAGAAAAAGCTAAATAAGAGGCAGGATATGCCACTTAGCATCAGCTTCAAAATAACCTCGTGCCTGATTGGGTTACGTCTGTCACCTCGACGTGTTTTTGCTTCTCTCTCTCTCTCTCCAATGATTGATTTTTCTGAATTTCTTTTTGTGGCTATATATGTGCTGATTTAACAGCAGGGGTCTACCCTGGCAGAGATGCAGAGGATTGCGTGGTTTGTGTCTGAGAAGCACCTGCACTGTGAGGCACTTAGCTTCAGCCTGTCCTCTGTGATTTCGCCAGCACTCATTACATGGCCCAGAGCTGCCTCCACACTGATTTAGGGAACAATCTAAATGGAGGATAACGAGCCACACTGTTTTCTCTGCTGCCACACATCACACAGTAGCTCACTAAATGCAGAGCTCCTGTGCTGCAATCTCCAACAATCCACTGAAGGCGGAGAGAGAATAGAACAAGTCTGTTTGAGGTGTGTTCCAGTAAAGTGCTAGTTCATAATTAGATTTTTTAGTATGCTAAATCACATTTGCCATAAGGGATTCGACATTCAGGATCAGAAGGTGCCTATAAACAAAACTCACAAATAATCTCCACTCCAGTTCATCGAAATTCAAGTTCGCACTTCAGAAGCAGACCGGGACATTAATTCTAACAGAGTAAGGTTCCAAAACAACAAAATGTAAACTAAATCCTTGGTTAAAAACCTCCCAGTTGATACGGGGCATTGCCCCTTAGAAGACATTATCTGCACGTAATATGGAACTGTCTGCAGTGGAAATTGGAAAATAATTCACTCTAACCCTCAATGGCCTTCGAAAAAGGTGCGTAAACCTTTCGAAAAGCCCAAGGACACGAGATTATTCCATTTCTCCACAGAGCTGCAGTCTGAACACACACTACCAAATGGTGCAATGATTTAGTCTGTTGTCCATTTGCTTGGGAATGGAAGCTTCTCTTTTTTTTTTTTTCTTTTCCCCTTCCAATCCCTCATGGCAACTGTTGCTGTTTCAACATCCTTGAGGGGAAACCGTTCACTGCAACCACCAAAGTTGGTGCACGCGTAACACTGCTCTTTAAGCATGCAGGTTATGCGTTGTTTAATGATTCCTTCACGTCCGATACGGTCCCATAATATCTTATTAATGCAGTAAATTATACCAGTACCCAATAAACCTGCTGCTTGACCCCAACAATTTCATAAACCTCTGCCCTATCTCCACTCTTGTTTTATTTTGAACTCATGGGGGAAAAATAAGTACATCCCAGATCGAAAGCCAATTCCAATGAAGGTAGGACATTTAAAAAAACTAAAAATAATTATACACACTCACATGGGTACTCATGTACTCATGAAAACTCATGTTACGCACACGGGTACTTACATGGGTTACTCATGTGGACCTTGGGTACTACGTGGGCACCACATTGGTGAACATTGATCTAAACCGACAATATTGCCACACTTATTGATACAATTCATCCACATTCCATCTTGATTACTTCAACTCACGTTCTCACTGGTTTACCGAACAAACCAATCCATGAATTAAAATCTCAGTAGCTTGTATTTACACAAGATCCACTCACAAAAGTCGCATCACATCTGTTGTGACTTAACTTGCTGCCCATTATACAAAATATGATATGAGTCGGCTCCTCTCATTCCAAGCAATCCATAAACTTGCCCTTCAGTATCTCACCAACCACCAAAAGAAAAAAAAAAAATCTCTCCGTCATCCTCTTCTATTCAACTTCGACCTCTTGCACTTTTGATGGCCACTGGGTTGGGAGCATTCATCCACTTGAGTCCCCATCTTTGAAACATTACAATAGCACATGAATGAAGTTGGACTATCTCCCCAACTATTTCTATACAAGCACTAAAATGTAAATTTTCCATGATATGTTCCCTTTAACTCATTTACTCCCAATAACGTATAAATACAGGTTTTTTTTTTAATGTTCTAAGTGTCCCAAAGACGTATTTATACGTTTTTTTGGTTGTTTTTTTTTAAATGCTAGAGCATACAGAAGGCTTTGATGCAGCCTCTCAACTGCAAAGAACGGTTGCAGAAATGGTAGTTATTACACAAACGGCCAAGCAGGTGGCAGCAGAGCAAAGGAGATCAACCAGGGCCATGTAGAAAAAAAGCTCAATTACTTACAATTTTGAATAGATTTGTGAAAACTGATGAAACTTAACTATCTTCTAATGCTAATTGCTGCAAAACGGAATCAGATAGAAACATACCTTTTTTTTTCCCTGATGAAAGAGGAGACTTTAATCTTTCTTTTTGATAGGTTCCATGCTTTTATAGCAATAGAACACAATATTCTGTGGGCCATGCAAAATCCAGTAAAACAGCCGGGAGCGAACGGGATTGCTTCTGTGAAAATGGCTGGGAGTGAATGAGTTAATAGTAGATTTCTTTCGTAAGCTTTTCACAATATACTGTATGATAGTGACATACCTATGCAGATGACACAACCAATCAAAATGAAAACTCAAGAGACTGACCTCTATGTTATCATATATTCAAGTCACAGGAAAAACAAAAAACAAAAAAAAAACCTTGCCCCCAACCACCTTTAAAACTTGAATCTGAGACGTGACGCCGATTCGTGGCAGTTGTCTTGACAGCGCTCGCGTTTACAGCTGGCAGGTTGACTGCTGCAATTTTCTGTGTTGCTGGCCATCATATGAATTGGACTGCTATTGCTGTCATGGTCATAGCACAACCCAACAAGCACAGTACAATATTCTGTCCCAGTTTTCAAATCCCTCTAAACGTTGGCTTTTTGTTAAAGCGAGTCTTTTCCACAGTCCTTTTTCACTTAACAGATTTGCCCCAAAGTGCCTGTCTAACCTTATAATGCTCAACAAAGAGGTTTGGCTCAGCGCTACTAAGTGTTTTCATGGTTACAGCTACATTTTCTGACAACTTTGTTATACTTTACCTCAAAACTATTGCCACAACATTCAACAAATGTGCTTTTATTTGATGATTTGTCAGTTTTACCTACACGTTTGATTTTCCTTCTCATCACAGGTCACATTGTAATGTACGGTGGCCCTCATTGGGGCCGATTATAATGGTGAAACTTGTATAATCGTGGTGGTATAACAAAATGCCAAAAATCAGTTTTTTTTTAGTTTTACTATTAAATCATTCACTGCCATTGACGGAAAAAGACGTCAAATTGTGCATTATTTTTTTTTGCTGGTCTGGCAATGAATGTGTTAAGGTAACGGTTCAATTTACATTTGGTAAAATACGAGGAAAAAAAATGCAAAACAAGCTGCTAATGCCTTGCGTTGTTTTATATATTTATTTATTTATTTATTTACCATATTTTTCCGCACTATAAGGCGCACCTTCAATAAATGACATATTCTTAAAAATTTTCCATATATAAGGTGCACCACATTATAAGGCGCACCTTCAATGAATGACATATTTTCAAACTTTTTCCATATATAAGGCGCTACAGTAGATGCTGGGGTTACGTTATGCATCCATTAGATGGTGCTGCGCTAAAGGGAATGTCAACAAAACAGTCAGATAGGTCAGTCAAACTTTATTAATAGATTACAAACCAGCTTTCTGACAACTCCATTCACTCCCAAAATGAATAAACAGCTGTTTTGTTATTTTCCCTGAGGTAAAGTATTAGTATTAGCTAGCGATCCAAGATGGCGGGATCTTCTGCGCATGCGTGTCACCGATCGTGCAGGGTCACCGATAGCGTCTTGACAGCGAGACCTGTTGAGGCTCAATATTGATCCATATATAAATCACAGTGGATTATAAGGCGCACGGTTAGCTCTTGAAAAAAATTGAAGGCTTTTTGCTGCGCCTTATAGTGCGGAAAATAGGGTAAATAAAATATGTGACAGTCTACTAATTACACATACAATGGACTATTTAGAAGGCCAATCAAGGAGCGAGAAACTCCAGTTAAGGGACAAGATTGCGATGGGGAGAGCTCACCGCACTGGGAGACCCGGACCCGAGAGGGTCAGACCCGGGCCAGAAATTTGAAAAATACGAGGACAGAACAAAATTACTGAAAGGCTCCTAACATCTGCATAAATGAGGACCTCACGGATGCCGCCCATCCAACGAGAAAATAATTCATCCCACATTTAAAAGCAGCGCGTGACAGAGGGGACATTGCCTTCTTCGTTCCATCTTGTGATTCACCCTCGCACCACGACAACAGGACCAAGTCGAGACAGCTTTGCATAATAATTCACTAGTGATTTGATGTTTAAGGACAATAGCAGTTATTGTGAGATGCAGATGACCACACAATTTTCCCCTAACACCAAATTGATGGTAATTTTTGATCAGTTTTTCACAACTGCACTATTCAGATGAATGATGAATTTGAAAGCTGTCGGTGGTGTTGCAGAAGAAGGCAGAGAAGATAGGAATGATCAAGTCTGGTGTGATTTAGTTTCTAACCATATGATGTAAGCAGAGAATTGTTCAACATTATGCACTGTTTATTTTGTATGGCACAAAATGTTCAGTCATTGTAAACAATAAAACTTCACTCCAAAACTGACAGATGGCAGACTTATTTTGTCTAATAGCGACATAGAAAAGCTGTAAAAAGCTTTTTGATTCAGCTTGTTTGTTGGCTAATGGAAGACATAGCTTTAAAAATAGCACTAGAAAAACATTGTTTAATACTTTTTGAGAGCATTGCCAATGAAAGTAAAGTGTAAACATCGCAAAAAGAAAATAGGTTGCCACAAATCGATACATTCGGTTACATAACGTAACCCCAGCCTCTACTGTAGCGCCATATATGGAAAAAGTTTTAAAATATGCCATTCATTGAAGGTGCGCCTTATAGTGCGGAAAATACGGTATTTATGCCTGCGTGTCTGTGCAATGATCAATTTGTTTGGTCTGACTTTTTAAAAATTACATCCATCTCTTTCTGAATAAAAATAATGCTGCCCCCCCCACCCCCCAATATATCAGAGCTGTGTTATTTAACTCGATACATGTCCATACAAGTGTTCTCGAACTACACCAAGGAAAGGAGCTACGCGTTAACTCATTCACTGCCAGCCCAGTTAAAAATGGATCTTTGACGTGTATAGTCGTCAATGGCACTGAATGAGTTAAACCGAAGTAGCTAAATGTGGCGCGTAAGCATCTTTTAAGTACTCTTCAGCAGTAAAGGCATTTGAAGAGGCAGGATACAGAGGTCACTGTTTTTTTTTTATATATATATTTCAAATCAAACTAAACCAGAGAATTAGCATAAGATGTTCGAGTCAAGTAACATACTTTTCTCTGATCACCGGCTGACAGGTGGAAACCAGTCTACGCCAGAGCTACTCAACTCGAATCACTCCCGGCGGTGCGGCGTGACAGTGACAGAAAGCACTTTGAACAGAAAGCTACTTAAATATAACTCGCTTTTGTCTCTCTCATTTAGATTAACGTGAAAGCATGCAAGTTAGCAGAATGATTTGGATAAAGAAAAAATAAATAAATAAGAGGATTATTCCCTGTGAGTTGTTGAATAAAACATTTGAATAATTGGTTTGTTATATCATTTCTGAAAAGACAAGCACATGCATACCAAATAGGGACGCTACCAAACTATAGATTTTACTATATTATTGAATGATACATTACTGATTATGAGATTAAGGACCATGAATGGTCATATAACGGTCTTCGGCAAAACAGTGCAATTACATTCTGGTTAATTAAACACATTATTTAATTAGATGAATTAGATTATGTTTAATTCAGTAGGTAGAAAATTACGTGTCACTAATCACAAAAGCAGTTCTGGGATGTTTGTCGCAGTCCTGACGACTCTGAAATTGTGTGGGTAAATTAGCCATTAAACTGAATCATTCGATGCTATTCAATGCAGAGTATTAAGGAAATACATTGATATGAATTTTCTGAAAAACA
Source organism: Festucalex cinctus (assembly GCF_051991245.1). Classification (NCBI taxonomy): domain Eukaryota; kingdom Metazoa; phylum Chordata; class Actinopteri; order Syngnathiformes; family Syngnathidae; genus Festucalex; species Festucalex cinctus. The sequence continues at coordinate 3,933,112 of NC_135419.1, read as the reverse complement.
TGCACTAATTTGTGATTTGCGAAACACTTGAGCGCACAGAAGTATGTCGTAATGTCACTTCCTTGCTATTCCAAAGCACTAACATATAACCACACTCATGAGCCAGTTGATTAAGCACACACATTAGGTGTGCAAACACATATTTCTTTACCAATCAGGTTTGAGCACGACAAAAATGCAGCATGTAAATTCACCTGCTTTCAACCAAAACGGAAGAAATGAGAGGAAGAAAATTGAGGGTGAGAGGGGGAATCGGTGGAGGACGAGCAGGAGGTAAAGGTTAGAAGAAGACCTGATATAGGAGGACGTCCTCAAAGAAGAAGATCGCCAAATTTATCAAATGAAATTCATGCAAACGCTAGTTGATAATGTCATCAATCATGGATTAACGCTGAGGGTGGCTAGACTAAAAAGTTCAGCCAAATTGTAGCAGATTTACACTGGCATCTGTCATAAGGACCTTCCAAATCGAAGTTAAAAAAAATAAAAAAATGCCAATGAGGATATTGCCTACGATACTGATAAAATTTGCTGCTCAGATTTATTTATTTATTTATTTATTTTACTTGTATATTTGCACTCTACTTCCCTTAGTTGCTGCTGAGTTTATTTATTTATTTATTTTAGTTAAACATAGGGCGGCACGGTGAAAGAGTGGTTAGCACGTCCGCCTCCCAGTTTTGAGGACTCCGGTTCGAGTCCAGGCTCCGAACTTCCTTGGGTGGAGTTTGCATGTTTTCCCCGTGCCTGCGTGGGTCTTCTCCGGGTACTCCGGTCTCCTCCCACATTCCAAAGACATGCGTGGCAGGTTAATTGGGTGCTCCGAATTGTCCCCAGGTGTGCTTGTGAGTGTGGATGGTTGTTTGTCTCTGTGTGCCCTGCGATTGGCTGGCAACCAGTCCTGGGTTATACCCCGCCTACTGCCCAAAGCCAGCGGAGATAGGCTCCAGCACCCCCCGCGACCCTTGTGAGGAATAAGCGGTCAAGAAAATGGATGGATGGAGGATGGTTTACATCCATGTGTTTATAGTTTTTCCATGAGTGATTCATTTTGCACAGGATGTCAGATGTTCTACATATCATGTATGGTTGTGATCATTGTATATAGTCTTTTTGAAATAATGCCCCTCTTTTCTATATTGTGCTTAAGCAATCATAAAAAAAAAGAATAAAAACTGCAAAACATCTTGTGTGAGGTAAATTCTTCTCTCTTCCATGTGTTAAAGTCAACTCAAACGCAGTGAAACAGTCTGTTCACTTATTTGGGACATCATGGAAGTATTCAGGTTTGACTTTTTTTTTTAGTCAGAGACACAATCTCACCATGGATCCATTGTACAATAATGTCAAAGGGGATCTTGGATAAAGGACTATTTCAGTCACGTCTCATTTCCTGTTCTACAAAAGGTGCTGCACCATATTCAATGAACTGCTGCAAACCATTGAACAAAGTCATATAGCTGGTGGACAAAGTTGTGTTTGAACTGTGAACAGTGACCTAATTCCATCTCACCATTTTCAACACTGCTTATTCTGTTCAGGGTTGCTGAACGGGGTGCTGGAGCCTATCTCAGATGACTTGATGAAAAGCAGACCACACCCTGAACTGGTCATCAGTCAGTCACAGGTAGCATTTACACTATCGGTGACTAGACCTAATTCCTTGAAAAAATATAATTTAGTACTTGTATAAAAGGGGTTTACAATGTATTTTATAAATCTTTGGAAAATGGATGAGTGGATTTCTTTAGTATACAAACTCCAATTCCTATAAAGTTGGGATGTTGCATTAAATGTAGATTAAAAACGGCATCCTGTGATTTGCGAACCTTTTTCAGCCTATATTAATTTTTAATAAACTGCAAAGCCACTGTATTTAAGGTTCTAATTGATTTATTTTTTCTTATGAAAATCTTTTTTTTTTGCCTTTTTACTCAACCAACAAGATGGGCCACAAAAGACTGGAAATGCTGACGAAAGATATTTAACTCTTTTACTGCCACACGTTATCAAAGAAAAACTTTGATATGACAGAGGCTTTGATCATTGACGAAAATAGATACAATGCTTCCATCTGCTGGCCATAGTTTAGAGTGTTTTAGATTCCACAACCCATTGACCAGGCAGCGCTGCACTTAGACGTCGTACTGAGAATAATTTTTTTTTAAATTGTTGACGTTATTTAACGTTTATGGCAATATACGTCGTGATTTTACTGATCGTTTTTAAACGTTTTTGGCGGTCAAAGAGTTAAAAACCAGTTTAAAGTGGCTGTCTGCCGGTTTCACTCAGGATAATCCACTTTTTAAATACAGGATTTAAACAAACTACTTTTCAATTTATAGATATGGGCTTTCCATAACGTGTGGGGGTGATTTTGTCTTAAACCCCCACACCCCCAGCCTGTATTTTGCCATTTTGTGTTTGTTTTGTAAACAGCGGGCCGTTTCTGTGGAAAGACAGTGTTTACACCCCTCCAGCCAATCGCAGAGCGGGGGGTGGGCGTGTCGCAAACGGGGCCGGGCGAACGTGTCGGCTGCGTGACGTCACTTCCGCGGCAATTTGAAAGCAGGCACGGATTATTTTTAATTTTTTTCGAATCACGAGCTAGCACTTGTCTGACTGTATTTATACTTGTATTTTTCAATTTATGTTATTAATAGATTATGCAAAATCATAAAACAGTAAAATTCAATTTATGAAACCCCAGTTTAGGGCCTTTGATGTTGGTTAGTAACTTAGTAGTCATCTTAAAATGTGGAAAAGGTTCGTTTTAAGCCTCACAGTACTTAAAACTGGCTGTTAACACTTAATAAGTATCTTAAAATATGCAGAATGATCTTGTCTGACAATTTCATTTGAAGTAAATATCTTGCCAAAGCAAAATAAGCAAATTTAGGTTGAATTTAAGAAATTATAGCTCAATGAAGATTTCAGTTTTCGCTGTGTGTGACCTCCACCTTTCATTAACGAGAAAAAAAAAGAACAGCTGGTTCCATGATCATTTCCCATTCTGACGTCAAATCCAGTGCAGTTTATAGAACACAAGTTCTCACTCCAATCACACATCTTGGTTTCTCAAAATCTATAAGAAAGTGTCGCACGGTAAATTAGTTTCCGCCTTATCAAACCAAGAATACATGTTCTGCCCCAAAACGAAGACATGAAAGAGGTTAAGCCAATTACTTGTTCACACCTGAGAGGCGACGGTGATCAGAGAGAGCCGAGTGAAGTCGAGCGAGAACGTGAACACGCAGGAAAAGCGACCGATAATAAAATAAGACAAAAAGGCGCTCCTGGTTCGACTGAAGACTGCTTCTTTGTCTTCTCTTGCAACAAATCCCCTAATAATAACTGCACCCAATTTCAACCTACTCGAAAAATAAATAAAGAACGGAATGCAGCTTAAGCATCAAAGCGTGAAAAATCCCTCTGTAGGAGGTTGAGCCCTGCATGTCTTCTGTTTCCCCTCTCGGTATTATGGCAGATCTTATAAACGAGGGGACATTTTGTTGGCCAGATTACCCCGACTTCGCGGAGGGCAATATTCATTAACTCCTGTTGACATCTCACAGAGTGATCATGATCCCGCAGAGTTCGGAGGACGGAGGATATATATGAGCCGCAACAGAGACTCAGAGATAGAATCCTCCTTGTGCTCTGGCAAGAAATGCCAAAGGTTAATTTATGGAAGAATGCATTTTTCTCCTGCCCACCCGAAAGGCCACTTAAGCGCTAAATAAGATTAGACCGCAAGCATGGACCTTGGACTGTAAAAAAAAAAAATGCCTGGACAAATAACAATTTTTCTTCATCATTATCTTTCTTCTTGAGGTCTGAAAGTGTTTAGCAATGTATTCAGAAAAAGCTACTAACCATGTTGTTGAACAAGAGTCATGTTTTTTTTTTTTTTTTTTTTTTTTAGACTGATGCTTTGTTCATGACATTAACAGAGCAGCACAAATCTCTTACATACGTACAAAGCTCTACATCAGGGGTGTCCAAACTTTTTCATTTGAGGGCCACATACAGAAAATCAGAAGGACGCAAGGGCCACATAATGTTATGAAGAGAAATTGTGTTTAGTCCTCAAAATTGTACAAATAATTTATTTGTGCTTTTGCATATTTATAAAAAAAATACTACAGTATATAAACCAATTTATTTGTAATATGGCAGTTAGGGTTATTATAGTTTGGGAATTTTTCATTTTAGCTACTTTTTATTAGTTTTCAGGGTGGTTCTGTTAATTTTTATTAGCTTAGTTCTTTAAAAAATGCTTAGTTTTAGTTTAGTTTGTTAGTTTCAGTATTAGTATTAGTTTAAAAAAATGTGTATTAGTTGTGCGCAATATTTAAAAAACAGCATGGGCGCAACGTCATCTAAAGGTGCTTTTCTATTGGCTGCTGCTAGATGACGTCACTTGTGTGTGACATACTTTCAAACCTCATTATTCCGGTTTATATCAAAATAAATCTAGTAAAAATCACATTTAAAATCATCTCCAAAGGTTCATGCATTAAATTATTTCCCAAAGACTAAAACGAAGGACATGTTTGCAATAATTATAGTTAGTTTGAGTTAGTTTTGTAAACCAAAAATGTAGTTTCAGTTAGGTTACATTTAAAAAAAAGTGTTTTTGTTTTTATTTTGTTTCGGTAACAATATTGTTTTTTGAATTTTAGTTTTATTTTTTTCATTATTTTCAGTTAACTAAAATAACCTATCATGGCACCTGTTTTTTGATACCCTTCCTTCTTACTTTGACCATCTCCAAAAATTTTTGTTTCGTTTATTTTATTTGAACTGAGTCAAATGCCATTTTTAGCATATGTCGCGGGCCACTGAAAAATGGACGGCGGGCCGCAAATGGCCCCCGGGCCGTCGTTTGGATAGCACTGCTCGACATGGACCGGCACCATCACTTTTCAAAAACAAGCTAGAAATGTCCATAATGCCTTTTTTTTTTTTCCAAGCTATTTTCACTGGTCAAAAATGCTTGTCATTTTAAATGGACCATTTTCTCATTTAATTTTAACTGTGAAAATAACTTTTGCTCTGATTGGGTTGCTGTTCTCCTTAATTTGATATGGAAAACATTCCGCCCCTGATTGGTATTTGCCGATATGTGGGCATCTTGTCTTCATTGTGTTGGCTTGATTGAAAATTAGCAAGCCGCAGGTGGAATTGTGGCCGACCACAGTGCACTCTGATGGCGGCACGATGCCCTGGTTCCCCTGGAGGAACATATTTCCACCTCCATGGTGATGATAACTGGTTCTCAGTTGTATTCTGATTTTTTTTTAATTGTTATTTCTAATCCAGCTCCATTGCGGAAGCCCAGAGAGCACTCTATGGCGGACTGACTGAATGTACTGTATGTGTGTAGGTGTGGCTGGATCGCTCACAACCCGAAAATGTATTCTTAAATTAATAATAATTAATACATTGAAATAGTTTATTCCTCAACTCCAATGAGGATGGCAGCTTTGCACACGATGCGTTGTCACCACTGAGTCGTTTTTCCTGAGTTGAGTGGGCATCAAAGTGGGAAGATACTTGAATTATAAGGAGCTACAGTCCCCACAGACGTATTGGAAAGGCAGTAGTGGGATTAATTTGGGTGCATTTCATTGTAATTTCCAGACAAAATGTTTTTTTTGTAGACTTCCAAATTCATTCCAAGCCCGTCCTTTTCTCCGCTCGAACTTGGTGACATGGCTAGCACGGTTAGCACCAGAATGAAGTGCTTGGGTGATTGAGTACACTTTTAACAGACATCCGGCTGGAACTGCATTAAAGCGGAGCGTATCCAACGTTGCACAGCAAAATAGAAGGCGAAATGATACATTTCTGGATTGGGAAAGAAAATGGACTTACTAATCTGAGCCGGAAGCCGGAAATGAATAATTGTACGTTACACCCTCTATTAGTATAAAATATTTGTAGTTTCAGTAACGTGATCAGTCATTGTTTGTTCTCACAATTGAATCCTCAATTTTGATTTTGTCTGCACAATAAATCCTCTCAATTTTTTTTTTTTTTTTTTTTTTTTTTTTTATAAATGGTTTACTTTTGCTTCTACACGATACACTTTTCTCATGTGTTGCTATACAAAATTTTATTTTTTTTTTATACAAAAAAGAAAAACTTTTTTTTTTTTTAAATCATATTTTTTATGAAAACTCTTGCTTCAGGCCACTGGGATTAAGCTCTAGAAAAAAGAATGGGGAGGGTCTCCACAAAATTAGAACATTGCTCCTCAAATGAAGTCAATGATTCTCAAAACTGCTTCGTAAAGAAAAAAAGAAAAGAAAAAAAAAGTAAATATTTCGACGATGTAAACCATGTCGCAGACACATTTTAACATGCTATGCATGTAAAACTGGAAAATGGATTGTGGTGGCATGGGGCATTTAAAAGAGCTTGCGGTGGATGAACCAATGCTAAAATAATAATAATAATAATAATAATAATAATAATAATAATAATAATAATAATGCTAATAATAATGCTAATAATAATAATAATAATAATAATAATAATAATAATAATAATAATAATAATGATGATGATGATGATAATAATAAAAGTAGAAGGAGAGGTGGGCCTTCAGCTATCAGTCTCCTCATTCTGTGAAACTTTCTTCCTCAGAAGATACACAGACACCCTCTCTCCTTTCAAGAGTAAAACTTTAAAACTTTCTTTTTGATACAACTTGTAATAAGGGATGACTCAGGTTTTCTCTTTGTTATGCTGCCATCGAGACGGCAAGCGGCTCTCCCTTGATGCACCAAACTTACCTTCGTCTACTAACGTCACTGTAATTACGACGGGCATACCCATTTTTAGATGTTACTGTTCTCTCGTCACCATCCGTGCAGTATGCTACTGACCTGCTTCTCATCGTCTTTCTCACTGCACTGGCATCGCCATTGCGTCTTCACGTGTAACTACAAGGCAGGAATCGACCATTTCAATTCCGGTGATATAATCAAATTCGTACACGTTTGCCACATTTTAGCGCAAAAGCTGAGACTTTTGGACAAATTCCTTGTAGACTTCCTTATATTCTGTTTTACATAACATTCCAGCTTCATTGGAATTGGGGGTTTGTATGAACAAAACCTTTATTCAGTCAACTTTTAAATTTGTTACATGCGCTAGAGTGTGAAGTCAGGATTAAACAATGTGTTTAATTGATTCCACAATTCATCTCCCACTTCAACGATTAAGCTCATTTAGGCCTTTTAATGGGACAATCTCATTCAAGTGATTAATGTTTGGGTAGAGGTAGTACTGCTCCATGGGGGCAGGCTATACTGATGTTAGCAACAAATAAATAAATAACTGGTCTCGCCACTAAACTTACACAGAGCAAAATAGAAAAAAAATGCAATCAGTGTAGGCAATTAGGAATGAAATAATCAAGTCTTAAAGCAATTAAAATATCTGCCAAGTTCAGTTTTGGATTATACCTAAGTTTTTTTTTTTTTTAACTTAAATTATATCTTAGTATAATAAAGTACAGAATTGAACAGAATAAAATAGGTGCCGCAATGAGGAAAGGTTACACCAGCAAAGCAGAAAGTAACATCACATCCATACATTCAAATGAATTCCTGAGATGAAAAAGGTGATATAATTTTGGTGGAAACGTATTTTTCAGATTTACGTGTGTTGGATAAAAGTGGTTAGCACGTCCGCCTCCCAGTACTGAGGACTCGGGTTCGAGTGCAGGCTCCGGCTTCCTGGGTGGAGTTTGCATGTTCTCCCCGTGCCCGCGTGGGTCTTCTCCGGGTACTCCACATTCCAAAGACATGCATGGCAGGTTAGTTGGGCGCACCGAATTGTCCCTGGGTGTGCTTGTGAGTGTGGATGGTTGTTCGTCTCTGTGTGCCCTGCGATTGGCTGGCAACCAGTCCAGGGTGTCCCCCGCCTACTGCCCATAGCCAGCTGAGATAGGCTCCAGCACCCCTTGCCACCCTTGTGAGGAATAAGCGGCCAAAAAAAATGGATGTGTTGAATATCAGAGTTTGCATGACTGACTGTGGATTCACTGTGAGTTGTCTGGCCTCCCTCACCTGCACGGCTTGACTATCAGCAGCACCCCCCCCCCCCCAAAATAATCTGCCACATCACTGCGGTCATCCATCATAGATGAGCTTTGCAGATTCGTTGTTGGTGCAAGATTATATGCAAATTATTTATCACAGCAATCGCTCAAAGCACATTGATTTTTAATTAGAGATCGTGCTACTTCTGCCGATATCAGCAGTGACCTGAAAGTTAATTTGACATTAATATGTCTTGATAGTATTCACAGGATTAAATTAAATAAATAAATACATATTAAACATACTTGAATAATTCATTTTTTTTTAAAAAGTCATTAATGGTTTTAGAGAGTCACAGTTTGACTCGCTCATGATTTACGGGGCTTAATAATTTTCTGCGTCAATTTAATCAACTAGATGGATGCTAACAGTTTATCACATAACTGGATGAATGTGTGTAATTTTATAAACGTTTGTGACGCTGGCAAATGTTGTTCAAGGTCACAACGTTTCTTAAACATTCCTAAACATTCTCTAAACAGCCTTGATGGTTCTTCTAAACAGTCTTGATGGTCTTGCAATGACATTTTGAACATAGCAAGAAAGAGCAAATAGACGATATGTTGCTAATCATGAAATTATTTGGTAACTGGCTTTCACAATGTCCCAAAGCAACTCACCTTTATACTTGGCTGGATAATCATACTTAGGCGGAAAAACGCAACGGTGTTTAGGAGGACGGAACAAACTGACATGGGATTGCACCAGCATAATCTTCCTTGTGTATTTAATTACCTCAGTCCAAAAAAATGACACAATGACATCAATTTTCCAGGTTCAAATTAGATTAATTAGCACGGGCGTTCGCGGTGTTTATTGTACGTGCTGTAAAAATGAGATGGGATCATCACACTGCTCATTACAGAGAAAAGCACCAGCCGAAAGGGCGGATGGGGGAGGATAATACTCAAGAGCAGTGGAGTGGTGAGAAAAAAAAAAAAAAAGAAAAAAGATGCAACACCAATCTTAAGCCTTATCAAGCACATAACTTTTGTTTGTGGCAGACTCAGCATAAACTATTAGCAAGTAACTTATCTGTAAGCAGCGTGTTGATATGAACTAATGGTGTGGACATACTGTAGCATTTGCTTCTTTTTCCGGGAGGGTGCGTAAACTCCCCCAAGTGTAAGAGTTTGGTACAGCGAGGAGAGAGAGAGAGCGAGAGAGAGAATCATGTCCTACTTGAGTAGGTGGATTAAAGGGGGTGAGAAAGTGGGTCTTCATGTTTATTTCATGACGTGATTCTTTCGTAAATAATCTCTCTGCTAGTATTAAACACAAGCATTTTTAGTCCATGCTACCGTGTTTCTGCCCATTTATATAATCCGTGACCTGCCAAACTGACCTAAAAGTACTTGAAAGGATGAGATATGACTCAGTGTCTTGCTTGTTGTTTGGTTCCAGCATCAGTCTTCATCTCCACTCGTTTCCTTTCTTATCGATTCATTCCTCCGCCTTCCCTCTCGCTCTTCTGCATTTTCTCTTTGTAGCTGGCTGAGAGTCCTCATGCTTCGCTATTAGTTATGCAAAAAAAAAAAAAAAAAAAACCTCTTCTTTTTAGACCCCTTCCATGTATATGGTTTTCTATTGCCATCATAAGGCGCTAAAAACATTATGGCAACGACTTTCGCGTCTCCTAATGAGCTGATTAATCTCAGAGGTTGATGACCTGCTCTCTGGTGAAACCATTTGCAGCGATGGCGAACGCATCACAGGACGGTTTATCTCCATCTTCCCGTCCTTGCCCTGCCCTCATCTGTTTGATGCTTCCCTGCATAATTTTGCATCGCACACTGTGCCGTGAGCGCCGGCTGCAAGCGGATGCTCTTGCTCGGCGCTTTGATGTCAACCATTTTGCTGGATCCTGGCCGAGAGACTTGAGCGTGCGCGTCCCACCCATGAGCTTGCGTTTAACTTCTTGCGTCATCAATAACTGTCAAGCTACATGCGAGCGTGATGCTTACGGTTTTGTTATAAGCTAATCTATTTCGGTGTTCATAAGCTGGAGGCCTACTGACTCGAGCTCCAGCTGACGCTCTCTCGACTGTCTACCGGCAGCCTGTTGCCATGGTTACCTCAGCCTCACTGGCAGCCGGATGCAGCAGTGTAATGTATGACCTAATGTATGTTCATTCTCCTTCACTAAAAGGCCGGTGCTTTGGGTTGCTATAATCGAGTCATCTCTATTAGTCACATTGCTTTTAGGATTCCTGCGTCCATTTTTAGGAAGACGACACAACGTGTAAGTTTACCGAAACAAAGAAGTGTGACTTCAACAGCCTGGAGCACAAACTCAAGTAAAAGTGGGAATGATCTGCAGTCGAAATCCATGCCAGCAGTAAGAAAATAATGACCTGGTTCATGTCCTGGAAGGCGTGAATCGGGAGGAAGGTAGCAGAGATACACATGAAGATGTGTAGTAGATGGCGTTTGCTTTGGGGCTCAATGCAACAAAATTATGCATCAGCTCAACAACAAATATTTTCCTAAAAAGATTGACAGCAGGTAATCGTCCACTTGCAAGAGGAGCCTGACCACATCTAGCGAGATGGAGCTGATTTACTTAAGGCAGTGCTTCTCAAATAGTGGGGCGGGCCCCCCCAGGGGGGCGCGTTTGACTTCGGGGAACATGCTTTTTTATTTTTTTATTTTTTTATTTTTATTTTTTTTACTGTCCTAGAATAAAGTGCAATTGCACCTCCACTACATTAGGGGGCAGTGGCGCTCTCATTATTGGCAGAGTGTGCGCAGGGAGCATTCACTCGGTGGTGTAGGGTTGTTTTTTTTTTTTTTTTTTTGCACTGAGCATGCGCGCTTTGCACACAGCAAAAAAAAAAAAAAAAAAAAATCTGCACAAATTATTTTATATTTTTGTTTTGCAGGTTAAAGTTGTTTTTTTTAAAAATATTGTGCTCCTGAGTTAATGCTAGTGATCAGTTTGAATGTATTATTATTTATTGATTTTATGTAATTTTATTTTTCCGTATCATATGGTTCGAAATGGTCAGTCAAAAAATGCTTATAATTTAATTAAGGATTTAATTTCAGATGCACTATAAATCTTTTCTGTTCCAGTTAATAAAGCTATTCTTTGTTGTAAGTTGGTCAATAGTTCTTTCTTTTTGTATTCTCTTATATGTTAATACGGATACAGTGTTATGCATAGGTGTGCTTATAACAATTTTAGAGACAAATGATACTATTTATAGTCACGTGGGGGTGGGTGGGGGGTGGGGTGGCGAGATGTTTTATTCTTACTAGGGGGGCGGGGGGCATGACAGAAAATAATTGAGAAGCACTGACTTAAGGGTACAAATAATCATCATTTGTCATGTACAGTCTAGGGTGCATCAAATAACTTTTTTTTTTTTTTTTATTAATATGCCTGGGAGCCAAAAGTGTTCCACGATGTCAAGCAATTACAAGATTTGTTAGAGGAACGGTAGCAAATCTTGTACATATAGAACCCATCTCAAAACATGCGAGTGTCCAAAAGAAGACGCCTAGGTCATACGATAACATAAATAAATATATCATACAGTAACATAATTAAATAAAGAGTAATGGGGGGGGGGATGAAGAGAGAGATACGGTAGATGTATTTACACCAGACATCCCTGATGAAGTTGTGTACGTCGGAAAGTGTCACAGTTTTTTTTAAGTATCAAGCCATACCAATACAGTAAAGGGTTTTTTGGTTGTCCCAAATAGAATGCCTATCCTGAGTTTTGGGATTGCCCAATCCGAAGAGCACTTCAAGAAAGCCCAAGAATATTGTTGAGCTAAAACAGTTTTGTAAAAAGGAAGAGTCCAAAATTCCCGACTCTTACAGGACCTCACGAAAACTTTTGTTTCACGCTTCTTGTTATTGTATACACAGACAGTAAAGTAACATTGCTGGATGTCATGAATGCTGAACGCAGACAGGTTAGCATACACAGGATCGGACACTGAAATTGTTGCTGGCTGCCATCATCCCTGTAAAGTAAAGGCAAATGAATGAATATACTTAAATCCAATTAATTGCATTCTTCTCTGAGCTTTTTCACAAATTTGGATAATGAGGGCAAGTTTTGTTTTTTTTCCTTTAAAAAAAAAAAAAAAAAAACCCTCGGGGTGACTGTAGACACACAAAGAAATAGGTGAATTTTTACCAAGAGTTAAGAAAAAGGCAGCAAATTCTCTCTTGCCTCAGGCTTTTTGTCATTTGTAAGAGTTTGATGTAGTATTAACATGTCAGAACAGGAGCAGAGACGATCCTGGCTGTAATGATCGCCAAAGGTTAGGAGTCCTTCCACACAGGGGGGAGCAGAGAAATTGAGAGTATCCCATCTCTTCACGCTTGGCCTATATTTATACCCTCGTGAACCCGAATGACCTTTAATTTTCATACCCAGTGCAAGAGTTACTTGTAACGTCAATAAAGCATGGTGGGAATGCCGATTCTGTCATGATGATACAACAGGGGTGTCCAAACCGTTTCATTTGAGGGCCACATACAGAAAATCAGAAGGACGCAAGGGCCACATAATGTTATGAAGAGGAATTGTGTTTAGTCCGTAAAAATTGTACAAATAATTTATTTGTGCTTTTGCATATTTAGAAAAATGCTACAGTATATAACCAATTTATTTGTAATATGACAGTCGGGTTATTATAGTTTTGGAATTTTTCATTTTAGTTAGTTTTTATTAGTTTTCAGGGTGGTTCTGTTATTTGTTATTAGTTTAGTTCTTTAAAAATGCTTAGTTTTAGTTTAGTTTGTTAATTTCAGTATTAGTATTAGTTTAAAAAAAAAAAGTGTATTACTTGTACGCAATATTTAAAAAAACCATGGGAGCAACGTCATCTTTTGGTGCTTTTCTATTGGCTGCTGCTTGATGACGTCACTTCTGTGTGACATACTTTCAAACGTCATTATTCTGGTTTATATCCAAATAAATCTACTAAAAATCACATTAAATTAATTACCAAAGACTAAAAACGAAGGACATGTTTGCTGTAATGATAGTTTTATTTAGTTTTGTAAAAATAAAATGTTGTTTCAGTTAGTTTTTGTTTTTTAAAAAGCATTTTCGCTTTTATTTTATTTCAGTAACAATATTGTTCTTTGAATTTTAGTTTTTTCATTAGTTTTAGTTAACTAAAATAACCTTTAATGGCACCTGTTTTTCGATACCCTCCCTTCTTACTTTGACCATCTCCAAACATTTTTGTTTTGTTTATTTTATTTGAACTGAGTCAAATGCCATTTTTAGCATAAGTCGCGGGCCACTGAAAAATGGACGACGGGCCGCAAATGGCCCCCGGGCCGTAGTTTGAACACCCCTGTGATTAAAAAAAAAAAAAAAAAAAAAAAAAAAAAGACTTATCTTGCAGAGAAGGCATATGTTACCGTAATCTTTATTTCTCAAAGTGTTTTAAAGCATTTATCATTCGCAAGCTTTTATATATAAGGTGTTTTCGTGACAAGTTTGTTACATGTTATCTGCACATCCGCTTACATTGTTGTGAGTTCCTTCAGAGGTGTATATCATAATCTTGTAAGCACATTCAATTATACTTCATACAGTACAATTAAATACAGTGACATCACAATGGTTAAGTGAATCCAAATGTAACTTCTCCGCCTTAACCAAACATTTTGCCCCATCGCTGTCTTGCCTTAACCCACTGAATTTAGCTTCAGGTGTGAGTTGACCCGTGGGTAATTTTCTTCTAATTACACCTCATGCTGCCATTTACGAACCCGAATGACATTCTCTTCATCTGCGCCGTGTTGCAAAATCACGAAAGCTCCTATTGATCAAACCTCTGCAAGACTGCAGAAAGAATTATTGCAAGTGGATCTTTGCGGCCATTTAAAAAGGCATCAAAAGAAAGTGTACAATGTGTGAAATGTCAAAGAACATCGTGAGCAAATTGAAAAGCTCTTCAATTTCACCCTGCGCGGTGAAGTAAGACTTTGTATAAGGAATAAGGTTATGTTTTTTTCTGATTAAAGATTGTTGTTCTTTGTCCTTTACATAGTGTTGAAAGTATACTACACCTTAAAGTTTAAGATTGTAGAACTTCTGCTTTATCTTGGTATATTAATACTGTATGTATTGTACCACATATTGATATTGCTGTTAGCTTTTGTTTATTTAATTCTCAACTACTTACGGTATTAACACATGGCTGCCGTTGAAACTTAACCTTAAAGTAAAAGTTAAAATGTTGATCTACGGTATCATTTTTTAAAATATATATATCAAACCAAAACTTTATCAATCTACCCGTACAGCAAAAATAAAATAACTAGCCTCACTGTTCCAATATTTTTGGACAGGAGTGAATATGTTTATTTTTCTGCTTTCTTGCTTGGCAGTGGCCGACAAGCGGCAATATTTAAAAAAGGTCACAAAATTGTAAAAAAAAAAAAAAAAAGAGCTCACACTAATAAAAGATAAACACAATATTGTACACTTTTGTACATAACAGCAATGCATATCAACCACCTATAATCTCTAATATCAATATTGAGGCACTTACTTGTTAATGCAAGCACACATTGATCGCTTCACAAGCAAATTAGGTTCCCCTTCATCTGACAATTAGCGTAGATTTTAAACATAGAAGGCCAAAACATCCCTAATGAAAATTAAATTGCACTAATAAAATACCCACTAGAGGGTGCTAGAAATGCACAAATGGAAATCAACCTAACTTTTTTTTTTAACAGATGTGTTGCATTTAAACATTGTGAACATGACGACGACGATATTGTGGCAGTTTTAATATCACGATATCACGATATTGCCCTTTTTGTTACATCCCTAGTGGGCATACTGGGTCGTGCCCGCCCACCAAGGTGATTGTACCTCCCTATTTGAGGCACGGATCTCTTAAAAAAAAATAAAAATAATAATAATAATATATATATATATATATATATATATATATATATATATATATATATATATATATATATATATATATATATATATATATATATATATATTGTGCTTTGAAAATACTAATGTTGAGTTGTTTATCACTAATAGCCAGTATTCTCTTCTGCAATAGCCAATCACAGCAGTACAGAAAACAACGTTAGGTACGCTGGCTTGTACGTGACGAATACGTGAATGTTGACTTATGGGGTATATCCCGACTTCCGTGTTTCACACACCGACTCTATCCAGATATATGGAGCAAAGTCAATGCTGTCTGTGGAGTATTCATTATAAATGAAGCATGCATTTCATATGCCCCCCTTAAGCCTGGCCTCTGGTGACAGGTCTGAGCTGACACCTTTTACGTTGTGCAAGCAAGCACATTAGCCAGCTGTAATTATATTGGTCAGAACGGTTTGCGTGTGTACACTTTACAACCTATTAACAAGGTCAGACAATATATATTTTATTGTGGCCCGTAATAAATGTTTTGATCTTTTCAACTACTCAGCGGTTTAAAGCTAAGTTTTTCCTTTCATCAATTAGAAGCGCCTGGGAGCAAAATAAAGCCAATAGGAATCGATAAATACTGCAATATAGAAAATAGTGGTGTTTACTGGTGCTTTAATCCTGTAATCTTATATTCCCAGTCCCAAAATGTTGTGCTCAGATATGAATCCCAGCTAACTTCTCTTGAAGTGACTTTATTTGAAAGGTGTCTATTTTTTTTTTCCTGCAATGTCCTACCCGTAGGCTAAAATTGAATTCAATTAATAATACTGTATGAACTGGATCAGTCAAATTAGCACATCACGTAGGTATTATATCATAGGGCCCAATTTTCGCAGGCAGGCGCCTGTGCGCTTGCCTTAAAAAAATGGCCGCATCTTGATGTTTGTGCCGGGGGCATGTCTCGTTTCGTTCGTTTGTGAATTTGGTAGAGCGCGCTCCACCTTGACAGGCATTGCGGACTATTGGTCGCCTCTGGCAAATTGTTGACCATAAGTACACTGGATTTTAGACTAGCTAAAGATGATGTCATGCCATTTGGGTGGATTTGATAGAAGTGCAGGCAGACAGATTCTGAGACAGACGTGTGTGGTGGATGTCACCGTCTTTCATTCAGAAATATGACAACAGCGTGCATGGGGTAATCCCTCTGAATTGCTGCAGAAATCAATTTGAATGAATTATTATCCCGCGATTGGCTGGCAACCGGTCCAGGGTGGACCCCGCCTACTGCCCAAAGCCAGCTGAGATAGGCTCCAGCACCCTTGTCACAATCTGTAATCTATTTTTCTCTCTCTTATCTCTGACTTTTAGCCTACATTCAGAGGCAAGGTGGATACCATTGACAACAGCTTTATTAATCACATCAATCATCAGTAATACCGTGGTGACCGTCGGGGGCTGCAATCTCCTCTCAGCAAGATGACTATTTCTTGCCTGAGAGGCTCATAACCTTGATGTTTATGTGCGTTTATTTCTGTAGCCATTTTGTAGGTGGTTTCCTTGGCTGTAATATTGCCTCAAACGTGGAATCTTCCTTCATTTGTTCCATCCAGATTTTTCACATTTTCAGTCACTAGTATGAAGGTACATTGGACACCAATGCTGAGATTTTTTTTTTTTCTCAACATGCAAACTGTTTACAGTTTAGTATTAACATACCGTATTTTCACGACTAAAAGGCGCACCTAAAAGCCTTCATTTTTTTTCAAAAGCTGACCATGCGCCTTATAATCCAGTGCGCCTTATATATGGATCAATATTGAGCCGCAACAGGTCGGTGACCCTGCACAATCGGTGACGCGCGTGCGCAGAAGATCTCGCTAGCTAGCTTGGATCGCTAGCTTATACTAATACTTTACCTCAGAGGAAATAATAAAACAGCTGTTTATTCATTTTGGGTGTGAATGGAGTTGTCAGAAAGCTGGTTTGTAATCTATTAAAGTCTAAATAAAGTTTGACTGACCTATCTGACTGTTTTGTTGACTTTCCCTTTAGCGCAGCACCATCTAATGGATGCATAACGTAACCCCAGCCTCTACTGTAGCGCCTTATATTTGGAATTTTTAAAAAAATATGTCATTCATTGAAGGTGCGCCTTATAATGTGGTGCGCCTTATAGCCGTGAACATACCGTAAGTACAAATACATCTTTGTATATACTCTTATAAACGATCTTCTACACCGGCTCCTTTTCATGATGGCTCGGTATGCGGTGAATGCTGACGCAATTGTGAGCAGAGTTCTTGCAAACCATGAAAGCGCAATCGGCAATCTGTCCGTGATCACTTTTGTTGACAGTCAGCTGAGTGTCTTGCGGGAGCTCTCGTGTGATGTCATCTCATGGCGCAATCTCCTCTCCTCTCAGTATTCGCAAAAATAACAAATGCAAACAGGAATAAATCGCATGTTATTTTTGTGCATTTTCACTAAATTTGCTTATGTTGAAACTAGGGGTGTGAATTGCCTCGTACCTGACGATTCGATCCATATCACGATTCATAGGTCACGATTAGATTCAATACCGATTAATCCTGATATGAATTTACAAGTCGATTGTTGCATTTTTTTTTCCTCAATTTAGAAAATACCTTTCAGTAAACTTGTACATATACCCTGTAAGATTTGTATGAAATTGTATTATTTATTGATCTGAAACCTCAGTTTTTTAACTGTGAGCCACTGTATTTAACAAACAGGAATTGAAATAAAATATTCAGGCTTAATGTTCCATTAATATAACATTCTTCCATGCTTAAAGTGTGAAAGTTAGACGTTTTGTTGAATATATTTCCATCAAAAATGGATGTTAAAAAAATCGATTGCGTGCTGTAGTATCGCGATATACTGCCGAATCGATTTTTTTTTAACACCCCTAGTTGAAACATTTGGATGGAAACACCGTTTGGGTTACATGACAAATGGTGTCTGTGTTACAGACATCTGTAGTATGCCCACTTGAAATAGCAATTTGGGACAGATAACGCCTTGAATGATGAGGATGATTAAAATGGGGTACCACTGTAAGACAGACCAAACCAAGATGTCCACCCGGTAGACCCTTGCGAGTTTGCTCACTTGTGCATGAATATTTTGGCTTGAATTTGAATCAGTTAAGTGCAACCCTGGCTTTCACACAGCTCAGAATTGCATATTATCCGTTTGTGGTGCCGTAATTCCTTGGCAAACGTACAATAGCTCATTAATAAAGGATAACAAGGCAGACATCCCCTCATGCCATGTACAGACTCAGATGGGCAGATGGTTCATGATTCGTTGATGGAGCCAAACTCTTTGTGTGGGATCACCAGTCGCGCAGAGGTGGAATGTGCGACAAGGCTACAATATTTGCAGGGCTTCAGCGTGAGACTTGTACAAAGTTTGGGAGAATTAGTTTCCTATAAATAATTATGAAGAGATTGCTTTGTCGTGGCGGCGCCCAAAGGACTTGAGATTAGTCGGATGAGAGGAGTGGGAATGAAAAGAAAAGTTGTCAAAATCGCCGCAAGACATCTCTTTGTTTCTCTGCTCCGAGTTTTGCCTGCTGTCACGCTGAGGGCAAGCCAATTCACCGACTCCATCAGATAGAGAATTGGCTTGGCTCCTGGCGCAGTCTCAACACGAGTCCATTCGGCTCATTAAAATGGGCTGCGCACGCTTAAAACCTCATGCATGTGCTTTCAATTGAGAGCCCTTTCATTTGTAGCCGCTGATTTTGTCATTTCAGCACAAAAGGGTGAAGTGATTAAAATCCACAATGGAATTTCCAATTTGTACAGATTGAGAAAAACTCCTCGCCCCCCCCGAATAGGAAATAACTGAAAATGCTACACTCGGGAATCTTTTATCATCTGTACAGGTGGCATTTTAGGTAGCTAAATTTTCAACATTATCTGTCATACAAGTGTAAAATAAATAAAAGTAAAAGACTGATTTCCGCACTATAAGGCACACCTCATTATAAGGCGCACCTTCAATGTATAACATATTTTCAAACTTTTTCCATATATAAGGCGCTACAGTAGAGGCTGGGGTTACATTATGCATCCATTAGATGGTGCTGCGCTAAAGGGAATGTCAACAAAACAGTCAGATAGGTCAGACAAACTTTATTAATAGATTACAAACCAGCTTTCTGACAACTCCAAAATGAATAAACAGCTGTTTTATTATTTTCCCTGAGGTAAAGTATTAGTATTAGCGAGCGATCCAAGATGGCGCGATCTTCTGCGCATGCGCGTCAACGATCGTGCAGGGTCACCGATAGCGTCTTGACAGCGAGACCTGTTGTGGCTCCATATTGATCCATATATAAGGCGCATGGTCAGCTTTTGAAAAAACTGAAGGCTTTTAGGTGCGCCTTATAGTGCGGAAAATACGGTAACTTGCGTTTACAGTAACTGTAAGGACATAACCGTTTAGATGAGTCACAGCCTGAATGCCATTCGGTCCAACTTAGTAGTAATTCAAAGCACTAACAGCTGGTGATCAAGAAGATGGACAGCAGCCTCTACCATTAGCCATCAAGCAAAAATAACCATCTCGGGTGGGAGTCTCTGCAGGGTGGTGGGCATCGCTGGATAAGTGTATTAGCTGTATGCTAATGCCAGTTTCTTTGTACATTTTGTACATTTATTTGAACATATAAACAGATGAACAGCAGAAATAAAACAGAAAACAACAACAATCAAAAGAGAAGAAAATCCCAATAAAATAATCATTCAATCAATCATAACTTACATGTTCAAAAGGGAGTAGGAAGAAGTTAAAAACTTATCTAGTCCTACCCCTTTTACTCAATATATTTAAACTTATTTCATTATTAATACAATTTTAATTGACTAATTATTAAAAAAATAAAAAATAAAAAAATAATAATAATAATAAATGATATATATAATCCAAGTTATATATATATATATACATATACACATATACATACATACATATACACAAGTGCACTTAACATATTCACATTTACCAAAAACATATATACATAAATTTACTAAACATATACCATAATACCTATCTAGATCATTTACACATACATGTACATTTTTCATATTCTGGTCTGACATAGATAATTTTTTTGAACTTTACTTTTAAACATTTTTTTAAACTCCAGCATTGAGTCACAATTTTTCAGAGCAATTTCCAGATGATTCCACAGATCAACACCTTTTACAGATACACACCTTTGCTTAATATTTGTTCTTATTTTGGGTTTTTTGTACACACTTGTACCCCTTATATCATAAGGACTGTGTCTAATTTCAAATAACTTCTGAGTACTGTGGCAGAGTAAATTGTTATAAACTTTATACATTATTTGTGCTATTTTAAAATCCACCAAGTCATAAAATTTCATTGCATTTAATTTAATAAATAGTGGATGTGTTGGTTCTGTATATTTTGATCCATTAATAATTCTTATAGCTTTCTTTTGCAATTTGAAAACGGTGTTAGTATTTGTTTTATATGCCATTCCCCATAATTCCACACAATAGGTCAAATATGGTAATAATAATGAACTATATAATATATATAATGATTTCATGTTTAAAACATCCTTACTTTTATAGAGTATCCCTATGATTTTTGACATTTTCCTTTTAACAGTTTCTATGTGTGGCTTCCAACATAATTTATCATCGATAATAATTCCAAGGAATTTATGTTCATTCACCCTTTCTATTTCAATTGAATTCACCATAATTTTGACTTGATGAGTGATTTGTCTCGTGCCAAAAACTATGAACTTGGTTTTATTTAAATTCAATGATAATTTATTTACATCAAACCATTTTTTTATTATATTCAATTCATACTCCACAGTAGTCAGAAGCTGCTTCAGGTTTTCTCCTGAACAATAGAAAGTTGTATCATCAGCAAATAAAACACTTTTCAATGTTTTTGAGACACAGCAAATATCGTTTATATACAGTATAAATAATTTAAGGCCGAGCACAGACCCTTGGGGAACTCCATGAGTGATCTTCATGTGTTCTGATTGTACATTATTAAACTGCACATACTGATATCTATTTTCCAAATAACTTTTCATCCACTTATAAGCTAAACCTCTTATTCCATATTTATTTAATTTATTCATTAATATAGAATGATCTATAGTATCAAAAGCTTTTTTTAAATCCATAAAAATCCCAACAGTAAATTTTTTATTATCTATTTCGGTAGATATTGCTTCTACAAGCTCCATGACTGCCATTGAGGTGGTCCGTTTTTCTCTAAACCCATATTGGGTTTCACTTAAGAGCTTATGTTTCTCAATAAAATTATCCAGTCTATATGAAAATAATTTTTCTAGAATTTTTGAGAACTGTGGCAACAATGATATTGGTCTGTAGTTATTAAACGTGTGTCTTTCTCCACTTTTATGAACAGGAATGACTTTGGCTATCTTCATTTTTGATGGAAATATACCAGTTTTAAATGATAAATTACAAATATATGTAAAAGGTTGTACAATATATTTCATAATACTTTTAACTAATGTCATATCAATGTTAAGACAGTCAGTAGACTTTTTATTTTTTAATGTTTTCACAACATTTAATACTTCTATATCATTAACATCATTAAGAAACATTGTGGATGAATTATTTACAATGTTCTTATCTATTTCACGTTTGTTTCTTGGCTCTGGGATTTTGTTTGCCAAGTTACTGCCCACGTTAACTAGATATTCATTAAAATTATTAGCTATGTCAGAAATTTCATCAATTACCATATCGTTATCTTTTATAAAATATTGTGGAAAATTTGTTTTTTTAGAACTTTTTTTAATTACATGATTTAGTGTTTTCCATATTTCTTGTGTATTGCTTTTATTCTGTTCTAATAATTCATGGTAATAATCTTTCTTTCTTATTCGAATAATATTTGCTAATTTATTTTTATAGATCTTGTACTTTGTTTCAGCTTCCACAGTTCTCAATTTAATAAATCTTTTATATAAATTATTTTTCTTTTTGCATGCATTCTGTATTCCCTTCGTCATCCATGTCTTATTTGGACCTTTATACTTTCTTGTAATTTTAATTGATGGACAATGTTTATTATATAAAGAAATAATGGTTGACTGAAATTCACTATATGCAATATCAGGATCGTTATTTGAATAAACCTCAGACCAGTTGTGTTTCTCTAAATCCAACTTAAAGGCAGCCATGGAGCGTGTTGTTCTTACTCTAGTTTCAAATGTGTAAGTTGTTGGCAAGACAAGGGCAATGTTTCACAATAGCGGCTCAAGTACAAATGCTTTTCGTTTTCATTGATCTTCTCTTGGGTACGATGGATGAATCACAATCATCAAAATTACCGCGAAAGGTGTTCACTAAATGTTCACATATTGTGAGATCGGGTTGTGGTGGGTGGGGCCTCTGCTGAAATTTTCCATCACTTTATGATAATATTTTCTTGGATATGTTTTAGAATTCCCAATTGAACGTAATTATTAGGAGTGCGCATCGCGTCACAAAAGACGATTCGATACCGTTTTCGGTATGTTGCGTGCAAAGCGATTCAAAGTCAGTATGATTCGGAAGTGGAACGATTCAATTCGGTTTGACTCAGTGGGATTACGATTCAATTCGATTTAGTAGGGCTTGAGAGCGAAAAACAAGGGCTCCAGCCTCCAGGTGGAGGAGTGGAACCGTCACTTGCCTTCGGGAGATGATGTGCGGCTTACATAATGTAAGCGTGAGTGAGTGAGCGATGAATAAAAAAATAAAAATAATAAACAAAAAAGATTGTTTAAAAAAACGAACATCATTGTATCAGTTCTTTACAAAACACCAGGCAAAAAACACAGAGAGAACATGAACCAAAGAGGGCAAAAAAAATGAAGAGGACAGCAATTAAAAAGGTAAATGACCATAATTTTTATTCTTTGCTCTATTCTTTGTTTTTTAAATTATGCACAACTCTCGTTTATTGTGCAATAATGTTATTGTAACATGTATTTCTTACATTTTTTGATGCATTTTTATGCTTTATAAAACATTTATGTCTGAATTTTAGGAGGCTTGGAACGGATTAGTGCATTTACATGGAAAATGCGTCTCTACTTGCAACATTTTCTACTTAAGAACTTTCTTCCAGAACCAATTAATTTCGAGGTACCACTGTACTGGTTGTGGCCCCGTCTATCATCTTCACCATCTATTTTGCATGAGCAATCAAGCATGCTCCTGTTTTTGCACATGCAAACCTTAAGTATATCATTCTCTTTGTGTTTAAGCGCAATTATTCTCATTCAGAATGTGCCACAAAGGACTTTCTAAGGTTTGCACATAGTCATTACGCTGCTAAACTATCTTGCCTTTGTAAGTTATTATCACAGGCTTAACCTTTTTCCTGCATCTTTTAACCCAGAGGGGGTGTCAGATCAGAGCGGGTGTGTTGGTTTAGCAGTGACAGCTCTCGACCTGAACACTCTTCAAGGATTTTCTCAAAGCCCCCAAGGCTTGTCGAGACAAGGGCAATTTGACATGTTGTTTCTTCAGATTAAACATGATCAAATTTATACTTTTTTCCCTTGACTACTTGAAGTAACAAAGCAAGGGGACAAAAAAAAAAAAAAAAAAAGACACATTTGCTCAACAAATCAATAGTGCATTACAGCCTACAGAGGGCACCCCCAAAACATAATACTTGACAATCACACGTGGGGAAAATAAAATGTGATGGTCCCTCAGTACTTCATTGTGGAAGTTAACTGGCACAATATATAAAATGGAGGAAGGTGAGTGCCTGTGTGATATGACGGTGATCTGTTATTCCACTAAATTTTATTATGGGGCATTAAGTTGACAACTGCGCTGGCACTGTAGGCACTGTTTAACAATGGAATTTTAAAACGCAAAATACTGTACATACTCCAGGACTAAAGAAATAAAAAAATAAAAAAAATACATTAACAACCTTGAATGATAATAGTCATAATAATAATAATAACAACATGCCCTTTCCCTAACTTAACCACACATATTGAAGTCCCATCTAGATACGGATGCTATAGAGCAGTGGTGTCCAAACTACGGCCCAGGGGCCATTTGCGGCCCGTTGTCCATTTTTTTTAGTGGCCCGGACATATGCTAAAAATGGCATTTGACTCAGTTCAAATAAAATAAAAACAAAAAATGTTTGGTCAAAGTAAGAAGGGAGGGTGCCAAAAAACACAGGTGCTATTAAAGGTTATTTTAGTTAACTAAAACGAACGAAATAACTAAAACAACTAAACTAACTAAACTAAAACAAAAATTCAAAAAAAAATTTCATTAATGAAATAAAATAAAAACGAAAGTGCTTTTTAAAAAACGAAAACTAACTGAAATTACATGTTATGTTTACAAAACTAACTAAAACTATAATTATAGCAAAAAAAAATGTCCTTTGTTTTAGTCTTTGGTGTGATTTTTTTAGCCATTTATTTGGATATCAACCGGAATAATGACGTTTGAAAGTGTGTCACACAGAAGTGATGTCATCTAGCAGCAGCCAATAGAAAAGCACCTTCAGATGATGTCGCTCTCATGGTGTTTTTAAAATATTGCGCACAAGTAATACACATTTAAAAAAAAAAAAAAAAAATAAAAAAAAAAAAAAAAAAAAAAATAATAATAATAATAATAATAATAAAACTAACTAAAACTTAACTAAAACTAAGCATTTATTAAAGAACCACCCTAAAAACTAATAAAAACTAACTAAAATGAAAAATTCCAAATAAATATTACAAATAATATATTACAAATAAATTGGTTTATATACTGTAGCATTTTTCTAAATATGCAAAAGCACAAATAAATTATTTGTACAATTTTTAGGACTAAACACAATTTCTCTCCATAACATTATGTGGCCCTTGCGTCCTTATGAGTTTCTGTATGTGGCCCTCAAATGAAAAAGTTTGGACACCCCTGCTATAGAGGCTGATGATTAGCTGCGACGAACGTTCCCAGGATGTCATTCTTCGTGAGAGCTGTCCCGGTCTCAGCAGTACACTAATGTCAACACTTCAATTCACTCTTCCCTCGCCTCAGGTCAGCGTTCTTCTTTTTTTTTTTTTATAACTTGCATCACCCAAGATTGCCTTTTCACATAAAAATGTTCCACTTGTGTAATTACCCAGAATTTCTCTCTCCAATCCTGCGTCCGTCTCAAGGGTTCTTCTTCCTTTGTAGGAACAATTAATTTTAGGTCACCGCTGTGGGGCATTTAGAAATTAAAATCATCTCTGTTGGAATAATCTTGCTAAACAGTTTGATCGCTCCCTTAAGAATTATTAATTCTATTAATTTATTGTAATATGACCAAACCATTGACAGTGTTGAGAGATTTCCATTGATCTGGTCTATCTTCTTTTCGTTGTTAGAACCTCACAGCTGTGTTGGTATTTATGTAACTGATCTATGCTGGCAGATTTTTGCCCTATTCGTGTTCAGCAGTATGCTACACCAGTTGTACCGGTTTGCCTATAGCGTTGCAAGCAGGCATGCGCGTTGTGTGGGAGGAAAATAAAAAGAAGCCCGTTCCATCCGGCTGGTTAGCCGATGTAGTAAAAGTTTCATTGTGATTTGCAGAGGTTCACATAAAAATGAGAGCATTGTCAAAATGATCTCTCTTCAAAGGGGCAGACCCCTGTCTAGATAATTAGTTCCTCGTTACTGTTGTTCCCACACTGACAAGTTACATTGAAACACATTTATGCTCTGCCGTCGTACATTTGGATTTACCAATTACAACGTTTAATTGTTGTGTTGACATTTCAAAACTTCCTGCTTCTTTTCTTTTTCGACGAGTGCCAGGGGTTATTTGGATAGTATCCATTCCACTTTCTTTCGCCGACCCGGAAGTAAACAAAAAGAGGAATTGTGGGATATATTGGTGCTAACCAGTGACATAAACGGCGCGGTTAACTTTGACGGTGCCGTTAACTCATTTACTGCCAATAACGTGTAAATACTTTTTTTTTTAATGCTCTAAGTATCCCAAAGACGTATTTATACGTCTTTTTTTATTTTTTATTTTTATGCTAGAGCATACAGAAGGCTTTGTTGCAGCCTCTCAACTGCAAAGGCCTTGCAAAATCAGTGAAAATCCAGTAAAACAGCCGGGAGCGAACGGGATTGCTTCTGTGAAAATGGCTGGGAGTGAATGAGTTAATAAACAGCATGGCTAACCATGTTTTGAACAACGCATATTTAACGGCCGGTTAGTTAACGACGGGTTAAGAATTTAACCGGGGGTTCTTTTGTGAATATTGAGAGAGGACTCCGCCGCTGTAGGTGGCGGTATATACCATCGAGATGTGATCCACCAGTCATTTTAAGGCACGGTCTTCCGTTTTCACTCAGGAAAATGCACTATATAAATACAGGATTTATACCCATGAACTCCTTCTCAATCTACACCTCTTAGCTTCTGTTAACGTGTGATGGTGATT
Source organism: Festucalex cinctus (assembly GCF_051991245.1). Taxonomy (NCBI): domain Eukaryota; kingdom Metazoa; phylum Chordata; class Actinopteri; order Syngnathiformes; family Syngnathidae; genus Festucalex; species Festucalex cinctus. Next base: position 3,906,578 of record NC_135419.1, on the reverse strand, counting down.
TTTTCCTACGAGCCTGTATTTTGCTATTTTGTGTTTGTTTTGTCAACAGCGGGACGTTTCTGCGGACAGACAGTTGTTTACCCCTCCAGCCAATCGCAGAGCGAGGGGTGGCGGGGGGCGTGTGCGTAGCACAAAATGTCTGTCATACATTACAAAATTATGACAGTTACGTGTATATTAGGGCTGTCACAAACCAACCTTTTTTTGGAATCCTGTTGATAATTGCGTCGGTTAAAGGAAGTCGAGATTTAGAATTCCCTAATACAGCCGCTGCACTTGGATGGATGGAAGGAAGGAAGGAAGCAAGGACGGACTTCCTCTCTGTGTTCTTGAATAAAATATAATTTCTCATGAACAGCATATAGGCCTTTGACTGCCTTTTGTAGAAGGACATTTCTTCCCGAAGGCAATGACAAGTACCGTGGCTTGTTAAGTTTACAACAACATGTCATACAAGAGTTTGGGGGGGGGGGCAACACCATTATAAGGGCAGAAAGGCATCACTTATCTAACTCTAGCAACACTGCCTGAATTTTTTGAGGCTGTGAGCATTTAATTTCCTCTTTCCCCATCTTAGCAACCTCTCTGAACAGAGAATTAAGGTGCTGCCGTATGAGGTGAAATCTTGATGCGTTGACAGTTGTTGAGAAAAGATAATGGATTATGAGCTCAAAGGGAAAAATGAAAAATACCAAGATAAGTATTTCCATTGTTCTATCACCCATTTAATTAAAAAAATAAATAAATAAATCTGTACCGATGTTTTTTTGGTTTAAATGAGGGAAAGGTGCTCCGCAAGGTCGGCCTCCATGTTTGAAGCCCCATCAGAAAAATCTCATTACAAGGACATTCTTATTTATGGAGGTTGTCTCTTACCCAAAGGAGGTGAACTACATGTTTCGACTGCAGATGATTTGATTCTGCGCTCTGGTTAATTCATCAGAATGTGAAATGCTTCTTGTGCTTGTATCATATAAAACTTTCCAACTAAAGCACAGAACACAAGGCTCGACTTTGCAGCTCAACCTTTTTAACAAAATCCATATATTGTATATAAAAATAAAAAAAAAAGTTAATTTGTTCAAATGAAGTCTCTTGAAAGTTGATGATAAAATCATACCATATTTTTTCAAAGTCTATTTTGAATTATCTACCCATTCTGATTTGGAACAAAACTTTGTTTGAATTCAAAACTGATAAAATTAAATCCTGCTACAGTAAAGAATAGTTGACACTAAACATATTAACATCTGACCCAGTCCAAATTTTTCTTAATGTTTAAGTGTTCGGTAAGTATTAAACCATTCCAACCCTGACTACTGAATATGTGGCACTTGATGTAAAGTAGGGATGCATGATAATATCAGTGGCCGATAATTATCGACCAATTTGATGTCAAACAGATCAACCAGATAATAAAGAAATCCAGCAATAATTATTGGGCCATCTGTTGTGGTTGTGGCTCATATCAATAAAATTCAGCTTCATGGTGCTTTACATACGTTACCCCTCTCGCTTAAAACAAGGAAATGGGCGTGTGCCACGGCGCTGCTGTCGGCCAATGAGATGACAGGTGACGACCGGCGCTGCAGAACCACTGCCGAAAGGGTTCTAAACAGCGGTTACAACGGAACCGCTCGGCCCCGAAAGAGTCCCATGGAGATGCTAACATCAGGGGACAAAAAAATGCCGCTTCGGTGTGGAACCGATCCGGTGGAAAAGTGCCATTGTGGTGTCTCTTTAGTTGGATAGCTCAGAAACGCCTCCAGTTGGGAGAGCATGCTAATTAGATGCCCTAACGACTTCTACTAACTCCTCAATGTCAAGGAACATTTCAACCTCCCAAACATCTGAACTCGACTATCTCTGGGACCAGATACTCTGGTAAAGCAAAACCAATGATAGTGGCTTCTGGTTATCTCTTCATTCATTTACCCTATGTGTTGGTAATAAATGATGAAACAGGGCAATTGCTCGCCGGTTCAAATCTAGCTTGAAGGACTCATTTAAATGTTCAGTCCGAAAAGCGTGATTTTTATACCGTAACCGCTGCTGGCTCATTGGCTCAAGCAAATTTGAACTCATGGCTTCTTTGCAAGATTGAAGATCCACGGCTGGAAATGAGCAATTAAACTCACATGCAAATACTTAGCATCCTGTTGCAGTATTATATTCCACACTCTCCACTTCCCTGCATTGGCTCTTTTCTTGCTGCCCTCTCTTTGAATGAAAAGGAGCTAAGTGGAAAAGCAACCACCGCAACGTGAAGAAAGTCGAGCTGACGACAGCTGAGCTGCGCGTTGGGGCATGAGAGAACAACCAACACTACCAATGGCCCTTGACTAACACTGACTTGATGTACTCGATCCACCGTTTTGGATTCAATAAAAAAGTGGGCATATGCACATATTTTGTTGTTATTTTAAAGACTATTTTGTCAATGATCTTGCAATCAAGTGCTTGGTCTAATGTGGCCCCCTGATTTATTTAGGTGGTCATTAACTCATTCACTCCCAGCCATTTTCACAGAAGCAGTCCCGTTCGCTCCCGGCTGTTTTACTGGATTTTGACTGATTTTGCAAGGCCCACAGAATATTGTGTTCAATTGCTATAAAAGCATGGAACCTATCAAAAGAAAGATTAAAGTCTCTTGTTTCCGTTTTGCAGCAATTAGCATTAGAAGAGAGCTAAGTTTCATCAGTTTTCACAAATCTATTTAAAATTGTAAGTAATTGAGCTGTTTTTCTAGATGGCCCTGGTTGATCTCCTTTGCTCTGCTGCCACCTGCTGGCCATTTGTGTAATAACTACCATTTCTGCAACCATTCTTTGCAGCTGAGAGGCTGCATCAAAGCCTTCTGTATGCTCTAGCATAAAAAAAACAAAAAAAAACAAAAATGTCTAAATACGTCTTTGGGACACGTAGAACATAAAAAAAAACGTATTTATACGTCATTGGGAGTAAATGAGTTAATGCAATACCCATCATGTTTAGCGTATATCATTGGTTGTTTTTCGGAACATGTCTTAAAGTATACTGTGGAGTACCTGTGACAAAAACTTTTCATCATTTGCTGAGCTCAGATGTTCTTTACACTTGCTTCCCGGCATTAGCCGTTTGCCCTAATGGTTCCACTCCTCCCAACAGTGAAGAGCGCACCTGCCCACCTGCTACTGTGTAATTGACACTGACTGGATGTTTTCACCCAGCAAGGGAGCCTTAATGAACAAATTGCCTTTGGGTTGCTCTCCGCACTAACAGAACTCGGAGCTGAGAGTGGTCGGGGCAGACACTCCCATCCTTTAGTCCTTCCTGGGGTAGAAGCCAGACCCTTTCATGCCTGCCCAGGCCCACTGCCAACATCATCGTGAATAATTCACCACCTTCTGGATAGACCAGCCTGATCATGTCACTGTTTGTTCCATTAATCAGTGTCAGCATATAGCACAGCATATTCTCACGTTTTGATTCTGTCATTATACTTTCTGTATATTAAACAAAGCAGTCCAGCGACACCAGCGTGTTAGTATGACCTGATGCGACCTTTGGATAATTTGGTGAGTTTCTCTGAAAGGTGCTGATAGTCTTTGGTGATTGGGCGGGAATGGAATTAGATTGTTTCTTTCTCGCTGATCTAAATTGAAGTTCCGGGAGCAGGTTTAGAAAAATCTGTCTCTATGATTGAACAGCTTATGAGCCACTCATCACTTCCAAAAAAACAATTTCCTTGATCTCTTTGTACACACTCGCCTCTCAACACCTTATTATAAGTATTTGGGGAGGTGGTGGTGGTGTGTTTTTGCATGTGTGTCTGTGTTAGGGGGTTTTGTGATCTCTTGCTATTTCATTTCATCAAAAAAAATGAACAGGAAGTTGAGAAATATTGCTAAATGATTGCAGAACAACAGAGGGAAGTGAGTTCCTCCCTCCTGCGTCTAATGGCACAAAAAATGAAACGAAAAACATAAAAGTCACAAATATTAAACGTAGTGCCCTATTTTTGTGCGCAGTGCAAGTCTAAAGTGCGGTTTGACTGTGCGCATTGAATTTTCATTCTTTTGGTATTTTCACAGTTAGAAGTCACTTTTTTTGCGCCGTTGTGGGCGTAAACACAAACTTGCTTCCCAGCCAATGGAAGCGGCTTGGAAGCAGAAACCGATTTTCTGAGTCCATGCAGGCGATTGACATGTGTGAAGTACTTTTTAGAGCTGTCAAACGATTACATTTTTTAATCAGATTAATCACATCTTTTTGATTAATAATAATTAATCACTGACTTAAAAAAGATTTTTTTCCCCAACATATTTTGCCCGCTAAATTTGAAGCGCACCTGTTATGTGTTAATTTTTTCGACATTTAATATGATGAGGACGTCTTCAAAAATTTAGATCCACTGCACACGCTCATTCTGCTTTTTCTAATCAATTAATTATATGCATAATGTAAAATGGGGGGAAAAATGACCTACGGCATATGTAAGCATTTATTAAATGCTTTACTTTAATGCATGTAGTTATGTTTATTGATCAAACGCCAACAGCTACTTTTAACGTAACCATCCGCTGTTGGCTAAAAAGGATCATCTGCGGTCAAAATTAATAGTGTGATTAATCTGTGGTAATGCAAGGATTAATGCGATATTTTTTTGTGATTAATTAATTAGTTAACGCTTTAACTTTGACAGCACTAGTAGAAAATCGAAGATCATCTCTACTTTCGATGTTGGCGAGAGCGCATAGACCACCGCTGCGAGGTCGTCGACTTTCCACCCCGATCGATTGGGTGTGCGTGCGCGCGTTTTGATAGAATTTTTACCTGGTCAATGTTTGGAACTTCTGTGTGTGTTGGCAGCCATCTTGAATCTAACCGGCAACGTGTTCTTCCACCACTAAATGGCAGTATAATGTCCTCGTAAGTGAACACCAGCCTACTTACAAGTTAAGTTGCACATCCCTAAACACTACATTTCACGGCAATTTATTTCTAAGGCTACATCAAAGTATGCTCTAGCATAAAAAAACAAAACAAAAAAAACGTGTAAATATGTCTTTGGGACACTTAAAACATACTAGTAGTGATAAATGGTATTTTATTTACATAGCGCTTTTCCACCTTACAAGGCCCTCAAAGTACAACAACTGGCGGTTAGGTATCTTGCTCAAAGGGTACTTCGACATGGTCCCAATGGCATGGGATCGAACCCACAACCTCTGGAAGCAGCATGTGACATATTTCATGTGCTTCAACGTCACGAAAAATATTAAAATGATTCTTCTTTTACAAAAGCACAGACGGTATACTGTGTTCTGAAGAGATTTCTTTTATATGTACCTTGGAGCAACCTTGGATCACAGTTTGCACACTGATTCACAGATTTGGAATGAACATATGGTGCTGACAGTTTACAGACATGCGGTATCCTCACCCGGCTACCTCTCCTTGTAAGCGTGTGCTACAAGAGCACAGATTCAGTCAAACAGAACCAGGAACCTCAGTATAAGTGTCCCAGATGGGTTGCCCGAGGCTGAGGGAGGATAGATTCACAATTGGCCAAGTTGACTTGCAGAAGCGAAGACATTTGTCTTGCGTATGTGATCAACATTAGAAACATGGCAAAACGGCGCCTCTTTTGTGAGAAATAATGCAACAAGAACTATATTTCAGGTTGCATTGTCATCTCTGTGGAATAAAATAAGGTTTGTGTGTTATTTGTCACCGGTGGCTTGTCTCTGAGTGAATCTAACCTTGATTTGTCTCGCCGCAAGGACTCGAAAAATACAAAGTTATTGTTCATTCAATTCATATTGTTCATTTTTTTCACAGTTAAAACCAATTGTGAATGAAATACTACTACACTTGGGATGGTGTGGCTCAGTGATAGAGTAATTGTCTAACAATCCAGAGGTTGTGGGTTCGATCCCATGCCATTGGGACCATGTCGAAGTACCCTTTGAGCAAGATACCTAACCACCAGTTGCTGTACTTTGAGGGCCTTGTAAGGTGGAAAAGCGCTATGTAAATAAAATACCATTTATCACTACTAGTATGTTTTAAGTGTCCCAAAGACGTATTTATACGTTTTTTTTGTTTTTGTTTTTTTTATGCTAGAGCATACAGAAGGCTTTGATGTAGCCTCTCAACTGCAAAGAACGGTTGCAGAAATGGTAGCTATTACACAAACGGCCAGCAGGTGGCAGCAGAGCAAAGGATATCAACCAGGGCCATCTAGAAAAAAAAGCTAAATTACTTACAATTTTAAATAGATTTGTGAAAACTGATGAAACTTAGCTCTCTACTAATGCTAACTGCTGCAAAACAGAAACAGATAGAAACATACTTTTTTTCCTGATGAAAGAAGAGACTTTAATCTTTCTTTTGGTAGGTTCCATTCTTTTATAGCAATTGAACACAATATTCTGTGGGCCTTGCAAAATCAATCAAAATTCAGTAAAACAGCCGGGAGCGAACGGGATTGCGAAATGTGAAAATGGCGGCGAGTAAATGAGTTAATAATGATAATGAATTGACTTGACTTGAGTTGACTTACCCAAACCTATGTTGGTATATACTGTTAGATATTACTATTTTCCGTTCGGACCTTTCGACTCAGCCTAATAGCTCAATACTGTATATTATTCAGTCTAATGGCTTCTCAAAGTCACACAATGTTTCCATAACAACCACATAGCATCATAGCGATAACATCCAGGAAAACGACTGAGCGACAATCTCAGCAACAACAAGCGATTAGAGTCAGTCTGAGCCTGCCAGAGTTGTTGTTATCTCTCGCTGGCAAGCTTCATCCTCTCATGCAAGTGGGGCACGGCAACTGCTTTAAAGACTTTTGTACTCAGTTAATCGGGGGCTTTTTTTTTTCCCATCAAACCTGCGTGTAGATGAGAAAGCCCCGCGCTGTAATTATCCTGATACGTTGCTGATTCTATCAAAAATACTTTGTACTCTTTAAATCGGCTGGTTCATCGAGTCCCTTCCTGTGGACAAACGGTATATTACAATGACGTGGTTTTGGATTTGGCAATATTGTTTAGCTTCTTGAACAGTTATGTGCACCTGTTCTAAACTCACCGTTTTTTTGGGAACAAAATACATTGTCTGTTTGATGTGATCTGATTGCTAGCTAAATTATGAGGGATGAAGCGAGACAGAATATTGACTGCGTAACAGGACAACACAATAAAAACATAATCAGAAGGGTGAAATTGCTTGTGGATGAGGCCATCTTTCATTTCACTCCCTCGGCACCCCAAGTCGTGGGATGAATCATTTTAACACATGCCACCAAGTGTTCACTCAAGTTAAACTGGCCTCCTGTGAGGGTACTTATTGCATGCTGGAAGTATATTAATATTCATACAAAGTGCACCTCTCTGAATAGAGCCATATGTTCCGATGTGTGGGGAGAAGTTACAGAGCATCTGCTGACACTCGGGTTCGCCAGATCGGGCCACTCGATGGATGCAATCGTTCAGCGTTTCTGCTCTGTCCAAGATGCATTTTCAGTATCTGCCCCCAAAGGTCATGTATTCAGAAGGTTCCATGTGAAAAGAAATTGAATGGAAAAGATGTGGGATTAAAGAGAAACAGAGACATACAGTTAAAAAAGTACTTAAGATGGAACTTTTGGGGCCTTTGAGTTGGCCTCGTGCCATTTCAATGTGGAGTTTTCCGGTGAAATTCTGGCGAAATTGTTTCCAACCTGCCAGCAGGACAGCTGTAGGTTCTCACCAGGTGTTACTGTGGGTAACAATTGTTATCTGTATAAGTCTACACGGCCATGATCAAATGCCAGATTTGTGTAATGTAAAAATAAATAAATCAAATGAGACAGTAATTCAGTTGACTTGACCAATTACTACTGTAGCTCACCTAAGATCTGGATCAACTTAAAATGGGTCTCAACATGTACAGTACCGGCCAAAAGTTTGGACACACCTCATGAAATGTATTTTCTTTATTTTCACAACTATTTACATTGTAGCTTTTTCACTGAAGGCATCAAAAGTATGAACACAGGTAGATTTATGTACTTAAAAAAAGGTGAAATTGAAAACATGTTTCTTCAAAATAGTCACTCTTTGCTCTGATGAGTTTTTTTTTTTTGCACACTCTTGACATTCCCTCAATGAGCTTCAAGAGTAGTCACCTGAAATGGTTTTCCAACAGTACTGAATGAGTACACAGAGGTCAGAATGCCAAGAGTGTGCAACGCCGTAATCAGAGCAAAGGGTGGCTATTTGGAAGAATCTACCATCTAAACACATTTTCAATTATTTCACTTTTTTTTTTTAAGTACATAACACCACATATGTTCGTTGTTAGTTTTTATGCCTTCATTGAGAATCTACAATGGACATAGTAATGAGAATAAAGCAAACACATTGAATGAGATGTGTGCGTGCGTGTCCAAACTTTTGGACTGTACTGTACATTTTTGAAAACATTACAATTCTATCATGATGTCAAAATTTAACTCATTCACTGCCATGGACGGAAAAAGACGTCAAATGATGCATATTTTCTGCTGGTCTGGCAATGAATGTGTTAATGCCAATAATAATAATGACAATAATAATTGCATTATTAGATTTCAATCCCAAGTGCTTTGTCCAAAAGAGCAGTTACGATAAAATATTCCGTTTGTGTTCGTCTAGGATGTATTTCTCTGTTTACTCCAATTTGGTCATCTATTTACATATTTGGAAGATTGCTTTCTATGTGTTTTCTATCACCCTGTCTTTTTTTCTCTCTCTCTCTCTCTGCAAAGCGCTCCCCATCCCTTCTGGTGTTCTTTGTTTGCCATTTCTATCTCCTTGGCGTTTGCTATTTTTCTCCTGTAATCAGACGCACAGATTCATCTTTGCCGCCCTCGGAAGTCACCGACATCTATTTCAGAGCACTTTCCCCATCTTGGAGGGCCGCTGTCAGGGGTGGCACCCTGCAGCTTGGGACACTCCTCTGCACATGCACACACACACACACTTGTATCTTTTGCTCGCCCACGCAGTCACTAAAGCGCACACGGGAACGCACTTGTTCGAACATGATTCACTACATCACTGTTCTCTAATGTCTTACTTGCTTCATCTTGGAAACATCCATTCATCTCTGCCGACAGGTCCTGGCAGTCGCATCCATCCATTATACTCTTATCCTCACTCCATCGGTCCACATTCTGCTAACCTCTACCTCCTACCCCCATAGCTCAGTCTGCTTCGGAACATCAGAGGAGAAAGTGTGGTTGTTACGCAACAAAGGATAAACATCCTTACAAAGGAAATTAGCTTGATTCCCTTTTTTTTTTGTCCTTTTGTACAGTAAATATAGAGCTATGAATTGTGCTAATGTGAGCCCAACAGCTGAGTTGGAACATGTCCTGGATTAACAGGAAGGACCTAGCCTAGCTTTAGCCGCCTTAAGCTCAATTCACACTGGCTGCGGAAAAGACACGCTTCAGCAAGGACTGCAATTCACACCTCACAGACCACAAGATCACATGGGGTTCACGATGGAGAGTTGAGTTGACGCGATAACAACCGTGTATGCAGTCCTATTTTGTAAACAATAGCCACGCTTGCCTGTTTTGTCACATCGATATGCTTTTTGGATATTATTTCTGGGACTTCTACCATGGCTATTATACCGTTTTGTGTTTAAATAGTGTTATTTTGTCATGTTTAATCTATTCTGGGCTCATTTTTTGTTGTATTAAATGTCCAACTCATGTTATGCTATGTAGCTAGCTAGCTTCCCTCCCCACCCCCCAAAAAAACGAGTTTGCAAATGGTTTTATTTTGAAATATACCAGATTTACCTTGATGCGAAATGCCCGACTTCCTGTCTGGCTCGTGTAATTTTTTTTAGCTTCATGAAAATCCGCATGCGGTGTCCGGAAACAATAGAACGCTTGCGGAATCCTTCCGCATTGCCGCAGTCGTTCCGCACTGCACCGCTGCTGGTGTGAATTGGGCTTTAGACCCTTTGGATTTGACTTTGTAGGTCTTTAATAAATACTGTATACTAAAAATCCTTGAATTCCTGTAGGCGTAATAATATACAGAGTTCATATGAGTAACTGACAGCGTAGTGACATCCGTCCAGTTTCCGCTCAGTGCTTGAATGAACGCGAGTGCGATTCGTCTGTCTCTACGTGTACTCTACCCTGCGACTGACTGGAGACCATCCAGGCAGAAGTTTGACTTTCACCCGAAGTCAGCTGGGATACGCACACACTTCCCCGAAACCGTACACAGGAAGGATGAGTTTAGATGAATTAATGCAAAATGCTGTGTGAAGTCATTAAAGGATTTGTTAACTAATGCACTTGGGCAATGGGTGACCTTATTAACATAATGGTTAGGTGGAGGTGTACCATGAGAGTTATAATCATAAATTAGCATGCTGGAATGCCATTATTAAATATATATACATGAGGTTCTTGATCCCGTATTAAATAGAGGAGAGAAAATACTGAAAAGGCAGGCTAATAAAAGATGTGGTCATGCTCTCCCAGCTCACCAATTTTTATCCTGGTTTCTCTATTGTTAGACCAACACTAGGACACACTCCGCAGCTTCATGTGTGGATGTGCTTGTAGCATGCAGCCAACCCCTTCTTTTAATCAAATATGGATTCACAGATAAAAGACAAGAGGAGGTGGAGTCACTCCTCCCACACTGTTAAGTCAACATCAGGATTGTGTGTTTTCATTGTATTGCCCAGTGTTTATTATTTGAAGCTTGTTGCAAAGCTGCAAAAGTCTGTTTGGTTTCTTAGCTCTAAGGTCCAAAGATAAAATAAATATGTCTGACAGTTGTTGCAGTTTTATTTGCAATGTTGAACGCCTTCAGGTGTGAGGCATCAGAATTGACTTCAGCGAGACGGTGAGTCATCCTTTGCGTTCTGAATGAAATCTGCCCATAGAGCTTTTCAGCCCATACAACAGTCAGAATGCTCGTCAACATGGAAATGTTCAAGAGTCGTTCTGACAGCAGTCGCAATGTCATGATGGAATAATATCTTCCTGAACATACGGCTGGTTTTCCGCGTGGATGAAATGTATCCCGTCTTTAGAGCGTTTCTAAGATGATACATCTTCCAACATCGATGAGAAAAAGAAATGTAGCACGCAATTGACCTTAATGGAACGTCACATGCAATGAACAGCAAAGCTGGCTAATTGTGCTGACAGTGATTTATAGTGATGTGTTGAGGCAAAACGGTTCATAAATCACAAGTGACAGCCATCCTGCTGTGTGGCTAGAAAACTCAAAAGGTAGGCAGCCATCCTAACATCAACAGGAGATTTTGTTGTCGCCAACACTTTCTCAAAATTGATCTTGTTGACGAGCTGAAGCTTTGTGGCGCTGTTTGCGAGGATAGTTTACTGTGTTTATACTTCATACACAGTCAGGTACTCGTGTTCACGACTCCTGTTTTGTCAGATAGCCACCACTAACTTTCGATTCAAGAGTGAATCGTGCGCCTATTCAAGTTCATGAAAAATCCCTTTAGTTGATACGTTTGTGGTTTACTTGGGGTGTATTCAGACCAGAAAAGTCCTTTAGTCCGCTTGCTTGGTCCGGACCAAAAGCGAACTTTATTTTTTTTTTAGTTTGGGGGCAAGTGCTCTGAGGGGGGGAAAAAAAGGCACTTTTATGCAAATGAAATACCGTATAGAAGTGTTAATTAGTTTTAGTTATAGAATATTGCAGTCACTTCAAAGCGAGTATTATAGTGATTTAATAAAATGTTAATGTGTAAATAATAATTAGTTCTTCATATATGACCATTGTAGCAACACAGTAAAACGTTGTCAATAAACAGTAACTTTCTTTCAGCAGAAACAAAGGTCAGTTGCAAGACATTTCATGAATCCAATTTCTAGGCTTCCTCTCTGTCAAAGGCAATTCTTGTAAGCATTTGGGCTTGTTGTTTATGTTTGCAAGCCCCAGGCTATTAGTCAATGTTTTTGCGAGTATGTGTGTACAAGGTCTTCTCTGTGAGGATTTAATCTCTACCTTTAATATAGCAGCAAAAAGACTCAAGACTGCTGATGCCTTTCATACATTCAAATCTGCACTCTGTTAAGAAGTCATGTGGAACATGAGAATTACTCCCATGAAACAACAACAACAACAACAACAACAAACAAATCAATGTTTGTGGTTTATGGTTTTTAAAGTAGCATAAAACCACACCAAAGCAGGATGGAAACAACAATGGAGGAACTCATTGCTTCCATCCATCAATTTTCTAAACCGATTTTTCCGTTCAATGCAGGGTGCTAACTTGAGTCAAAAGGCAGACTAGAATCTGGACTGTCACCACACAGAGCACTGAAGAAAACAACATACTTGTAATATTGTATTCACTTCATTGTGAGACCAGCAAGTTTCCAAGCCCATTATGAACTATGTGAGGTGACCTTGACGTAAGACGGCTCAATATTGTGCCTATAGTCACAGGCTGTATAAGAACGCTTAAAGCTAGCTGCAGCCATCCTGTGGAATAAAGAAGTTCTTCTTTAATCTCTGTTCCATGAGCCCCTCATTGTACTGAATAGCTATAGAAATTCACGGGTAATTTCACACACATAAAAATGTTAATCTACAATGATAATACTGCAAATGGAGCCTCAGCATAGTGACGTATCTCTCTGCCCAGCTTCTCAGTGGCCTAAAGCTCCAGTTTCTGCCTGTTCCAGTCAAGTCCCAGTACATTCTTTTTCTTTCCCCACATACAGGTTTCGGACACCAGAGCCAGGGATGAAATTGCATTTAGTCGTCGTTAACCTTGCTGGCTGTCGCAGTGCTTCAGGGCTGTCTAATGGAGCCTTTTAAGTGGGATAACTTTCAAATGGCGAGTTCACGCCATGAGGTCCGAGGGATTGATGATGGGTTAAGTCCGTTTCTGGAAAGACAGTGTGCAAGCATCCACCGGAATTAAGTAAATCAACTGGGTTATATGCAGGTTAACTGGGGTTTATGGTGGAATACTTAACAAAAAGGCCCCAAAGATTTAAAAATAGCTTACAGACAACCAAGCATATGGCACATGCCTCTTTTCCAATGTATAGTTCTTAGATGGCTCGACACTGCTGTACTTCTGTTGGGATTGTTTAACGGACAAAAACAAGGTACCTTTTCTAATCCAAGCATACAAAGGCAATATAATATGGGTGACATAAACCACTGGTGGATGCTCACTGGTTCATCATCATTGCCAGATTGACAAATCAACTTTAATAAATGCTGTCCATCTCTAGAAGTGCGGTGTTGTATTCCACAGTCTCCAATTTGCTCTGCTGTTATGTTTTCCTGTTGCTCCAAGTCTTGTTGGCTCAAATAAAAATTAAAGGGACAGCAACGAGCTTTTAGCCATGTTAACATGCTAATTCCTCAACAAAAACATCTAGGTCATTCTGCTCTCCATGCACCGGCCCCTCCCAACCTGAGAAAACGAGCTGTTGGCACTTTATGACATCATAAGGTGCGGCCCCACTCCCGCACCGCCTCTGCGGACTAAACGCACGCCCACTTTCTCAGAGACCTCCATTGGATACTGACAAAAGTAGCCTTTATCTGTAAACATTCGGTCCAAATGAATTCAAAGCAATCAATTATCCTTCACATTTGCAATGCCAAAATGCAATGAAATGACAATTGGCTCTTAAAATCTGGCTTACAGCTTAAGAAACTCAAATATTCTATCTCAAAATATTAGACTATTTCCTCAGACCAAGTAAAAAAAAAAAAAGCCATAATCAGCAATATTAAAACAATAAAAGGCTTGCAATATTTCAGTTGATTTGTAATGAATCCATAATGTATGGCATTTTTGCTTATTTAATTGCATTACACAAAATAATGAGCTTTATCACAATATTCTAATTTTCTGAGATGATTAAGGGTAGAAAAAGTAAGCGCTATGCGTGCTCACCTTCAAAAAACATGTTCTACAATATTAGCAAACCTACCGGTACTTATTCTGCTTCAAAGAGAGAGCATTTTAAGAAATACTTTAAGCCTTCCTGTATTACACGTCTGCTTGTAAAGTCTATTAAGGTAAATGATTAGTCTGGGGGGGGGTTTGCAGCAAATTATGCTTCCCCATCTTTGTTGTTGTTGCCCGTGCACAGCATCGGCCCAGAATGTTCTCGCTGTATTCTAGTTTTGCTCACATTAGCCTGAGTTGCCGTGACCTTTGTTTGTGCGCCCAGTAGCTGTAAGCTGCTGCTTGTGCCATTTAAGATCCTGCTTGTCTCTACCTAACCACGGCTAGAAACATTAGCATTGCAAATGACCCAATTTGTCAATTTGCCAACCTAGCATTTTATGAAATCATTTGTGAACGTTGATTATGAGTCGTGTTTGTTTACAACATTACAGAGAGGCTTTGGAGGTGACGAGTTGAAGTCTGGATGAAGGATACTGAACGGTTTTGCATAATTGGCTCCCGTGGAAGGTTAATTAATCGTGTCAGTCGGGGGAAGGCGTCAAGTGAATCAAGTCAACTGTCCTGTATTGATTAACTTTGTAAAGGTAGATAAACTTGTCTGAACAGTGATTCGGTTCCGTCCTTTACGTACACAATAAAATCAATAGCAGTTAAAGAATCAGAGAAGTTAAAGAATAAAGTTACTAGCGTGTGGGCGTGAACGAGATGTGCAAAGTAATGGAGCGAGGGAGATTAGAAGACATGTCCACGCAGACTACCCAATTAATATCACGTGGCCGCTTTGTCACATAGCAGAACAACAGCATCATTTTTGGCTAAACCCACTCTTCTAATTTCTTTGTGTAAGATAAACAATGTTCCCCAGTGGTTGCATAGTAGGCGATGAGCAGCAATGAATTAAGCTGACATCCCTGGCAAGCCGTTTATGTAAATTAGTTGTGAAGCTCATGATGTATATAAAAATAATCTCCATTCAGAGCTAAAGAGAGCTCAACGTAAGTGTGGAAAAGGATGCCTCCTGGGGAATTTTGGTGTATGCGAGTGTCACATCCACCTTCTAACAAAAGCAAGTTGGGTTCACTGATATAAGCCACATGTGGTTCTTAACTCATTCACTCCCAGCCATTTTGACAGAAGCATTTACATACTAAGCTTCTGTGGGTGAGTGAGTGAAAACATAAAATAAAATTCGTGCGTGCTTTCAAATTGCCTCAGGAGTGACGTCACGCAGCCGACACGTTCGCCCGGCCCCGTTTGCGACACGCCACCCCCCCGCTCTGCGATTGGCTGGAGGGTTGTAAATACTTTCTTTCCACAGAAACGTCCCGCTGTTTACAAAACAAACACAAAATGGCAAAATACCGGCTGGGGAGGTGAGGGTTTAGGACGAAATTACCACAAACGATGAACAAAAACACAGATGTGTAGACTGAGAGAAAGTTAAAAGTGTGGACATCCTGTATTTAAAAAGTGCATTTTCCTGAGTGAATCCGGCAGACAGCCCCTTTAACATGCTAATTCCTCAGCTGTTGGCACTTTATGACATCATAAGGTGTGGCCCCACCACCGCACCTCCTCTGCGGACTAAACGCACGCCCACTTTCTCGGAGACCTCCATGGGATACTGACAAAAGTAGCCTTTATCTGTAAACATTCTGCCCCTTTAACGGATGAAAGTTGGTTTAAAAAATAAAATAAAAAAATTAAAAAAATCCCTCCCCCCAGGAAGATACGCCAATGAAAAAAAACTTCCCTATTTTTCCACAACCCAAAGTTGTCAATTCTGCATTTGTGTAGCTCTGAGGGAATGAAGAACATTTTGACAAGGTTTTCCTTCGTACCTGCAACTTAAAATGAAAAATAATAATAATGTCACCGTGTTCAATAGGTGTAGTAAATATAACTTGAGTCATTGCTGTGAGTCACTTCAGCAAGCATTAAGGTGAGAGCCGAGGGAATAAGCGACTATGAATTTTTACCAATTCCTGCTTTTAAACGGCAGTTACTTGCAGAGGAGAAGCACAGCTATAGGGGTAAAAAGGTGAGAAGTCTCCCATCATGACAGAAGTGTGGCCATTATCACGCAACAGCAATGGCTATTAAATTGAATTATTTCTGCCACTTCCAGCTGCCAGCTGGAGATAAGAGCTGTTTGGCCGAACCTGTGAACTCGTCAGCATCTTCTGGAAGCTGTCCTCATCTTCGCGCACAGGCACACTGTGGCTGGCTGGTGGATTGGCAGAAATGAAACGGAATTAAAGTACAACACTTAATGCCAATGCTTGTGATGATAATAAAGCGTGAGTATTTTGTCTTCCGTTGGCCATCACATAGACCCTTAATTGTTTTAAATTCCACATGTGCCATTTTTCCTTTGGGGGTGCAATACATGGAGTCCTCGAGTTAAGGCACGCTCGACGTAAACAGTGACGCCTGGTCCGTCATTTTGGCTCCTCCATTTTGTAACCACGCAGGAGGTGTTTGGTTGGTGCTGGATTTCACTTTGATGGACTGGATGTACTGGTTTCTATGGATCTCACTCTGCCTTATCTATCCTTCCCTCCTTCCTCTCTTTAGTTTTTCCTCTGGTCTCTTCAATCAATCAATCAACTTTATTTATATAGCACCTTTCATACATTTAAAATGCAACTCAAAGTGCTGGACATCCATAACACAATAAAATAAAAAAGTGTATTACAAAAATAATTTCTCCTTGATTACTGTTTATTAACCAGTGATTGGTGTTTATTTCATACTTCATATTCATATAGTGATTAAAAAAAAAAGTGATGTAGTACTATGTTACTGGTTCGGTCTTGTTTTCCAAAATAAAATGCCTGCAAATGTCTTATATTGCTTAAACACAGAAGATAATCAGTCTTTTTTTCATGAAGGACTACATAAATCAGTGAACAATTACTGTTGATATGGAACATTTTTATATTTAAAAAAAAAAATGGCTCCAAACGATTATGCGATTATTAAAATAGCTGTTGAGTAATTTGATAATCGATTACTTTTCGATTAATCAATTAAAAACAAAGGCAATTGTGTCTGCATGGGCACTGAATATATAAATGTCATATTTATTGTATGGTTATGATCTCAGTGTGTTGTGCAAACATCAGACGATGCATATTTGGCTTCTTGGCCATTTTTATGATCTCATTACATCACTCTAAATGCAATATAGCTGTCTGTAAGTAACAATGTACAGTATATCCCACTCTCCACGTATGCCTTCTACTGGACTACTGTACTGTATATTTCCTGTCCTCTGAGGCACAATAAGCTAATGTGCATATTGGGTGTTGCATTCATCCAAAACCTCATATATAGCACTGGCAGCAACCCCAAGAGAAAAGGTAATGAAACATCCCCTACTAAGCAGCTTAAAAGAAAACGGCAGTTTCCATAGGAACAGATCTAAAAGCAATTAGACGTGCTGTGAAAGAAGCTTGATGAGCCATCATTCACGAATGATCCTCCAAATTCCATCTGGAATGTATTGAAGCCTTTTCGTGACTGGCTGTATTTTCTTTTTCGCCTCTGTGTGTCATCCAACTAGCCCACCCTCTCATCCTCTCCGCGGATGCTAGTTTGAGGCGCACTTCCTGGAGTGAATTTCTTCCTCACATCATGACGGCCCTACTCATCATCTGATCCGGCTGCTTGTATAAAAGAGAAGATGTCTGAATGAAAAGAAATGGAATATTCTTCGCCGGTCAAATCAGTCGAATGATCACAACCCAAAAGAGCATGCTTTCACATTCATAGGAGAGAGAGCAATATCCAAAAAACAGGCAGCGTGTCAAGGAGACTGCAGGCCACATCTTCATGGAGGAAAACTCAGATTTTAGTGATGTTCATTGGCTCCACTCATTTGCTCCTTTCACACTGCCTTTCCGAAAAAATTCACGAAACAGTAAAGAATTTCTTTCAAACAGACTAAACCAGGGGTGTCCAAACTACGGCCCGGGGGCCATTTGCGGCCCGCCGTCCATTTTTTAGTGGCCCGCGACATATGCTAAAAATGGCATTTGGCATTTTTGAGTTCAAATAAAATAAAAACAAAAATGTTTGGTGATGGTCAAAGTAAGAAGGGAAGGTGTCGAAAATCACAGGTGCTATTAAAGGTTATTTTAGTAAACTAAAATTAACGGAAAAACTAAAATTCAAAAACAATTTCGTTAACGAAATAAAACAAGAACGAAGATGCTTTTAAAAAAAAGAAAACTAACTGAAACTACATTTTAGGTTTCAAAACTAACTAAAACTTCGGTTTAGTCTTTGGTAATTAATTTAATGCATGAATCTTTGGGGATGATTTTAAATGTGACTTTTAGTAGATTTATTTTGCTATAAACTGGATTAATGACGTCATGCCCATTTTTTTTTTAAATGTTGCGCATGAGTAATACACATTAAAAAACAAAACAACTAAAACTAATACTGAAACTAACTAAACTAAAACTAAGCATTTAGTAAATAACTACAACTAATAAAAAACTAACAGAACCACCCTGAAAAATAATTAAAACTAACTAAATTTAAAAAAAAAACTAAACTCAAAACGAAATACAATAAAATGAAAAATTCCAACACTATAATAACCCGACTGCCATATTACAAATAAATTGGTTTATATACTGTAGCATTTTTCTAAATATGCAAAAGCACAAATAAATTATTTGTTCAATTTTTAGGACTAAACACAATTTCTCTCCATAACATTATGTGCGTCCTTATGAGTTTCTGTATGTGGCCCTCAATTGAAAAAGTTTGGACACCCCTGGCATAGGGGGTCATATTGTAGTCTGTGAAACCATATCAATGTCTAATTGACTCATTATTTCCATTACAGATGACGACAGTGTGCAATTGTGTTACTTTAGTAAGAAAGGCAACGATTTGGCCGAAGAGCCTCGAATTGGACAACTGCGACTTTTCGAGAATAATAGGTGCTGAGGCAATCAATAGATTTCCTGTTTTCTCCCACACACCTCCTCGCATGTTTGAGCTTCGCCGATATTGTCTCATTGTCGCTCACACAAGCCATTTGTTTGTACATTTCTGCACATGTACAACGTGGCTGCTTTTTTTGCAGCTCCGGTTTCTCTGCTCACTCCTCCTCTCCTGCCACCCCACATATCTGTGACAGCTGTTGTTGCTTTGCTGTGTTTGCAGCCTACGCATTATCTGGCCATGAATTCATTTACTGCCATTAGCTGCCTCTCCGCAGAACCTGCCCAGAGCTCATATAAAAAGAAGGGAAGCCGTTTAAAGGGCATAATTCATAACACAGTGAGCCGCGGTAGACGACGGAGCAGTAACGTGCTTCAATGCTGTCAACTATCAGTCGACGGTGCGCGAAGTGTGGACGCTCCGGCGTTGTTATCATTTCCACAAGATGTTCCAGCAAAGCACTGCGTTTCTGACATCAAAGTGTTCCCCAGGCAAAAAAATGACACATTCTATGGGATTTAGGCTCCAACGTATGCTCCCGCTGCCTACAAATGCAAATTTCCTCCGCTTTTTAAACCTTTTTATCCACTCGCCTTGATTCCCTGGCTCACGTTTGACATCAGCGAATTTCCGAAGTCACCCATCCAGATTTCTATTTTATTTACGTCCTCCTCCGTCCTCCGTTCTATCTCACTTCCAACTGACTTCCCCCACGATGCCCGTCCGTCCTCTGCTGTTTGATGGTAAGGCCGGCAATAAATAGCATCGTGACTTCCTCCAGCCGAGGCATCAGATAGCTTTGTCACATCGGTGAAGTCCTCATAACAGGTCTCACACACAGGTCCGCTCATACATACTAATTGGAAATCAAACTAAAGGGCCTCTCAGCTCGTGTTAACTTTGGCAGAGGTATTAATGGAAAGTCATCAACCTGCTAATGGACGCTTTGGTGTAACAGTCGGTTAAGTATCATCTTACATGCATTTACTCATTCTATGAGGCAGACATTTTTCAAAATATGTGAGATCTGAAACTTGCAAATTAGGAATGGATTTGAGAATTTGTTGAAAATTGTGCAAACCGTGTAATTGCAAATTAGTCACGTCAACAAAAACTATTGTTACGAACGACCCGGTTTACGAACTGTTCAATTAAGTTGCAAAAAACATTTTCATTTAACCATCATTGGCTCTGTGACGGGTGGTTCACTGGTTAGCACATCCGCCTCGCAGGACTCGGTTTCAAGTCCAGGCTTCGGCCTTCCCGGGTGGAGTTTGCATGTTCTCCACGTGCCTGCGTGGGTCTTTTCCGGGTACTCCGGTCTCATCCCACATTCCAAAGACATGCATGGCAGGTTAATTGGGCGCTCCGAATTGTGCCTTGGTGTGCTTGTGAGTGTGGATGGTTGTTCGTCTCTGTGTGCCCTGCGATTGGCTGGCAACCAGTTCTGGGTGTGCCCCGTCTTGTGAGGAATGAGCGGTCAAGAAAATGGATGGATGGCTCTGTGCGTAACACATTGCCATGGTTGTGCTGATTATTATTATTATTTTTAACTCTAAATTAGACCTCATTGAGGTGAATATTTAATAACATTTTGGAAGGAGACTATTTTCTTTTTCAGTGTAGGAGCTGTTGTTCTCACCTCGGCATTGTTTTGCTTTGGTTTTAAGGGTTGTTTTTTTTGGGTTTGCTTTTGGTTCCATTGTGGTTTGTTTTGTTGTGATTTCCTTGCATCTGTTTGTCTCGTTAAGTGTGATCTCGTGCCGATCTACCTTCCCTCTTTTGTGTCAACCAATCAGTGTCCCCAGCCATGCGTGCCTTGTCCAGGTGTCCGTTGTTGTGTAATTAGTTGGTGTGTATTTAGTCACCTGTTGTCGGTTCAGTTCTTGTTGGTCCATTATTGTTGTTTCCCCATGTCCTGCTGCTGTTGGTTTTTTTGGTTATTGTTTGTATCGGGACTTTGTTTTTGTTATTTATCAAGTACCCTGTTTGCACTTTTGTTTTGTTTGATTAAACTACCCTTTTTTTTTTATTTTTTATTTTTTATTTTTTTTATTGTTTGTATCTGGACTTTGTTTTTGTTATTTACCAAGTACCCTGCTTGCCCTTTTGTTTTGTTTGATTAAACTACACTTTTTGTTTTTTTTTTTTTTGTTATTGTTTGTATCTGGACTTTGTTGTTGTTATTTACCAAGTACCCTGTTTGCCCTTTTGTTTTGTTTGATTAAACTACCCTTTTTTTTTATTATTATTTTTTTTTTATTGTTTGTATCTGGACTTTGTTGTTGTTATTTACCAAGTACCCTGCTTGCCCTTTTGTTTTGTTTGATTAAACTACACTTTTTTTTTTATTTATTTTTTTTTTTTATGCACCTCTATCTCCATGCCTCGCTTGCCTACCTGCACTTGGGTTCCGCCACCACACCTCATTCCTTGACAGTCACGTAAAGTTGAAGCACAATAAGCACTTGTTTAGTGTGGGATTCTTTTCATTGCAATGAAGTAGGGGTGTTAAAAAAAATCGATTCGGCAATATATCGCGATACTACAGCACGCAATTCTCGAATCGATTCAATAGGCAGCTGAATCGATTTTTTAACATCCATTTTTGATGGAAAAATATTCAACAAAACGTCTAACTTTCACACCTTAAGCATGGAAGAATGTTATATTAATGGAACATTTAGCCTTAATATTTTATTTCAATACTGTTCAAACATGAAAAATGTTGTTAAACCTGTTTGTTACATACAGTGGCTCACAGTTATAAGATAATAATACATTTTCATACAAATCTTACAGTGTACATGTATAAGTTTACTGAATGGTATTTTCTAAATTTGAGTAAAAATATCGCAACAATCGACTTGTAAATTCGTATCGGGATTAATCGGTATCGAATCGAATCGTGACCTATGAATCGGGATACGGATCGAATCGTCAGGTACTAGGCAATTCACACCCCTACAATGAAGTATATTTTCACTTAATTTTATGTTGTACTATTTATTTTCAACAATACACCATATATATATATATATATATATATATATATATATATATATATATATATATATATATATATATATATATATATATATATTCCAATGGGAAAAGTTACCTCGATTTAACAATGTTTCACCTGACATGTATGACGTGAAACAGTTTAGTTGGGCCTTGACTGCCTATTCTATTTTTGATGGTGTTTTTTTCCCCCCCCAAATAATAACACAAATATTCCTTATTATATTCTGCCGTCTTGTATTCATTGAGTTGTCTAGTGTTTCCCTAAACCCAAACACCACACGCGTTTATTCCTTCAGGGAGGAGTGAAAACGAAACCGTTAAGATTTGTCTCTGGTTGTCATCGCTTCAAACTGCCTGGTCATTACTGCACCGCACGCAGCTTGGCTTAATGTCTTTTGACTTAACACTAATGACTAACTCTGCATCTGTCTCCGCAGGGAGAAGAGCGGACGAACACACAGCGACAAGTCACGCAAATGCTTATTTGCAACAATTAAGGCACTGATTCTCATTTCATCAGTTTTCCAAACAGATTTCCACGAGGAGGTTTCTGGTTCCATATGGTCCATTTTGAAGACATCATGTCCCATTAGAGAAGACGAGACAGCTCCCTTATCCCCTTCCTCGTCCCCCGATCCGTTATCTCTGCTCCTCTCCCTTCTTTCTTCAGCTGTTTCCTTCTCAATGTGCTGCATTGGATAGCTCCTGCATATTTAACAAAGCTGCATCTTCAAAGCTAGGAACTTATTCATTAGCATTTAGAGTGCTAATGAAAGCACACAGTGTGCTAGCACCCTCGCTGTTCTGTGCACCTCCTCTTGACTCGTCTCCTCCAACCCCGTGCTGCATGCTGCAACACCTCTCCCTCGACATGTCCAAAATCCCCTTCTCCGTCTTCTGTTGTCCAGTGCACTCAGCACAATTACAGTAAATGAGCGCTTTTGACGCACACACAAAATAAAACGTGTGGCAGAGGCAGCCGGGTTTTCTTGCTCTCATTTTCACATCTATTGCCATCGCTAACATCGAAGGTAGCGCTTTATAGTTTACCTTTCTCTGTCTTCCTCGATTGATTTCTTCCCTTTTCTCGCTCTCATCCATTGCTCCAGCCTGATGCTAGAAATGTGGTGTAAGGAGTTCCCCTGGGTCATGAAAGATATGCTGTTTATTTCCTCTGTGCCTCCCGTTACACGCTTCAAAGAATGGACAGGAAGTGGTCGGACGCTTGGCAAATTAACCAGGAGGAAGCGTTTTCCCAGTGTTTTCTGGCTCAGCGTGCGAAAGAAGTGACAAGTGGACGGCTAACACCGTTTCTCACAGACATGAGAGCCAGATGGATTCGAGCCTGCGGACTCAACGCAATGTCAGAACAAAAAAGGATGGTAGGAATTTGTTCCAGGCCCTCAATCAATAACTAGACTACAAAGTAATTGTAATTGTTGAACATATTAAAAACTCATTCACTGCCAGTCATTATAGAAAATGTTTACATTTCCAATACTCACGTGATATTCCATTCAATAATTATATATAAACCGAATCTACCAAATAACAGAATAGACTCCCTACTTTTTGTCCCGTCCCGTTCTTTTATAATTGACAGCAGAAAAATGTAGGTTTGCCAAAATACAGCCATTTCTCCCATGGACTCTGAAACTGTGTTTATTTCCTATAAAATGGGGCTATGATGTCATCTACCGGTGGTTGGGCATCAGTAAAGTTGTTTCCAAGTTTGATATTTACAGTGGAGCATGCTCAGATTCGCCCCCATTTAGCACCGCTCTAAAAAATACAATTGACAAGTATACTTGTCAAAGGCAGTGAATGAGTTAAAAAAAAAAAAATGCAGATCTGATGATCATCTGGTAAACTGGAGGAAACTGGATGCAGTGCGCCACGCAATCATACAAACAGAGACTTTTTTCAAGTTTGCGGTTTTGCGATGCAAATTGATCACTCTTTTGAACACGCATCGTTTTTAGAACAAAAACTCTTTATTTCCGTGACCCCAGTCAACTTACCGGACTATGTCTCGACTAAAACCGGACCAGATCTCGGGTCACAGGACGCTGTTAGCGGTAAGTCGGTGCTCACTCTAGCTGAGGATGCCATACAGATCTATGTCAAAAAATCGCAAACTGTCCCTTTTCTGTAATGCCCCAAGATGACACCCAAGCACTCTGCTCCTTCGAAGGTGCCACGTTAGTAGCAGAGAAGCAAAACGCTGGCCAAAAGCTGACAGCGTTTCAGCTTGACAGCAAAAAAGCAACATAATGAAAGATTGCAGCAGATGTCCGCCACGCAGTCGAGGGTCTTTGTTGGGTTGATTCTTGTCAAGATCACCCAGAGAAAGATCCGGATCGATATTGCTGGCACAGTAGGCTACTGAACAACTTACTAGCACATATCAAACCCGACATTCTTCGGCAAAGTCCCAGAAAGAAGTTGTATGCAAACAGATTGCTGACTTTCTCTTAATAACACTTTGGATACTTTGAGTAGACTTTCAGAAGGAGGCAAAGTCTTAATTCTGCTTTTGACAGAGTGGACCATTTGATCAAGAACACTGGGTGTAAATTTTCTGCTACTGCTCTAAACTGGTCCAAGTCCTATCTTGTGGATAGGACATGCATTGTTGATTTATTTATTTATTTATTTTTTGGTGTCTCGGACCAAATGGCTATAATTATCCTGTGAGGCTCCCCAAGGGTCAGTCCTGGGACCCCGTTGTTCAATCTTAGGCCAGCCAATATGCAATTATAAAGTGTCCTAATACAACTATGCACGAAGATCTATGTGTCAGTAACGTCTGGTGAACAACGGCATGTAGATTCACTCTGTCAGTGTTTGGATGCAGAACGTTTTTTTTTTTTTTTCCTCCAGTCCCACAGAAACAAAGAAAAAAGTGTTATCAGTCACTTTGAAACTCTTCCTCTGAATCTTAATAATCAAGTTTTGGAACCTGGGGGTATTATTGGACTGAGACCTGAACTTTGACAGTCACATTACATAGATAACATCAGCAATTTTTCACCATCTAAAAAATATCGCCAAAATCAAAGGAAAAAATGTCTAAACATGACTTAGAGATACTAATCTATGAATCTCCATCTCCCACAAGTAGGTTAGACAACTCTAGCAGCTTGCTCGCAGGGGCTCTGTAAACAAGCTATAGGACAGCTGAATTACTTCAAGAATACCGCTGCTGCTCGGAGTCTGACTAAAACCAGGAAATACGATCATATTAGCCCAGGGCTCAAGTCTCTGCAACTGGCTTCCTGTCACTCAAACAATAGACTTAAAAACAGCTCTGCTTGTGTACGAGTCTCTAGTACATACATTATGAATGTCCATACGAACCTTCTCGGGATTTCAGGCAGTGGTTCTCTGCTGGTGCCCAGAGTCGGGACTAAACACGATAAGGCTGTCAATCATAATGCGGACCAGTTTGCAGAAGACGTGCGATAGTCCTCAATTCTGACAGTGTTAAAAAATTGATATTATAGTTGAGATTATAAAGTTAGTTTGAATGACTTTTTAGAGCAGGTTTCTTTTTTTTTATGCTTCATTTTTGTTTCATTTTTTATTATTATTATTTTTTCCTCCTGTAGACAAGTATTACGTAGTAAAGCACATTACAATTCCCAAATGACTGTTCAACCTTCCTTCTTTTGTACTGCCAAATACTAATAAATAAATAAAAATAAAAATAAACCATGTATGAAATTAATTAATTGACAAAGGCGAAAATGAATGATATTTTAGCAAAGTATATAGTTAGATTTGTAAATGTAAAATGTAGTTTCAGTTACTTTTTGTTTTTGAAAAAGCACTCTCATTTTCATTTTATTTTGTAAGCAATGTTATTTTCTTTCAAATTGTAGAGTTTTTTTTTTGTTTATAATAACCTTGGCTGAAATCCAGGCTGAAAACAATTAGCTGTGCATATGACAACTGCTATTGTATCTGCACTAATCACTTTTAACTTACATATTAAAAGGTTGTATTATTTTATGTTTTATGGGATTATTTAATTTGCCTTCCTGTAATTTTATGAACATGGAGCTGTAAAAGATTTTTAATAGCCTTTTGAAGGCTGAGCACCTGGTAAACATCTAAATGCTCAGGTTCAGTTTGCGATACATAGTAAGTATTTAAAAAAAAAAAAATTGTATCTTTGTTTTAATGATTGAGAAATGTGATAAAATAGCTAACAAGACAGTAGTCATTGGTCTTTTTACAGCAAAACCGTCATATACAGTGTCAGATTTAATTATTAATATCAACGTTTGTACTGAGCAGTCATGACAAGAAGCTTACAACTGTGACAAGCCATTCTAACCCGAAAGGGACAATATGCCTTTTTTTTTTTTTTTTTTTATGTCTCACAACAGCTCTGTCTTTGCTTTAGAATCTCTGCTGCAACATCTTTCTGTAGTTGGAAGATGAATCTACAGGCCTAAAGATTAATTGCGCTCTCACAGAGATATACAGTCGAGGCGCCTGC